>NC_041392.1:554787141-554884604 GCF_002162155.2 Triticum dicoccoides | reverse complement strand
CCCCGCGTGCCGCCGCCCCGTCGCGCGCACCCCGCCTCGCCGGAGCCCCCACGCCGGAGGTAGCCGCCGGACCCTGCCGCCGGTTTTTTTATAAAAACTGTACTGTTTTTTAGAAACCCTAAATCTATTTTTTTGTTTCGCCGGTTTTTTTTCGGTTCTCTAGTTAGCGGACGTTCGTCCGTACGTTCGTTTTAATGAACGGTTTTCGCCCGTTAGTTACAGCTAACGAGCGCTCGTTTGTTAGTTTGTTTGTGAGTTTTCTTTTATCGGATTTATCCCGCGATTTTTCTGATCACGATTTCTGATCCGATCTTAGTTTCTGTTTTTCTTTTCGCTCGTTAGTCGGAATCAGGCGATTCAAGTGCCTAGAGTTTCGTCTCGAAACCCTCTTTCCGTTTAACCAACTCAAACAAATTTTTGCTACTGTAAAATTTGACCTAGTTTCGGATTAGTAAATGAAGCTTCTTTCTTTCACCGTTTGAGTTTCGTTGCTCCGTTTGATTTGATTCTTTTTGTGTACCAGAGTTCTTAATTTGAACTTTCTGGTCAACCTATTCTATTTGAGTTTTGCTTGTGCATCGTTGCTTGTTACTTATGTATGCTATTGTTTGCTTGTGATAGAACACCCGTAGTGCGAAGCATGCTACTACGAGTCCCTAGGTTTCGCAGATCGTCAGGAAGGCAAGTAACACTTTGATCATACCCTTTTATCACCCAGTTTTTATGCATTAGTTCCAATCCTCAAACATTGCATGATTAGGATGTCATTAACTTGTGGGTTGGGAAGTAGTTGATGAGGTAGAACCTATTGCCCTGTTACATTCAAACCCTTGGGAGTTACTCTACGCGTTGCTTATATTACTATGCTATGCTATGCTCGTAGACGTGGATTGGGTTTGAGTGAAATCCATGACAGATGTGAGTTTGTTAAATTAACAGTTCAACTTAAGGTGGCAACTTAATCAAACAACTGGGTGGATTGAGGCACCTCGAGTACCCAGGGTTGCCTATATTTTTTGGAAATCCCGGAGTACCCGTGTGATCTTCCTATGGACCGCCACCCAGGCTCAAAGGGAACTGAGATGATTCATGCTAGAAACTTCCATGTGCAGCCACAAGCTATTATGGGCTCTAGCATAGTTGAGTAAGTTACGTGAAGCTCTTGAAGAGGCGGATTAGCAGGTAGTGGGATGTAGGTTTGGTATGGTCTGTCCGGAGTAGAGAGTTAATGTTTCTGAAAGACTGTGTCTCAGTCATCCATTTCTCAAACACCCTGTAGTGCGAGAAATCCAACGGAGGCGGTCGAGTCTTGTGGGGAAAAGTGCGCAAACCTCTGCAGAGTGTACAATCTAATCATGGTTAGCCGTGTCCCCGGTTATGGACAATTCTTGAGTATCTAGTACTTGGGTTATCACATGTATCTCATCACTTTTAATTAATATTGTTGGGTTGTTAATCACTTTAATTGGGATTGAGTTGGAGGAACCTTCTCAATGATGTTTCAACTACCATGATAGTTAAATTAAAAATCTATTCCTTTGTTGTAGGGAAAAATTGGCTTTTCGCAAAAACTATAACCATAGAGCTTTCCACCAAGCCAAATATGCATGTAGTGATAGCATTATTCTGTTCTTGCTCTACTATGTTATATTGCCAACATATTCCATGTGCTGACCCGTTTTCGGGCTGCAACGTATTATGTTGCATACTTTTCAGACGAGGAGTAAGGTTCGTTAGGTCATTGCCGTGCAGCTCAGCTATGCGGTTGGAGTTGATGGACTCACTTTATCTTCCAAGCCTTCCGCTGTTATCATATTAGATGGCCTTAGGCCATATTTACTGTAATAAGTTCTCTCTTGAGACATTCGTTGTAATAAGTGTGTGATTGCTACTCTGTTATAAATCCTTCGAGTACTGTGTGTGTCAGCATTACCGATCTAGGGATGACACTGAAGCACAGAGACTTGACCATTTGAGGTCGGGTCACTACAGCTTGCCAATGGAGATACTATTTCACCGATTAGGATTATTAGAGATGTTGAAGTCTTGTGTGGGAAAGTTAAATATCCTGCTGATTTTCTTGTTCTTGGTTCCCCACAAGATGACTTTTGTCCCATTATATTTGGTAGACCCTTCTTGAATACTATTAATGCTAAGATAGACTGCAAAAAGGATATTGTTTCTGCTGGTTTAGGGGATATGTCTCATGACTTTAATTTTGCTAAATTTCGTAGACAACCCCATGATAAAGAATTGCCTAGTAAATATGAAATTATTGGTCTTTCTTCTATTGCCATGCCTCCTAATGATCCTTTAGAACAATACCTGCTAGACCATGAAAATGATATGTTTATGAATGAAAGAAGGGAAATAGATGAAGTATTCTTCAAATAGGGACCTATTTTGAAACACAACTTGCCTGTCGAAATCCTAGGGGATCCTCCTCCACCCAAGGGTGATCCTGTGTTTGAGCTTAAACCATTACCTGATACTCTTAAATATGCTTATCTTGATGAGAAGAAGATATATCATGTTATTATTAGTGCTCACCTTTCAGAGCAGGAAGAAGAGAAATTATTGGAAACTCTGAAGAAACACTGTACTGCTATTGGATATACTCTTGATGATCTTAAGGGCATTAGTCCCACTCTATTCCAGCACAAAATAAAATTGGAGAAAGACGCTAAACTAGTTGTTGATGACCAACGACGGTTAAATCCTAAAATGAAAGAAGTGGTAAGAAAAGAAATATTGAAGCTTCTGGAGGCAGGTATAATTTATCCCGTTGCTGATAGTCAGTGGGTAAGTCCTATCCATTGTGTCCCTAAGAAGGGAGGTATTACTGTTGTTCCTAATGATAAAGATGAATTGATCCCACAAAGAATTGTTACAGGTTATAGCATGGTAATTGATTTTCGCAAATTAAATAAAGCTACTAAAAAGGATCATTACCCTCTACCTTTTATTGATCAAATGCTAGAGAGATTATCTAAACATACAAATTTTTGCTTTCTAGATGGTTATTCTGGTTTCTCTCAAATACCTATGTCAAAGGAGGATTAAGAAAAGACCACTTTTACTTGCCCTTTCGGTACCTTTGCTTATAGACATATGCCTTTTGGTTTATGTAATGCACCCGCTACCTTTCAAAGATGTATGACTGCTATATTCTCTGACTTTTGTGAAAAGATTGTTGAGGTATTCATGGATGATTTTTTCGTATATGGAACTTCTTTTGATGATTGCTTAAGCAACCTTGATCGAGTTTTGCAGAGGTGTGAAGAAACTAATCTTGTCTTGAATTGGGAGAAGTGCCACTTTATGGTTAATGAAGGTATTGTCTTGGTGCATAAAATTTCGGAAAGAGGTATTGAAGTTGATAAAGCTAAAGTTGATACTATTGAAAATTTGCCATGTCCAAAGGACATTAAAGGTATAAGAAGTTTCCTTGGTCATGCCGGGTTTTATAGGAAGTTCATTAAAGACATCTCAAAAGTTTCCAGGACTCTGACTAATCTCTTACAAAAAGATGTTTGAGGGAGTCCTGGATTAGGGGGTGTCCGGATGGCCGAACTATACCTTCAGCCGGACTCCTGGACTATGAAGATACAAGATTGAAGACTTCGTCCTGTGTCCGGAAGGGACTTTCCTTGGCATGGAAGGCAAGCTTGGCGATACGGATATGTAGATCTCCTACCATTGTAACCGACTTTGTGTAACCCTAACCCTCTCCGGTGTCTATATAAAATGGAGAGTTTTAGTCCGTAGGACAACATGCAGAACAACAATCATACCATAGGCTAGCTTCTAGGGTTTAGCCTCTCCAATCTCGTGGTAGATCTACTCTTGTACTACCCATATCATCAATATTAATCAAGCAGGACGTAGGGTTTTACCTCCATCAAGAGGGCCCGAACCTGGGTAAAACTTTGTGTCCCTTGCCTCCTGTTACCATCCAGCCTAGACGCACAGTTCGGGACCCCCTACCCGAGATCCGCCGATTTTGACACCGACATTGGTGCTTTCATTGAGAGTTCCTCTGTGTCGTCGCCGTCAGGCTTGATGGCTCCTACGATCATCAATAGCGATGTCGTCCAGGGTGAGATCTTCCTCCCCGGACAGATCTTCGTCTTTGGCGGCTTCGCACTGCGGGCCAATTCACTTGTCCATATGGAGCAGATCGAAAGCTATGCCCCTGGCCGTCAGGTCAGATTTGGAAGTTTAAACTACACGGCTGACATCCGCGGGGACTTGATCTTCGACGGGTTGGAGCCACTGCCAAGCGCGCCACACTGTCACGACGAGCATGATCTAGCTCTGCCGCCGAACGGTGCCCTGGAGGCTGCACCCGCATCGGCTTCGACCCTTAATTCGGAGCCAACTGCGTCGATCGAGGATGGGTGGTTGGACGCCGCCTCGGGGGCTGCGATCCCAATGGCGATCGAGACGAACACCAGCCCCGCACTCCGCGAGACTCGTGACTCCAAGAAGCAGGACTCCTCTCCGGACTCCGAACCCTCCGCGCCCCTGCCGATCGAATCTGATTGGGCGCCGATCAGGGAGTTTACTGCCGCGGACATCTTTCAGCACTCGCCTTTCGGCGATATTCTGAAGACACTAAAGTCTCTCTCTTTATCAGGAGAGCCCTGGCCGGACTACATCCTTCATATCCATATGGTTCGAGGAGATGATCTCCACGCCATCAAGTACTTACCCCTCAAGCTCAAAGGACCAGCTCGTCACTGGCTTAAAGGCCTCCCCGAAAGCTCCATTGGAAATTGGGATGAGCTTGAAGACGCCTTTCGGGCAAATTTTCAAGGGACTTATGTCCGACCTCCGGATGGGGACGATTTGAGTCATATAACTCAACAGCCCGGAGAGTCAGCCCGAAAGCTTTGGAACAGGTTTCTTACTAAAAAGAACCAGATCATCGACTGTCTGGACGCCGGAGCCTTGGCAGCTTTTAAGCATAGTGTCCATGACGAATGGCTCGCCAGACACCTCGGCCAAAACAAGCCGAGAACAATGGCCACATTAACAAGCCTTATGACCCGCTTTTGCACGGGTGAGGACAACTGGCTAGCCAGATGCAGAACCAGCGACCCCAGTACATCTGAAGTTAGAGATGGAAACGGGAAATCACGGCGCAACAGCAATAACAAACGCCGGAATAAAGAAGACAGCACGAAGGGCACGGCAGTAAACGCTGGATTCAAAAGCTCTTGGCCAGGTCAAAAGCCGCCCTCTAAAGGCACCAGGGACGAACTGTCCAGCCTCAACAAAATTCTGGACCAAGTATGTCAGATCCATAGTACCCCTGGTAAACCTGCTAATCATACCCACATAGAATGTTGGGTCTTCAAGCAGTCCGGCAAGCTCAACGCCGTACACAAGGGGGAGGATACACCAAGTGAAGACGAGGACGAGCCTCCCAAGCAAGACACTTGGGAACAAAAGAAATTTCCACCAGAAGTCAAAACAGTAGACGTGTTACACGTGATCAAGGGAAAAAACAACGCAGCACTCCCAAGAAAATATACCCAAGTGCCTGTCACCGCGAAGTCCTACCACTGGTCGTCTCAACCGATCACTTTGGACCATCACGATTACTCAGCAAGTATCTAACATGCAGGATGGGCTGCCCTGGTATTAGACCCAGTAATTGGCGGATATCACTTCACACGAGTCTTGATGGACGGTGGCAGCAATCTAAACCTAATATATCAGGATACAATCTGCGGGATGGGGTTAGACCCAACAAAAATTCGCCATAGCAATACTACCTTTAAAGGAGTAACGCCAGGCCCAGGGGCTCGTTGTACGGGCTCCCTCCTACTACAAATTATATTCGGCTCCCCCGATAACTTCCGTCGCGAGCATTTAACCTTCCACATCGCTCCGTTCCAAAGTTGCTATCAAGCACTGCTCGGACGCGAAGCTTTCGCTCGCTTTAACGCAATACCACACTACGCCTCCCTCACACTCAAGATGCCCGGTCCACGTGGCATCATTTCAGTGAACGGAAATATCAAGCGATCTCTGCGCGCCGAAGAGAGTGCGGCTGCCTTGCCTGCCGCACACTAAAGGCGCCCGGACCAGTGAAAGCATCCAATAGGTCGTCAAGACCTCAGACACAACTAGTCAAGTTCGGCGCCGCTATTTATACCGGATAAATGGTCACACCCCTATTTGTCAATACAAGGGGCTCAACGCGCGCAGACAAGTGGCAATATCTTCTCATCTTGAATTATACATGGTTTCTTTAAAAACTATCTTTTTGCACGACAACTTTTTCACCTAAATTCCTCTCTTTTACAGACGATCATCGTGCTATACCCGTCCAGGATACGGCACAATGGAGACACAGGCGCAGACGCGCAGCAGGGACCCGCCCAAAGGATTCTTTTTAGATTAAGACCCTGCGTAAACCTTTTTTACTCTCTCTTGTTGATACATATCCACCGTTGAGAAGGATGCTGATGT
Organism: Triticum dicoccoides; assembly: GCF_002162155.2. NCBI lineage: Eukaryota > Viridiplantae > Streptophyta > Magnoliopsida > Poales > Poaceae > Triticum > Triticum dicoccoides. The sequence continues at coordinate 554,878,121 of NC_041392.1, read as the reverse complement.
CTTGGCATGTGGCCACGCCAGAACAATGCACGTACCTGGACATAAGGGGCTTCTTACAAAGGCCATTATTTAGGCACAGTTTATACCACAAAGACCGAATACCTTAGGGAGTGTTCGACATCACGAGTTTGGCCCTATATGCATCAGCTCCGAATCATTGTCTTTGGTCAAATGTTGGGTTTGCCCGGCTCCTGTGTTTTGGTGCCTTACGTTCCGCTTTACTGGCTAAGGTAGCACCAGGAGAACTACTGCGATTGTGCCCTGGTTCATCCGGACGAGCACCTCAGTAGAGAAAGTCGAAAACTGACTGTCATGATATAGCATGAGACTGGTCAACCACTCGATGACCTGTTGGAATGTTAGAATTCCTCCGCCTTAATGAAGGGCCATTTTCCGGCCAGGCATGTACGCACCCCGGGATCGGGAGAGTGCGGAGCCACCAGGGGCTATTTAGTAGCCCCACTGTTAAACTCCTATGGCTAAGTGAAAGTGCTAAAGCATTATAGTCCGGTTGCCTCGCTCGCTCCGCTATCACCTCCTTAATAGGACCAAGACGTTGGGTTAAGTGTGAATGCGTGTTTTTTGCGAGCACCTCCGCATTATATGCGTGGGGGTTGAAGCCGACGGCTGCAATCTTTCAGGTTATACACATGTATACATAAACGGCCGCCCAGGAGGCATCATATTACTTTCACGCAAAAGTATAAAAATAGGCTTATAAAAATTTATAAAAGCATTTCGCTTACAATGAGATTACATATCACTCAAACATAATATTTTTTGAGCACTGGGTCTCTATCAAACGAGCACCCTCAAGAACTTCTTCAAAGTAGTGCTCAGCAGCCATTCGACCTATGGCCGAATCCCGCGCTGCAACAGTGGTAGCATCCATCTCCGCCCAGTATGCTTTAACATGGGCAAAGGCCATCCGTGAGCCCTCTATGCACGCCGACCTCTTCATCGCATTAATGCGCGGCACCACGTCAAGGAACTGCTGCACCAAGCTGAAATAACTGTTCGGTTTTGGCCTTTCCGGCCATAGCTGATCCACAACAGACCTCATGGCGAGTCCGGACAACCTATTCAGTTCGGCACATTCGGCTAATTGGTCAGTCAATGAAAGTGGACGCTCGGGAGAATGGAATTGTTTCCAAAACAGCTGGTCCACTTCACGGTCCGTCTGACCCTGGAAGTACTTGGCCGCATCTGCAGCGCTCGCCGCCAAATCCATATACACATCCTCCGAACTCCACAGCCGATCTAGAGAGGCATAACATGGATCTCCGAACTTCCTCCACAACATAAAGGATTTCCCAGCTACAATATCCCCGGCTTCCCGCAGCTCCTCCTTCTTCGCCCTCATAGCAGAGCGGATGTCTTTTCTCGTCGCAGCAGCCTTCTCAAGGTCCGATGCCTTCGCTAGGTTTTCCTTTTCAAGAACCCGACAACGGTCGGCAGCGGCTTTTAATTCTATGGCCATCTTGGCCATCTTATCTCGGTTCTCGCCATGCGCGGCCTTCTCGGCTTTCAACTCTTTGGCCGCCTTCAAAGCAGCCGCATTACCAAACCTCGCTTGTTCCTTGGCTCGGGCAAGTTCTGCCCGCAAGGCTTCAAAAGTGGCAGCTCCATCTGCAGTCACAACATATTAAAGATACTGGCATCATGATGCTCTTACTATGTGGCGTTTACCAGATAATGACACTTACCCTGTGCCTCATCAAGCCTTTTGTTAACAAGCTCGATGTCGGCGTCTGCCGCATCCAACTGCCGTTTTAAATGGGCAAACTCGCTAGTCCGGCTAGCTACCGGAGCTTCCATTACCTGCACATAGAGTCAGTATGGTTATTACCTGGGAATATGATCCTCTGTTCGTTGTCGTTTCCGACGACAACCAGAGTCTCAGGGGCTACTATCTACATAGGGCACACCTAGCATGTGCAGGACTATCATACATTATTTTACGTACCTCAAAGCCTGTTAATAGACTCATAAAAGCTTCATGCAATCCGCTTTCGGCGGACAAGATTCTCTCCATCACCGTATTCATCAGCACACGGTGTTCATCTGAGATGGCCGCTCGCCCCACCAACTCCCTCAGAACATCCAATCGCACACCAGACGGTGCCGGACTCTTTTGTCCGCTCTCTTTGGGAGCCGGACACTGGGAGCTTCGGGGGTCAATGGGATTATCTTCTGGCCTCACCGGACTCGGAGAGGCCCTCCGCGACGACACTTCAGGGTCGCCCGCTCCCGGAGCGGAGGAGTCCGGAGGAGGCGTTTCGCTCTCCATCATCTCTGGAAGAAGATCCCTCGAAGACGAGCTCATTTGAGAGGGGCTAAGGCCCGAACTGCAAGGATATATGCGGTGGTTATTTTCTCAGAAGAAAAAGACGGCATACCTGTACTATTAAAGTATTTCGGGTCACTTACGACTCGCTGGAGAATTGATCCCCCCGCGGACTTTGTGCGGCAAAAGCACCCCCCAAGGTAGGACCCTCTGTGGGAGACTTCTTCTCCCGTTTGGAAGCTTCGGCTTCCGAATCCCAGGGCGCAGTCCTTTTCCTCCTCCGTTCGTCTTCCTTCATGGAGACGCTCGCTCCCTCGGTTAGAATGGGCAGCGTTGGGGGCCCGCGTCCGCCCGTATTATCTTCACAGTATCTTCCTTCAAGGGCTCCGAGAAAGGTGCGACCTGGAGCATCTTTTCCAATACCGGATTGTCCAAACCCTCAGGGAGGGGGGCCGAACACCGAATCAACTTCACCTTTGTTAGCCAGTCCTGGTCAAAAAGCAAACTCTCAGAAATAACTTCGTAACAAATGAGAGATAGTATGTTCAGCCGGAAGCTTCCTTACCTGTTCGGCGGCGTGGTTACTGCTCAGGCCCACGTCCTTGGTGATTTCCGGACACTCTATCTGAGGTCCAAAGAATGACTTGTACATCTCCTCGTGCGTCAGGCCGAGGAAATTTTGAATGACACGCGGTCCCTCAGGATTGAACTCCCACAAGCGAAGGGGCCGGCGTCTTCAAGGCTGGACTTGACGAACTAGCATAACTTGTATTACCGCAACCAAACTAAAATCTCCACTGAAGAGATCTCGAATGTGGCTTTGCAGTATAGGCACGTCCTTGGCTGGACCCCAGCTCAGACCTCTGCTGATCCATGACATCAGTTGTTGTGGAGGGCCCGAGCGGAAAACAGGGGCGGCCGCCCACTTGGCACTTCTAGGAGCCGTGATGTAGAACCACTCATGTTGCCACAATTCAGACACCTCTGGAATGGAACCTTTGGGACATGGAGCTCCCGTCATCTTGCATATTGAGGCACCTCCACACGCTGCATGTTGCCCCTTGATCATCTTCGGCTTTACTTCAAAGGTCTTGAGCCACAGGCCAAAGTGAGGGGTAACCCGGAGGAAGGCCTCACACATGACAATAAATGTCGTGATATGAAGAAAGGTGTCCGGAGCTAGATCATGGAAATCTAGCCCGTAATAAAACATCAAACCCCTGACGAAAGGATCCAGAGCAAGGCCTAGACCTTGGAGGAAGTGGGAGACGAACACGACGCTCTCGTTGGGTTCGGGGGAGGGGACGGCCTGCCCTCGGGCAGGCAGCCGATGCAAAACCTCGGCGGTCAGATATCTGGCCTCCATCAACTTTCTGATGTCTTCTTCCGTGACGGAGGAAGGCACCCATCGGCCTTGAAGGCTAGATCCGGACATGATTGAAGGTTCGGAGCACTTGACCTAAACTTTGGGTGTTTGAGCTTGAGGTGGGGGAAGGATTCGATTGAGCACGGGGAAAAAAATAAAAGCCTTGTCCCTTTATAAAGAGGGTGAATATCAAGCGTCCTCTCCGTGGCCGTTTGGACTTGCCTATAGTCTAGGAGTCCTAGAAGCGGTTGGGTTACCCACGCCCATATTGATGAGAATCCCCGAATAAGGGGACACGATCTCTACTTCGACGAGACGTGCCAAGGAAACCGCCTCGCATGACACGCTGAGGTGGGACAATAAAACAATTCGAATAAAGGCTTGGCCGTGGTGCGATGTCACACTACGGAATACATCAGCAGATTAGATTTGTGTAAATATTATTCTCTCTATGGCAATATGTGGAAACTTATTTTGCAGAGTCGGACACTATCTTTGTGTTCAAAATCATCTATGAAGTACTTGGAGGAGGAACCCGCCTTGCAATCTCGAAGACAATCTGCGCGCCGGACTCGTCGTCATTGAAGCCTGGTTCAGGGGCTACTAAGGGAGTCCTGGATTAGGGGGTGTCCGGATGGCCGGACTATTCCTTCAGCCAGACTCCTAGACTATGAAGATACAAGATTGAAGACTTCGTCCCGTGTCCGGAAGGGACTTTCCTTGGCGTGGAAGGCAATCTTGGCGATACGGATATGTAGATCTCCTACCATTGTAACTGACTTTGTGTAACCCTAACCCTCTCTAGTGTCTATATAAACCGGAGAGTTTTAGTCCGTAGGACAACATGCAGAACAACAATCATACCATAGGCTAGCTTCTAGGGTTTAGCCTCTCCAATCTCGTGGTAGATCTACTCTTGTACTACCCATATGATCAATATTAATCAAGCAGGACGTAGGGTTTTACCTCCATCAAGAGGGCCCGAACCTGGGTAAAACTTCGTGTCCCTTGCCTCCTGTTACCATCCATCCTAGACGCACAGTTCGGGACCCCCTACCCGAGATCCGCCGGTTTTGACACCGACAATGTTGCTTTCGTCTTTGATGATGATTGTGTAGGAGCATTTGAAATACTTAAGAAAGCCTTGATTTCTTCACCTATTGTTCAACCTCTTGATTGGAATTTACCCTTTGAAATTACGTGCGATGCTAGTGATTATGCTATAGGTGTTGTTCTAGGACAAAGAGTTTATAAGAAATTAAATGTTATCCAATATGCTAGTAAAACTCTAGACAATGCCCAAAGAAATTATGATACTACTGAAAAGGAATTTTTAGCACTTGTATTTGCTTGTGATAAGTTCAGACCTTATATTGTTGATTCTAAAGTAATTGTTCACACTGATCATGCTGCTATTAAATACCTTATGGGAAATAAAGATGCTAAACCTAGACTTATTAGATGGGTTCTCTTACTACAAGAATTTGATTTGCATATTATTGATAGAAAGGGAGCTGAGAACCCCATTGCAGACAACTTGTCTAGGTTAGAGAATGTTCTTGATGACCCACTACCTATTGATGATAGCTTTCTTGATGAACAATTAGCTGTCATAAATGCTTCTCGTACTGCTCCATGGTATGCTGATTATGCTAATTACATTGTTGCTAAATTTATACCACCTAGTTTCACATACCAACAAAAGAAAAAGTTTTTCTATGATTTAAGACATTACTTCCAGGATGACCCACACCTTTATAAAGGAGTAGATGGTGTTATTAGACGCTGTGTACCTGAGCATGAACAGGAACAGATCCTACGCAAGTGTCACTCTGAGGCTTATGGAGGACACCATGCTGGAGATAGAACTGCACATAAGGTATCGCAATCCGGTTTTTATTGGCTACTCTCTTCAAGGATACCCGAAAGTTTCTCTTGTCTTGTGATGAATCTCAAAGAATCGATAATATTAGTATATGTCAAGAGATGCCTATGAAGCATTCACTTGTTATTAAACCATTTGATTTTGGGGGCTTTGATTATATGGGACCGTTTCCTTCCTCTAATGGGTATACACATATTTTAGTTTTTTTGATTATGTTACTAAGTGGGTAGAAGCTATTCCAACTAGTAGTGCTGATCATAACACCTCTATTAAGATGCTTAAAGAAGTTATTCTTCCGAGGTTTGGAGTCCCTAGATACTTAATGACTCGCGGTGGTTCACATTTTATTCATGGTGCTTTTCGTAAAATGCTTGTTAAGTATGATGTTAATCATAGAATTGCATCTCCATATCATCCACAGTCTAGTGGTCAAGTAGAACTGAGTAATAGAGAGCTTAAATTAATTATGCAAAAGGCTGTTAATAGATCTAGAAATAATTGGTCAAAGAAACTTGATGATACATTATGGGCCTATAGAACTGCATATAAAAATCCTATGGGTATGTCTCCATATAAAATGGTCTATGGAAAAGCATGTCACTTACCTCTCAAACTAGAACATAAGGCATATTGGGCCATTAAAGAACTCAATTATGATTTCAAACTTGCCGGTGAGAAGAGACTATTTTACATTAGCTCACTTGATGAATGAAGAACCCAGACTATGAGAATGCCAAGCTGTTTAAAGAAAAGGTTAAAAGATGGCATGACAAAAGGATACAAAAACGTGAGTTTAATGTAGGTGATTATGTATTGTTATACAATTCTCGTTTAAGATTTTTTGCAGGAAAGCTCCTCTCTAAATGGGAAGGTCCTTACGTTATCGAGGAGGTCTATCTTTCCGGTGCCATAAAAATCAACAACTTCGAAGGCACAAATCCGAGGGTGGTGAACAGTCAAAGAATCAAACATTATATCTCAAATAATCCTATAAATGTTGAAACTAATGTTATTGAAACCGTAACCCCGGAGGAGTATATAAGGGACACCTTCTAGAACGTTCCAGCTTCCGAAAAGGAAGAGGTATGTGGTACAGTAAGTAAACCGACTCCAAAATAGTTCTAATAGCAATTTTCTCCGTTTTGGAATATTTAAGAAAATAGGAAAATAAGAAGCAGTCCGGAAAGGACACGAGGCATCCACGAGGGTGGAGGGCGCGCCCTCCTACCTCGTGGGCAGCTCGTGTGTCCTCCGGACTCCGTTTTCTTGCACGATACTTCTTTTGGTCGGTAAAAATTTATTATATAATCCCTCGAAGGTTTTGACCACCGTACCATGCAAAATATCTCCTGTCTTTGTTTCGAGCTGTTTTTCTAACAGATCTAGATCAACATGACGTCTTCAAGCGCCCCAAGGACAAGTTTTTCGAGAGGGTCATCAACCCCTACCTCACGGAGGTGTTGCAACACCCTCAAACCATTGAGTTGCGTGAGGGGATGCTGCACATCCGCGATGTTGAGGGACCAAGGAGGACCGGAAGCGTGGAGACAAGACTCGAAGCAATTGAGAAACAAGTTTTCAAGTGCCAGGGGATGGTGGAACGTGGACTCGACGCCAACCACATGATGATCGCGGAGTTCACCTACAATCACAAGTTGGATGCCAAGGACATTGGGGAGACCATCTTCAAGCTTCACAAGAAAATCGAGCACCTCCATGCCCAGATCTATGACCTGCAAAACCAAAACCGTGAGTATCAATATAGATTCAAGAGGATGAGTTTGGCTGTAGGTTCGAGGATCCCGGAGACTCGATCATCCTTCCATGATGGTGAGCCTATGCCTGGGAAGATGGACGACAAGCCTACATCATCAACAACTCCATCATCACTACCACCAAAGGAGAACTGAGTATCGGGTATGGGCACTCCCCTTGGCAACTGCCAAGCTTGGGGGAGTGCCCCCGTATCGTATCACCATCACACCTTTTTATCTTTACCGTTTTTCTAGTTCGATCCTTTTGGTAATATCTTGATCTAGTAGAATACAGTTTTAGTATGATTTAGTTTTGAGTTTTGCTTTATGATCCTTCTATGTAATCGAGTCCATGAGCTATATATAATAAATATTAGTGTTGAGTCAAGGGCTTTGCCATCTTTCTATGATCTTGAGAAAAAAGAAGGGGAGAGAAAGAATAAAAAGAAATAAATAGATCATATGGATCTCATGGAGAGTAATGACTTCACATATAAAGAGTATGATGAATAAAAGTTGTTGAGAGTTGACAAATATAGTTTTGGTCATCGTTGCTATTAATAGGAAGTAATAAAGAAAGAGAGGTTTTCACATATAAATATACTATCCTGGACATCTTTTATGATTGTGTGAACTCATTAAAATATGACATGCTAAAAAGTTGACATTGGACAACGTAATGGGTTATGTTTTCTTACATCTGAAATAAATTATATTGTCATGAATCATCCAACATGTTGAGCTTGCCTTTCCCCCTCATGCCAGCCAAATTATTTGCACCAAGTAGAGAGACTACTTGTTCTTCCAAATATTCTTAAACCCAGTTTTGCCATGAGAGTCCACCATATCTACCTATGGGTTGAGTAAGATCCTTCAAGTAAGTTGTCATTGTTGCAAGCAATAAAAATTGCTCCCTAAATATGTATGATTTATTAGTGTGGAGAAAATAATCTTTATACGATCTTGTGATGTGGAAGAAATAAAAGCGACGGACTGCATAATAAAGGTCCATATCACAAGTGGCAATATAAAGTGACATTCTTTTGCATTAAGATTTCGTGCATCCAATCATAAAAACACATGACAACCCCCGTTTCCCTATGTGAAGGGCCTATCTTTTATTCTTGTCTTATATTTCATACAAGAGTGTTGGTGATCTTCACCTTTCCTTTTTACATTTTATCCTGTGGCAAGCACAATATGTTGGAAAGATCCTGATATATATAGCTAATTGGATGTGAGTTTTCATGAACTATTATTGTTGACATTACCCTTGAGGTAAAAGGTTGGGAGGCAAAACTATATGCCCCTATCTTTCTCTGTGTCCGATTAAAACTTCATACCCATAAGTATTGCGTGAGTGTTAGCAATTGTGGAAGACTAAATGATAGTTGAGTATGTGGACTTTCTAAAAAGCTCTTATATTGACTCTTTCCGATGTTATGATAAATTGCAATTGCTTCAATGACTGAGATTATAGTTTGTTACTTTTCAATGAAGTTTCTGATTCATACTTGAAATTGTGAATGAATTGTTACTTTAGCATGAGAAATCATATGAAAAAAAATATATATATATATACACACATATATATGTGTTGCTATTATAAGGATGATCATGATGCCCTCATGTCCGTATTTTCTTTTATCGACACCTCTATCTCTAAACATGTGGACATATTTTTCGATATCGGCTTCCGCTTGAGGACAAGCGAGGTCTAAGCTTGGGGGAGTTGATACGTCCATTTTGCATCATGCTTTTATAGCGATATTTATTGCATTATGGGCTGTTATTACACATTATGTCACAATAATTATGCCTATTCTCTCTTATTTTACAAGGTTTACACGAAGAGGGAGAATGTCGGCAGCTGGAATTCTGGGCTAGAAAAGGAGCAAATATTAGAGACATATTCTGCACAACTCCAAAAGTCCTGAAACTCCACGGAAGTCAGTTTCAGAATATATAAAAAATATTTGGCGAAGCAAGCACCGGAGGGGGCCACCCACCATCCACGAGGGTGGGGGCGCGCCCTACCCCCTGGGCGTGCCTCCTGCCTCGTGGGCCCCCTGGCAGGCCTCCGGTGCCCATCTTTGGCTATGTGAAGTCTTTCGCCCTGTAAAAAAATCATAAGCAAGCTCACGGGACGAAACTCCACCGTGACGAGGCGGAAATCATCACCATCGTCATCACCATCGATCCTCTCATCGGGAGGGATTCAATCTCCGTCAACATCTCCACCAGCACCATCTCATATCAAACCCTAGTTCATCTCTTGTATCCAATCTTTGTCCCAAAGCCTCAGATTGGTACCTGTGGGTTGCTAGTAGTGTTGATTACTCCTTGTAGTTGATGCTAGTTGGTTTACTTGGTGGAAGATCATATGTTCAGATCCTTTATGCATATTAATACCCCTCTGATTATAAACATGAATATGATTTGTGAGTAGTTACATTTGTTCCTGAGGACATGGGAGAAGTCTTGCTATAGGTAGTCATGTGAATTTGGTATTCGTTCGATATTTTGATGAGATGAATGTTGTCGTTCCTCTAGTGGTGTCATGTGAACATCGACTACATGACACTTCACCATTATTTGGGCCTAGAGTAAGGCATTGGGAAGTAATAAGTAGATGATGGGTTGCGAGAGTGATAGAAGCTTAAACCCTACTTTATGCGTTGCTTCGTAAGGGGATGATTTGGATCCATATGTTTCGTGTTATGCTTAGGTTTACCTTAATACTTATTTTGTAGTTGCGTATGCTTGCAAGAGGTGTTAATCATAAGTGGGATGCTTGTCCAAGGAAGGGCAGTACCCAAGCACCGGTCCACCCACATATCAAATTATCAAAGTACCAAACGCGAATCATAGGAGCGTGATGAAAACTAGCTTGACGATAATTCCCATGTGTCCTCGGGAGCGTTTTATTTTATTTAAGAGTTTTTCTAGGCTTGTCATTTGCTACAAAAAGTATTGGGCCATCTTGCTGCACCTTATTTACTTTTATTACTTGTTACCCATTACAAATTACCTTATCACAAAACTATCTGTTACCGATAATTTCAGTGCTTGCAGAGAATACCTTACTGAAAACTGCTTATCATTTCCTTCTGCTCCTCATTGGGTTCGACACTCTTACTTATCAAAAGGACTACGATAGATCCCCTATACTTGTGGGTCATCAGAGCACTGCAAGATTGAACCCATTACAAAGCACCTCTCTCATAGCAAGATAAATCAATCTAGCTAGCCAAACCAAACAGATAGATCAAAGAGAAATGCAGAGCTATAATAATCATGCATAAAAGAGTTTGGAGAAGACTCAAATAATATTCATGAATCATCTCATCATAAACCCACAATTCATCGGATCCCAACAAACACACCACAAAAGAAGATTACATCGAATAGAAACCCAAGAACATCGAGGTGAACATTGTATTGAAGATCAAAGAGAGAGAAGAAGCCATCTAGCTACTAGCTATGGATCTGTAGGTCTGTGGTGAATTACTCACACATCATTGGAAGGCAGGAATGATGATGTAGAAGCCCTCCGTGATCGATTACCCATCTGGCAGAGTACCGAAAACGGCCTCCATATGGGATCACGGAAGAACAAAGACTAGCGTCGGCGGAAAAAGTATTTTGGGTGGCTCTCTGTTGGTTTCCTGATTTTAGAGAATTTATAGAGGTGGATTTAGGTCAGACGGATCCACGAGGGGCCCACAAGGCACATGGCGCGCCTACCCCCTGGGTGTGCCCTACTACCTTGCCATCTCCACGTTTGCCTTCCGGTCTCCCCCTGAAGTTGTTAGGGTGTCTCTTGTCTAGAAAAAAATCATAAAAAAGTTTCATAGTGTTTGGACTTCATTTGGTACTGATTTCTTGAAAAATCAAAAATAGGCAAAAAACTACTATTGACACTTGGCACTTGGTTAATAGGTTGGTTCATAAAAATGATATATAATTGCATATAAAACATCCATTATTGATACCATAATAGCATGGAACAATAAAAAATTATAGATTCGTTGGAGATGTATCAAGCATCCCCAAGCTTAATTCCTGCTCGTCCTTGAGTAGGCAAATAATAAAAACGGAATTTTTGATGTGGAATGTTACCTAACATGTCTATCATGTAATGTTTCTTTTAAGTATGAATATTAAGATCCGAATGATTCAAAGAAATAGTCTACAGTTTGACATAAAGACATCAATACTCAGGCATACTAACAAACAATCATGTCTTTCAATATAAAAATGCTAAAGAACGCTATCGCTACAAAATCATATAACCTTGTCATGCTCCATCTTCTTAACACAAAGTATTTATCATGCACAACCCTGATGATAAGCTGAGCAATTGGTTCATACTTTTTTAACGTGCTTTAGCTTGTTCAACCTGCATGCAATACATGAGCGCAAGCCATGGATATAGCACTATGGGTGGAATAGAATACAGCGGTAGAGATTAATATGGAGAAGACAAAAAAGAAAGAAAGTCTCACATCAATGCGGCTAATCAACGGGCTATGGAAATGCCCATCAATTGATGTCAATGCAAGGAGTAGGGATTGTCATCCAGTGGATGCACTAAGAGCTATAAGTGTATGAAAGCTCAAACTAAAAACTAAGTGGGTGTGCATCCAACTTGCTTGTTCTACAAGACATCAGGTATTTGAGGAAGCCCATCATCGGAATTACAAGCCAAGTTCTATAATGAAAAATTCCCACTAGTATATGAAAGTGACTACATAGGAGACTCTCTATATGAAAAACATGGTGCTACTTTGAAGCACAAGTGTGGAAAAAGATAGTAACATTGCCCCTTCTCTCTTTTTCTCTCATTTTTTGGTGGGCATTTTTGGACTCTTTTTTAATGGGCTCTTTTGGCCTCTTTTAAAATATATATGCCCTCACTAATACAATGCTCTAATAATGAATAATGATGATCATCACACTTCTATTTACTCACAACTTAAAATTACAACTCGAAAGTAGAACAAAATATGACTCTATATGAATGCCTTTGGTAGTGTACCAGGATGCGCAATGATCTAGCATAACATGTATAAAAATGATGAACAATGGTTGAGCGACAAATACTATGTCAGCTACATGATCATGAAAAGCAATATGATAATGATGGTGTGTGTCATAATAACGGAACGGTGGAAGTTGCATGGCCATATATCTTGGAATATATATGGAAATGCCATGATAGGTAGGTATGGTGGTTGTTTTGAGGAAGATATAAGGAGGCTTATGTGTGATAGAGCGTATCATATCACGGGTTTGGATGCACCGGCGAAGTTCGCACTGACTCTCGAGGTGAGAAAGGGCAATGCACGGTACCGAAGAGGCTAGTGATTTTTGGAAAGGTGAGAGTCCATATAATTCATGGACTCACATTAGTCATAAATAACTCACATACTTATTGTGAAATTTTATTAGCACTCAAAGCAAAGTACTACTATGCATGCCCCTAGGGGATAGATTGACAGAAAAAGACCATCGCTCACCCCCGACCGCCACTCATAAGGAAGACAATCAGTAATAAATCATGCTCCAACTTCTTAGCATAATGGGAGACTGTACATGCATGCTTCGGGAATCACAAACCTTAACACCAATATTCATACTAAACCATGATCATTCACGAGTACAGCCCACATATTACCATCTCTATATCTCAAAACTATTACAAGGAAGCAAACTTATCATATTCAGTGATCTACATGAAAGTTTTTATTATATCCCTCTTGAATAGCTATTATATTAGGACCAATTTCATAGCCCGTGCATATTGCCATTACTATTATCAAACTCCCAAAATGATATAAGTGAAGCATGAGAGTGTAACTATTTCTTTAAAATATAACTACAACCGTGCTCTAAAAGATATAAGTGAAGCACTAGAGCAACTGCCTAGCTCAAAAGATATAAGTGAAGCACAAAGAGTATTCTATCAAATCATAAATAAATGTGTGTCCCTTTCAAAAGGTGTGTTCGGAAAAAGATGTTTGTGGCAAACTAAAAAGTAAACAAATAATAAACCACTATAATACACGACGCTCCAAGCAAAACTCATATCATGTAGCTCCAAGTAATTTACCGATGGTTGGCAGACGAAAGAGGGGGTGCCATCCAGGGCATCCCTAAGCTTAGATGCTTGGGTCTACTTGAATATTACCTTGGGGTGCCTTGGGCATACCCAAGCTTAGGGTCTTGTCACTCCTTATTCCTTCATCCATCGCGATCTCACTTAAAACTTGAAAACTTCAGCACACAAAACTCAACAGAAAACTTGTGAGATCCGTTAGTATAAGAAGAAAATCATAAACTTTAGGTACTGTTGTAGACCCATTCATATTTTATTATTGCATATACCTATTGTATTCTAACTTCTCATGACTTATATCCCGGGTACAATCCATAGATTCATTAAAACAAGCAAACCTTGCAACGAAAACAAAATCTGTCAAAAACAGAACAATCTGTAATGATTTGAAAATGCAATACTTCTATAAGTAAAAATTATAAAAATTTAGGACAAGGCAATTTGTTTATAAATCATGCGACGAAATTCGGAATTTTATCACAATCTAGTGAATTTAAACAATTTTGTCACTGGGAGCAAAAGTTTATGTTTTTTCACAGAATCAAATCAACTATCAACTAAATCATCCCAAAGCTTTACTTGGCAGAAACACTAATTTAAACACAAAAACACAATCATAACAATAGCATAATTGGGTGAACACTCAAAAACAGAAAAGAGAAGGGAAAATAAAGGTAACTATTGGGTTGCCTCCCAACAAGCGCTATTGTTTTACGCCCCTAGCTAGGCATAATGCATAGTTTCAAGTGTTATCATCTTTAGTTTTTTCTATGTTGACATATGTGTTTATCAGGAGGCTTTTCAAAAACAATGGGGGACACATCATCAACCAAAATTTTAGCATTGTTAAGGCAACTTTCCTCAAATCCTTGATGGTTCCCCTTTACAATCCAAGAATATTGCTGATTAATACCATTGAAAACTTGTTGGATAATATGTAAGGGTGGAACTTCCTTTTTAGTATTTTCATCAAAAGTATGATTATCCAGGAACACATGCCTCAACATATAATCTTCATCATATAAAATTCCATAAACAACAGGATGTCCATGACTCATATTAAAAAAATCAAAGATCTCCCTAGCCACACGCACTATGTAATCAAATTCATTCATAAGGACAAGACTAGCTATGTTTTTAGCCTTAGGGTTGCTTATAATAGGTAACTCATAGAACAATATTTGCAAGGTGGGGTGAGTATACATAAATCTTCTCTCAAGTATAAGGACAAGTGTTGAATAGCTTCTGCGTAACTCTTGGTTCTTTTGAGAATAGGAATGTCATTGCAAACCAGTATTCTCGTACAAGTAAAGAATTCCTAAATAGTGCTTTTTCCTGTGATGTTCCCACTTCTTGTCACAAAAAATTTAGAATCCAAAATTGCGGGAATTTCTTCATTAGGGATTTTACCATCCTTACCTTTTCTGATAACAAACTCAGACATGATAGTAATCTCAAGCAAGCAAAGAAGCAACCAAATAAACGAAAATATTTTTGTGTTTTTTGTAAAACAAATTTAGAAGTGAGGGAGATGAAAATGAGGGGTAAATGGCAAATGAAAGTAAGAACAAGTAGATGATAGTTTATGTGAAGGTACTTGATAGGTTTTGGTGATGTCTCCCTGGCAACGGCGATAAAAATTCTTCCTGCTACTTGTGAGCTGCGTTGGGATTTCCTCGAAGACGAGAGGATGATGCAGTACAATAGAGATAAGTATTTCCCTTAGTTGAGAATCAAGGTTATCAATCCATTAGGAGAACCACGGGAAACCTCGTTAACAACACCTGCACACACAAAAGCAAATACTTTCACCCAACGTGATCAAGGGTGTTGTCAATCCCCTCACCTGTTATTTGCAAGGATCAAATCTCACAGTGGTAGATAAATAAAACAAAATACGAAATAAAATAATGGTAAGAAAATTGTATCAAGGTATTTTTGGATTTTATATATGATAAAAGTAGAGCCGGGGGTCATAGTTTTCACTAGAGGCTTCTCTCTCCAACAAAAAGCATACGGTGGGTAAACAAATTACTGTTGGGCAATTGATACAGAGCGCATAGTTACGAAGATATTCAAGGCAATGATCATGTATATAGGAATCACATCTGAGACAAGTAGACTGACTGCTTCTTGCATCTACTACCACTACTCCACCCTTCGACCACATGTCATCTGGATAGCCTCTAGAGTATCAAGTTAATAAAAACGGAGTAACGCCTTAAGCAAGATGACATGATGTATACAAAGTAAATCCAACCAATATGAATAAACCACGTCGTTTTCCCTTTAATGGACACAATACAAATATGTGTCTTGTCCCCTACTTTGTCACTGGGATATAGAGCACCGCAAGATTGAACCCATTACAAAGCACCTCTCCCATTGCAAGATAAATCAATCTAGTTGGCCAAACCAAGCTGATAAATCGGAGAGAAATACAAAGCTATAACAATCACGCATAAAAAGTTTAGAGAAGACTCAAATAATATTCATGAATAATCTGATCATAAACCCACAATTCATCACATCCGCACAAACACACTACAAAAGAAGATTACACCGAATAGAACTCCAAGAACATTGTGTTGAAGATCGAAGAGAGAGAAGAAGACATCTAGCTACTAGTTATGGAGGCAAGGATGATGCAGCGCAGCAGAGGTAAGTATTTCCCTCACTTATGAAACCAAGGTTATCAATCCAGTAGGAGAACCAAGCAACACTATGTAAACAGCGCCTGCACACAAACAACAAAAACTTGCAACCCAACACGTAAGAGGGGTTGTCGATCCCTCAACGGTATTGAGATAGATTAAATTGTATAGGTGTTGATAAATGGATCTAACTAAAACACAACATAAAATAAAGAAAGAAAAATCATAGCAAGGTATTTTTGGTTTTAATATGATAGGAAGTAGACCTGGGGCCGTAGTTTTCACTAGAGGCTTCTCTCAAGTAAATAGTATACGGTGGGTAAACAAATTATTGTTGGGCAATTGATAGAAAAGCAAAGAATTATGACGATATCCAAGGCAATGATCATGTATATAGGCGTCACATCCAAGATTAGTAGACCGACTCCTGCCTGCATCTACTATTATTACTCCACACATCGACTGCTATCCAGCATGCTGATAACCCACAAGTATAGGGTCGCAACTATTTTCGAGGGTAGAGTATTGAACCCAAATTTATTGATTCAACACAAGGGGAGCCAAATAATATTCTCAAGTATTAACAGTTGAGTTGTCAATTCAGTAGCACCTGAAAGACTTAATATTTGCAGCAAAGTATTTAGTAGCAAAGTAATATGGAAGTAATGGTAACAGTGGCAAAAGTAACAGTATTGGTTTTGTAGTGATTTTAACAGTGGCAACGGAAAAGTAACTAAGCAAAGATCAATATGTGAAAAGCTCGTAGGCATAGGATCAGTGATGGATAATTATGTTGGATGTGATTTCTCATGCAACAGTTATAACATAGGGTGACATAGAACTAGCTCCAGTTCATCGATGTAATGTAGGCATGTATTCTGAATATAGTCATACGTGCTTATGGAAAAGCACTTGCATGACATCTTTTGTCCTACCCTCCCGTGGCAGCGGGGTCCTATTGGAAACTAAGGGATATTAAGGCCTCCTTTTAATAGAGCACCGGAACAAAGCATTAACACTTAGTGAATACATGAACTCCTCAAACTACGGTCATCACTGGCAGTGCTCCCGATTAATGTCACTTTGGGGTTACCGAATCATAACACATAGTAGGTGACTATTGACTTGCAAAATAGGATCAAGAACTCACATATATTCATGGAAACATAATAGGTTCAGATCTGAAATCATGGCACTCGGGCCCTAGTGACAATCATTAAGCATAGCAAAGTCATAGCAACATCAATCTCAAAACATAATGGATACTAGGGATCAAACCCTAACAAAACTAACTCGATTACATGATAAATCTCATCCAACCCATCACCGTCCAGCAAGCCTAAGATGGAATTACTCACGCACGATGGTGAGCATCATGGAATTGGTGATGGAGGAAGGTTGATGATGACGATGGCGACGGATTCCCCTCTCCGGAGCCCCGAACGGACTCCAGATCAGCCCTGCCGAGAGAGATTAGGGCTTGGCGGCAGCTCCGTATCGTAAAACGCGATGAATCCTTCTCCCTATTTTTTTCTCCCCGAACATGAATATATAGAGTTGGAGTTGAGGTCGGTGGAGCCTCAGGGGGCCCATGATACAGGGGGCACGCCCCCACCCTCGTGGACAGGGTGTGGGCCCCTTGGTGTTGATTCTTTCACCAATATTTTTTATAAATTCCAAAAATATTCTCCGTGAAGTTTCAGGTCATTCCGAGAACTTTTATTTCTGCACAAAAATAACACCATGGCAATTCTGCTGAAAACAGCGTCAGTCCGGGTTAGTCCCATTCAAATCATGCAAGTTAGAGTCCAAAACAAGGTCAAAAGTGTTTGGAAAAGTAGATACGATGGAGACGTATCACATGCATCTAGTGTATTAAGTTCATGCAAAAGCGGAGTAAGGCAAGAAGAATGATGACATGATGTAGACAAGATAAACTCACATATGAATAAACCCCATCTTCTTACCCTTAATAGCAGCGATACATCTGTGTCATATCTCTTTCTGTCACTGAGATTGAGCACCGCAAGATCGAACCCATCACAAAGCACCTCTTCCCAAGGCAAGAAATATGAATCTAGTTGACCAAATCAAACCAAAATTTCGGGGAAGAAATACGAGGCTATAATCATGCATATAAGAGTTGAAAGAAGACTCAAATTATATTCATAGATAGATCTGATCATAAACTCTCAATTCATCGGATCCAAACAAACACACTGCAAAAAAGAGTTACATCGAATAGATCTCCAATAACATTAAGGAGAACATTGTATTGAAGACCAAAAAGAGAGAAGAAGCCATCTAGCTACTAGCTACAAACCCGTAGGTCTATGGTGAACTACTCACACATCATCGGAAGGTAGCAAGGATAATGTAGAATCCCTCCGTGATTGATTCCCCCTCCGACAGAGTATCAGAAAAGGCCTCCAGATGGGATCGCGGAAGAACAGAGACTTGCGGCGGTGGAAAACCTATTTTGGGTGGCTCTCTGTTGGTTTCCTGATTAAAGAGAATTTATATAGGTGGAATTAGGTCAGATGAAGCCACGAGGGGCTCACAAGGCATCAGGGCACACCTACCCCCTGGGTGTGCCCTATTACCTTGTTGTGTCCTCCTAAAGCTTCTAGGTTCTCTCTTGTCCAGAAAAAAATCGTGAGAATTTTTCGTAGTATTTGGACTTCACTTGGTACTGATTTTCTGGAGAACCAGAAACAGACAAAAAAATAGCAACTAACACTTGGCACTGGGTTAATAGGTTAGTCCCAAAAAATGATATGTAATTGCATATAATTTCATATAAAACATCCAAGATTGATACTATAATGAAACAATAAAAAATTATAGATACGTTGGAGACATATCACACTCCCGCATGGATATGCCGTTGCAGCTGCAAGGCAAACCCTAGATCTTGTGTGAGTGGACGATGAGATAACATTGGTGACGTTTCCCCGTGTAGGGGCTTCGTCTTTGGAGCTGGGAATTGGCAAGCGGGACAGGCTCCCAAAGACTTATATATTGACAGTCGGCAAATTACAGGGTGTTACATATGCACATCATCTACATGCCTCCGGACCACAGTGAAGTGGGGGTGGCAGGAACACACCAGCATGGGGGTTGAAAGGATCGATATGGTTGACTAGAGGGGGGTGAATAGGCAACTAACATTTTTAGCTTTTCTTTACCAAATTAAACTTAGCATCAAAGTAGGTTGTCTAGATATGCAACTAGGTGAGCAACCTATATGATGCAACAACAACTAGCACATGATAACCCACAAGTATAGGGGATCGCAACAGTTTTCGAGGGTAGAGTATTCAACCCAAATTTATAGATTCGACACAAGGGGAGCCAAAGAATATTTGAAGGTATTAGCAGATGAGTTGTCAATTCAACCACACCTGGAGATTAATTATCTGCACAAAAGTGAGCAGTAGCAAAGTAGTATGATAGTTTTGATAATAGTAGCAGCAGCAACGGTAACGGTAACAGTGATAGCAGTAATTTTGTAGCAAGTGTAACAGTGATGATAGCAGTAGTAACTTAGCAAGAACAATATAGGATAAATTCGTAGGCATTGTATCGGTGACTTGTTGGATGATATTCATCATGAGAAAGTTATAACCTAGGGCGATACAACACTAGCTCTAGTTCGTCAATATAATGTAGGCATGTATTCCGTAAATAGTCATATGTGCTTATGGAAAGAACTTGCGTGACATCTTTTGTCCTACCCTCCCATGGCAGCGGGGTCCATATTGGAAACTACGGGATATTAAGGCCTCCTTTTAATAGAGAACCGGAACAAAGCATTAACACATAGTGAACACATGAACTCCTCAAACTACGATCATCACCGGGAGTGGTCCCGGTTACTGTCACTCCGGGGTTGCCGGATCATAACACGTAGTAGGTGACTATAACTTGCAAGATCGGATCTAGAACATGGATATAATGGTGATAACATAAATGGTTTAGAACTGAAATCATGGCACCCGGGCCCAAAGTGACAAGCATTAAGCATGGCAAAGTCATAGCAACATCAATCTTAGAACATAATGGATACTAGGGATCAAGCCCTAACAAAACTAACTCGATTACATGATGAATCTCATCCAACTCCTCACTGACCAGCGAGCTTACTGTAACACCCACAATGCGGCTATATCTCCCACGTGTCGGGGCATGACTTAGAGGCATAGCCGCATGGTAGGCATGTCGCAAGAGGGGTAATCTTTACACATCCCATGTACTGAATAAGAAAGGGATAAAGAGTCGGCTTACAATCGCCACTTCACACAATACATAAATAAGCCATACATCATCCAAAATACAATCAAAGGTCCGACTAGGGAACCAAAATAAAGAAAGATAACCCCAAATGCTAGATCCCCGATCGTCTCAACTGGGCTCCACTACTGATCAACCAGAAAAGACAAATAACAACGACCAAGATCTTCATCGAGCTCCCACTTGAGCTTGATTGTGTCACCTGCACTGGTATCATCGGCACCTGCAACTATTTGGAAGTATCTGTGAGTCACGAGGACTCAGCAATATCACACCCGCGAGATCAAGACTATTTAAGCTTATGGGTAGGAAAGGGGTAATGTGGTGGAGCTGCAGCAAGCACTAAGCATATATGGTGGCTAACATATGCAAATGAGAGCGAGAAGAGAAGCAACACAACGGTCGTGAAGCTAGAAGTGATCAAGGAGTGATCCTGAGACTACTTGCGCACAACCATAACACAAGAACCGTGTTCACTTCCCGGACTCCGCCGGAAAGAGACCATCACAGCTACACACGCGATTGATGCATTTTAATTAAGTTAAGTGTCAAGTTCTCTACAACCGGATATTAACAAATTCCCATCTGCCACATAACCACGGGCATGGCTTTCGAAAGTTCAAACCCCGCAGGGGTGTCCCAACTTAGCCCATCACAAGCTCTCATGGTCAACGAAGGATGTCCCTTCTCCCGGGAAGACCCGATCAGTCTCGGAATCCCGGTTACAAGACATTTCGGCAATGGTAAAACAAGACCAGCAAAGCCGCTCGATGTGCCGACAATCCCGATAGGAGCTGCACATATGTCGTTCTTAGGGCAACACTGGATAGGTCAAGCTATGAGTAAAACCAGCCCTCAAGTTGCCCCGAGGTGGCCCCGTAGGTTGCCCGGTTCGGACCAACACTTAGACAAGCACTGGCCCGGGGGGGTTAAAATAAAGATGACCCTCGAGAGCGCGACTCCCAAGGGAAAAGGTAGGTGGTGGTGAGGCAAATGATAAAACCAAGGTTGGGCCTTGCTGGAGGAGTTTTATTGAAAGCGAACTGTCAAGGAGTTCCCATAACACCCAACCGCATAAGGAACGCAAAATCAAGGAACATAACACCGGTATGACGGAAACTAGGGCGAGAAGAGTGGAACAAAACACCAGGCATAAGGCCGAGCCTTCCACCCATTACCAAGTATATAGATGCATTAATTAAGTAAGAGATATTGTGATATCCCAACATATCCATGTTCCAACATGGAACAAACTTCAGCTTCACCTGCAACTAGCAACGCTATAAGAGGGGCTGAGCAAAAGAGGTAACATAGCCAAACAACGGTTTGCTAGGAAAGGTGGGTTAGAGGCTTGAAATGGCAATATGGGAGGCATGATATAGCAAGTGGTAGGTAGTGCGGCATAGCAATAGAGCGAACAACTAGCAAGCAAAGATAGAAGTGATTTCGAGGGTATGGTCATCTTGCCTGCAAAGTTCTCAGAGTTGATGAAAGCTTGATCCTCGGTAGCCTACTCAACAGGTTCCTCGATCACATACTCGTCTCCCGGCTCTACCCAAAGCAAGAGCACAAACAAAGGACAAACTATCAAACTCGGTGCAATGCACAATCAACATGATGCAAAACATGGCATGATATGCAAGATATGATATGCAATGCATATGCCTGCTCCGGAAGGAAAAGATTGATCAAGGCATCAACTTGGAAAACCAAGGGTGCCGCTGGAAAGATGAGATGATTTCGGTAGAAATCGATATTCTCCGGAATCGAATGCACGGTTTGCAAATGGAAAGCAAAACAATAATGGCGCAATTCTATGATTAATAGCATGATGCAACTAAGCATGCAACAAGAAACTAAGCTACTGCACTATAGCATAGCAAAAAAGCATATGGAAGTGATGCACTCAACATGGTAGACAAAACATCAACACTGAGCTACGGCTAAATCACAAAAGAGTAGGTTCAAACAACCATGGCAAAAGTGCAAAAGATATCAGCATCACAGACTTGGTGAAAATACTAACATGCCAGGAATAACACCAGGAAGCCATATTTAGAGCAAGCAAACAACATGCTACAGGAATACATCATAGCAAACCAAGGCATGGAATGATTCTACTAAATGCACAGATCAAAAGTTCCTTACTGATAATGAGCCAAAAAGGCACAGAAGATATGATGGCACCCATGTAAACATAGCAAGTTTTATTAACAGTTTCAGACTTTGCAGAAAACAGAGCATGGCATAAACAGAATTATGAAGGCATCTTTGCGATCTCAAACCACTCATCACAAAGCCTTGCATGACAAAACAAGCATACTAACAGCACGATGACATGTTCATGAATCTAACCATGGCAAGAGCAAGTTCATAGCATGCATGGGTCACTAGCAACAACCATGGCAATATTGATTAACATGTAAACAATCTGCCAGGAACATTTTATAGCAAACTTAGAGCAAGATTAATACATGCTAGGGCACTCCATAATTGCAAACAGGGGCATGGATGGATTGAGCATAACCATATGTTCAAAACATCCTTACTGAAGCATCTCAAAACAAGCATGGATCTCACTGTAGCATCATGTTTACATGGCATCAAAATAACAGCAGGCACAAGACTTAGCAAAATACCAAGTCCCTGAAAATAGCAATATCACGAAGGCTACTTTGCATGCTTGTGCTAGTCACCGCATTGATCACAAAAATACAACGCAAGCACCCCTGTAAATATGGAATGGCATAGATCAAAACACATGTAGAGCTCATGCCCATATGGAGCACACATCAAATGTAACAAAAAAGACAAAACATCATAATCTGCTAAGTAACAGGAGTAAACATTTTATAGCACTCTTTTATCAATGATTAGGGCATCAAGACGAACTCAAACAAGCATGCCACAAATGGAATGAAATGAAGAGCATCTCACAATGAACATTTTGATATATCCTATGCACGAAATGGAGCTATGAGCACCAAGATATAGCATGATGAAGATGGCATAAAATTATGAGGATCTGAGGACTTAGTCGTTTTCGAAAAAAAACAGAGACGAGCGGGGAATAGCTATGATGCACACAGGGCGGGGTTTAGCACTGCTCACCAAGGGCCGAGCCCATCTGAGGAGGAGGGAGCTAGGCCGGATCTGGGCCTGTTGTGTGGGGAGGGGCCCACGTGGGTGCTCGCGGGGCCCACAAGCGGAGGCACGGTCGTCCTCCCTATCCTGCCTGGATCGGGGAGGCAGGGGCGGCGGTGGCGGTTCACGCCGGCAACGGTGAAGCAGAACAGCGCCAGTAGGGCGACGCGGGCGCGGAGGGGCTCAAGGCGCGCGGATCCGGGGAGGGCGGCGCTGGATTCGGCCAGGACGAGGCCGCGAAGGTCCGGCGGATCCCGCGGTTGGAGGTGGCCGCCGACGAGCTGCCATGGCGGGGCGTCGAGCTCGCGGGGAAGACGACGCGGGCGCGGAGGTGGTGCGCAACGGCGACGAGGTGCGGGCGGCGCGCGGTGGAGGAGGAGGCGGAGCACGGGCGGCAGCGTGCAGGCGCGGTGGTGGCCGGCGAGCTCCGGTGAGTAGGAGCGGGTGGCGGCGCGAACGGGCCCCGATGGGCTCGGGCGGGCTCCGCGCGAGCCTGGGCGGGCCGCGGCGGCGGGGGCGACGCGCGTGACACGCGGCAACGCCCGGTTGGGCGGGGCGCCGGCTGGAGCTGAGGTGGCGGCTCGCTATTGGCCGGACGACGTGGCGGAGGCGGTGGACGCGTCCGATGGCGGATGGGCATGTCCGTTGGCGCGGTGGAGGTGAGATCTAGGGTTTCATCCGTGAAAATTCGAGGAGGATCACAAATATATAGGTAGGAGAAGGTAGGAGTGTCCAAATGGAGTGTAGTTTTCGCCCACACGATCGTTATCCGACGACGGAGGACATGGAAGTGGTTTGGATGGGTTATTGGGCCGTTTTGGAGGGGTGTTGGGCTGCAACACACAAGAGGCTTTTGCGGTTCCCCGGTTAACCGTTGGAGTATCAAACAGACTCCAAATGGCATGAAATTTGACAGGCGGTCTACTGGTGGTGTACCAAGGCCACTTGGCAAATCTCGGTCCATTCTGAGAATGTTTAACACCCGCTCACGAAAAGAGACAAAAGGGGTACGCCGGTGCAAGTAGGAGTGTCGGATTGCAAAACGGACAACAGGGAAAATGCTCGGATGCATGAGACGAACATGTATGCAAATGCGATGCACATGATGACATGATATGAAATGCATGACATGAACAAAATGAAAAACGAAAACAAAATCCAACCACGAAGGGAAAATCATATCGCATCTCCGGAAAAGGCAAGAGTCGGAGTTACAAATATGGAAAGTTGTATCCGGGGAGTTACACCTACGAAGGAATTACTCACTACCGGTGGGGAGCATCATGGAATTGGTGATGGAGAAGGGTTGGTGATGATGAAGAACGAAGATCCCCCTCTCCGAAGCCCCAAATGGACTCCAGATCTAGCCTCTCTATGAAGAACAGTAGGTGACGACAGCTCCGTCTCGTAGATCGCGATAATTCTTTCACGCACACCAACACAAAACAACAAACCAAAGCAATGAAGGTCCAACGAAACAAAAACAAAGAGACACAAGACTCGCAAATCCTACACTCTCTCCCCCTTTGGCATCGAGACACCAAAAAGGCAGAGAGGACACCTACGACACAGGTGGTAGATCCCACTGACGAGATCACCCAACAAGCTCCTCATCTGTCTCAGCAACAGGAATGGACTCTTCTTCTGACTCCCACTGATATCCTTGCTTCGGCATCCAGGCAGCCTCAAGAGTGATGTTCTTCTCGGACCCGCTCGATACTTTCTCACAAAGCTTCCTCAAGATCCTCTTGTCACACTGGCGACTGTCCTTCTGAGCAACGTGGGCCTGGTACTGCCCCTTGGCCTGCACGTAGAACAGAGACTTCACCTTGGTCTTGAGCTTCTTAGCCCAAGATGGCTCAGTAGATGGAGGTGCATACCCTGCAGAACTGTACTCAGCCTCCTCCTTCTCAACCTCATCCTCATCAACATCCATGCGTGCCTCCTCGGCCTCAGCCCGGGTAGTGGTGTTAGCCCACTTGTTCTTCTGGCGCAGCTTAATGGGCTCATGATGAATCCAGTTGGGAGCAAGAAACTCTTCGCCCGAAAAGAGCTTCTCCCAAGTCTTCGAGATCAAAAGGAACAAGTAAGGTCCATAGATGGGCACCTTACGGTGGAACACAGCAAATTGAAGCTCACTCCACATGATATGAGAGATATCAAGTGGCTTAGGTTGTTGGAGACGCGCTTCCTCACACATGAGCATCATGTCCACAAGATAGGAGTGCACCTTGTCCTTGTCGCCTATGCAAGGAAAAAGAGAGTTGCGGAAGATCCGGTGCATGATGTCAAGAAACAGGTTCAACACAAAAGAATTCTTGCCACTAGGGAGGGTCTTCTCAACAAGATAGGGTTGAATCTTGTTCTTGTTCAGAGACTCTGGGTTGGCATGGGGGCGGGCACCAATGGGCTAATCAAGCCCCTCATCACGAATGTTCAACATATTCATGAACTCTTTCCACTCAGCAGACAACCTCTTGACATTCGCCATCCAATTCATGGCCCGCTTCTCATCCTGTGGAAGTGGACAGAAGCAAAGAATTGAGCCACAAGCTCCGGGTCATAATCAAGATGGAAAGTGATGATCTCCTCAATACCAAACTGCTCCACCAAATCTAGAGTCTCGCCAAAATATCCCTAGTTCTTCTTCAGATGGTCCATGTCAATCCATTAAACTGGTAGATGTTCTGCTTGGCCTTGATCACATCTAAGAAGATGAGATTTTGTTGCTTGGTCCAGAACAAGTCATTGCCCCTGCTGAGTTCTCTAGTCTTGACGTAGGGGTCGAGCTTTCTTTGAATCAAAAACTCCGCTTGAGGCATTTCATCCATGCCGATAGTTGGCTCCTTGATCTTGGTAGTTGTGGACTTGACGTGGCATTGTGGGGCACTGGAGCCCTTAGGAGCTTCTTGGTTGTGAAGACGCTTGGAGCTCGTGTCACGGCTGGGATTTGAGCGCCTTGCATTGGAACCAGAGCCACCACCTATGACACACAACACAAACACACGAGAAGAGCGAGAAGGATTATTGCAAAGACCAAGGCAACAACCAAATGAAACAAGTATAAATGATATTGGGTGGTTAAAACAAAGTAATTTTTAAGTCAACGGTAGTACTAGGCCAGACTGCAGAAGTAAAATTTTACATCCGCTCTAGCCATGGTAGTACTGTGTCGGGTTGGCACGGTAGTACCGTGCTTAGAGCGGAAGTAAAATTTTACTTCCGCGCGCCGGGCCGTAGTACCGCTCAAGAGGAGCGTAGTACTGCACGGGGCGGATCTCGCAGGAGCGAGCGGTAGTACCGCTCCAGAGGAGCGGTAGTACCGCACGGAACAGATCTTCGCAAGAATAGATCTAGGAACATCTGTAAATATAGAACGGTACTACCGTTGAACAAAACTACACTGTTGCAACACACCAAATAGCATATCTACTGCACTAGCACTCTCCTACAATCTTCTCTTGCGAAGATTTTAGCCAAAAATCACAAGAACAACACATGCATCTCCCAAAACCTAGAAGCACAACAACGGGGCAAAGAGAGAGGGACTAAGGGAGATATCGGGTTCCATGGCAAGAGGGCGAGGTGGGGAATGATCCCACCGGTTGGAATGCGAGGAGAGTGGCCGGGGAAGGAGATCTGGCGAGGTCCTCCAGCACCGTTCTTGGGCAGGAGAGAGAGAGGCGCTGTGAGGGGTAGAGATGAATGGGTATGGGGGAGTTGGAAATCCCCCTGTGCCCGCTCTTAACCCCCACGCACTTGCGACAGCGCGGTAGTACCGTGGTTCATCGCGGTAGTACCGCCCGGGCAGAAATATCGCACATAGGGTGGTAGTACCGCTCTTCCCGCGGCAGTAAAAAATTACTACTGCGATGGAAGTGGTAGTACCGTGCTGTGGGCACAGCTATGCAAGCACCGAAGCCAACCATCTCCAGCGGTAGTACCGTGGCTTGCCACGGTAGTACCTCAAACTCAAGAAAGTGCATATTTCGATAAAATAGAGAAACACGGCCTTTGCAATGCACACTTCGAGCAACCAGACACGCTAGAGAGCACAAAAGAAACAAATTAAACACTAACAAAGCCCAAAAGAAAGCAAAAAAGACAATGAGGACCACACATGAACCAAAACCTCTCAAGAAGCAAGGGCGGTGGCCGGAGTGACCTATGTTTGAGTCAATTGGTATGGCACTGCGAAGAATTATCCTTGGGCCCATGACGAAAAGTCGTCTTTGAAGCACAAGTACCATCAACAATGCCGATGTGAAAGAGTTGATCAATTTATGCATAATGGGGGTAGAGAGAGTTCATTGAGAGAACAACACTCCCCCTATGTCCATGCCTACACCTAAACAGGACCTCAAGATGAGTATGGTGGGGTGTGCAAAGGTTCAAGCCACATTGCTCAAATCAATGATATTTAGCTCATGCCTTAACTCACGAAATCTTGCTTCATCCAAAGGCTTCATGAAAATATCTGCAAGGTTATCATGAGTGTTGACATAGTTGAGCTCAATTACCCCTCGCCTAATGCGATCTCGGATGAAGTGATACCAAATCTCAATATGCTTCATCTTCAAGTGTTGCACCCGGTTGAGAGAAATCTTGATGGCACTTTCATTGTCACACCAAAGAGGCACTTTGTCACAAATGACACTGTAATCCTTTAAAGTTTGCCTCATCCATAGAAGTTGAGCACATCAACTACCGGCCGCCACATACTCCGCTTTGGTGGACGAGAGAGACACACAACTTTGCTTCTTATAAGACCAACCCACCAAAGAGCAACCAAGAAATTGGCACCCTCCAGAAGTTGACTTCCTATTCACTTTGTCGCCATCCCAATCCGAGTCCGAAAATCCCACAAGGTTGAAGTTAGCTCCTTTTGGGTACCATAAGCCAAAGTTTGGGATATGAGCTAAATATCGAAAGATTCGCTTGACCGCCACATAGTGGCTTTCCTTAGGTGCGGCTTGAAACCGTGCACAAATTCCCACACTCAATATGATATCCGGTCTAGATGCACAAAGGAAAAGCAAGGAGCCAATCATGGAACGATATACCTTTTGATCCACCGCTTTACCATTGGGATCTATGTCAAGTTGGAATTTGACGGGCATTGGAGTGGGAGCCGGCTTGACATCACTTAGCTTGAATCTCTTGAGCATGTCTTGAGTGTATTTGGCTTGGTTGATGAAGGTTCCTTCTCTTCTTTGTTTGATTTCGAACCTGAGAAAGAACTTCAACTCTCCCATCATGGACATCTTGAACTTCGAGGTAATGAGAGTGGCAAACTCCTCATTGAAAGGTTTTTTAGGAGAACCAAAGATAATATCATCAACATATAGTTGGCATACAAACAACTCCCCTTTGACCTTCTTAGTAAAAAGAGTGGGGTCGGTTTTCCCAATTTCAAACCCACGATCTTACAACAACTCGATAAGGTGCTCATACCATGCAATTGGGGCTTGTTTAAGGCCATAGAGTGCCTTATCGAGTTGGTACACATGATTGGGGAACTCAGGATCCTCAAACCCCGGGGGTTGTTTGACATACACCAACTCATTAATAGGACCATTAAGAAAAGCACTCTTCACATCCATTTGTTGCAACTTGAAGTTATGATGTGAAGCATAAGCAATCAACAAACGAATAGATTCAAGGCGAGCAACGGGAGCAAAGGTTTCACCATAGTCGATACCCTCGACTTGGGAATAGCCTTGTGCTACCAAACGAGCCTTGTTGCGAATGATAATCCCATGAGCATCTTTCTTGTTCTTGAATATCCACTTAGTTTCAATAACATTATGGTTCCCCTTTGGCCTTGGCACCAATCTCCACACCTTGTTGTGCTTGAAGTTGTTGAGTTCTTCATGCATGGCATTGAGCCAATCCGGGTCCTCGAGCGCCTCACAGACCTTTTGGGGTTCAACACAAGAAACAAACGCGTGATGTTCACAATAGTTTGCTAATTGTATACGAGTGCTTACCCCCTTTCTTAAGCTTCCAAGAACATTCTTCATGAGATGATCTTTGGTAGTGAGCTTGGATGCAATCTTGGCGGCACGACGCTCCAATTCCTCCTCAAGAGAGAGTTTAGGAGCGGTAACTTGATCATCTTGAGCGTCGTCTTGAGCTTGTACTTGATCTTGAGCTTGCTCTTGATCTTGAACTTGCTTGGTGGTAAGAACTTGACCTTGAGCATAACTTGGTGGTTCACCACCATCTTGAGGTTGGTCTTGCCCTTGACCTTATTCATTTGCTTGAGGGCCTTCACTTTGTTCTTTGGAAGCGTGTGGCTCTTGGGTTGGTGATGGTTCCACTTGAGTGGAACATTGTCCTTCTCCTTCGGCCACAAGGGGCTCCTTAATGGGTAGGATATGACCAACACCCATTCTTCTTATGGCTTGGGGAGGAATTTCAGCACCTACATCACAAGTACCACTTTGCTCCACTTGGGAACCCTTTTTCTCATCAAACTCCACGTTACATGTCTCCTCAATGAGTCCTGTGGACTTGTTGAGGACACGGTAAGCATGAGAGTTTGTAGCATAACCAACAAATATGCCCTCATGAGCTCTAGCCTCAAATTTAGACAGACGAACACCTTTCCTGAGAATGAAACACTTACAACTGAACACCCGGAACTACTTGAGGTTGCACTTGTTGCCGGTAAGTATCTCATATGGAGTCTTGTTCAAGCCTTTGTGGAGATAGAGCCGATTGGATGCATGACAAGCAGTGTTGATGGCTTCGGCCCAAAAGTTGTACGGAGACTTGAACTCCGCCATCATGGTCCTTGCCGCATCCTTCAATGTCCGCTTCTTCCTCTCTGCAACACCATTTTGTTGAGGGGTGTATCGTGCGGAATATTGATGCTTGATCCCTTCATCACTAGGGAACTCATCCAAGGTGTAGTTCTTGAACTCGGTGCCATTGTAACTTCTTATTGTCAAGATCTTTGCATTGTGTTAACATTGAGCTTCATTTGCAAATTCAATGACGGTTTGTTGGGTCTCACTCTTCCTCTTGAAGATATATACCCAAGTGTATCTTGAATAATCATCCACAATCACCAAGCAATACTTTGTACCCCCAAGGCTATCAAAGTATGGAGGCCCAAAGAGATCCATGTGAGGAGGTCCAAGGGCCTCTTCGAGTAGATGATAGTCGTGGGAGGGTCAGCCTTCTCATGTAGCTTTCTTTCGATACAAGCACTGCAAGAACGATCTTTGGCAAAACTAACATTTGTTAGTCCACGGACATGGTCCCCCTTGAGAAGACTTTGCAAAGATCTCATATTGACGTGGGCTAAACGGCGATGCCAAAGCCATCCCACGTTAACTTTATCCATTAGGCATGTGCGGTCTTAGTGGGTCACTCTGAAAAGTTAATCACATAAGGACCGTTCTCGACATGCCCAACAAAGGCTACTTTAAGAGTCTTGCTCCACAAGAGGGCCACAATTGTTGGGTTCTACGGTAGGGTGCATCGACTGCAAATTAAAATTTTCCTACGCGCAGAACAACCAAGAACATGCTACGGGAGATGGATCACAGATTGTTACCACTAGACGCGCAGTGCCGTGTAGCGGAAGAATAGTTGGGCAGCGCATCCACGTGGCTCGTCTCCTCCTTGTCCGATCTCCCTCGAATAGTCGGTCATCGTTTCCCACGTATAGGTTCACCGGAGCGGCGCAAGTGCACCGCCTCTAACGTATCCGCACATGCAGGAGGAACACCGTGCGGTGGACTGCTAGGTCCGATCACACAGTCGGTGGTCGAGTGGATGTGGCTATTCGCAACACATGCAAACCCTAGTGACAGCAGCGAAGCAATCTATCTCATGAGTGTGCCGCACCGCCACTTTATATAGGCGTCCGTCATGGTCTCAACAGTTGGGCCTCGCACGAACCCTAAAGCCCATAAGTCTACTCAACCAGAATCTGAACATAGCTCGAATCACATACGACTAGTGTCCTTGAATCCGACCTCGTAGGTTCCTTCCCTTAAGCGCGCGACCCCTTAGGTTCAAGCCGGCTTGGTCATAGTTTGGATCACCTCCGAACTGCATGGTTGGTAGCGGCCCCTAGCAAGGCATGTCGAACACCAAGCAGACTATGAAGCTGGTTAGGCGAAGCTGTAAATCATAGTTCCATTCCTTTTGCCACATGATAGATGTTGTCGGGCTCAATGCGAGTCTATCAACCTTATGCTAGCCCGACCTCTTTCTCATTCCAGTGATGCCGACCACAAACCGGATTATCTCATAATCCTAATCACATGGCCATGCTTATCTTGGTCGGATCACACGAGGGGCCCAGAGTATATCTCTCCTGATCGGAGGGGCAAATCCCATCTTGCTCGACCATGTCTCGCAGCATGGGTCTGGACAAGCCCGAAACCTACCTTTGTAACTACCCAGTCACGTAGTAGCGTTTGGTTGGCCCAAAGCAAGTATGTCACCATCCCGAGTACATGTGCCAGCTCAAGTCATAGGACATAGAACATATGCTGTACTAGAGACTCATAGATGACATATCGATGCGTCTCATAGTTGGGTCTGTCCGACTCGAACCTTATCTAAACTCGGATCCGACTACGTTGGATCTGACCAGGTCCTTCCGGGTCCATATTATCTGGTTAGCATCCAATGGCTAGTGAGACCAAGCCATCGACCGTGTCATATGCTAGTCTAGTCGGCTGCGCGTCCACACAGCCCTTTCAAATAGGGACCTTTTAGGACGTTCATCATACAATGCATAGTCCCACAAACAAGCCACGTACTTGCTGATACACATCATTGATAATGTCCAAGGACTATCTTTATTCATAAACACATAGGAAATATCATCACACATGATTGCCTCTAGGGCATATCTCCAACAGTCTCCCACTTGCACTAGAGTCAATCAAATAGACATCGATTGTCCATAGCTCTAACGTGCCCCTCATGCTTGGATTGTGGAAGCGGCTTAGTCAACGGATCTGCAACATTTGCATCCGTGTGAATTTTGCATAACTCAACATCACCATTCTTTACGATCTTTCGTATCAGGTGATATTTCCGATCTATGTGTCTGGCCTTGTGG
The DNA here is from genome assembly GCF_002162155.2 of Triticum dicoccoides. Lineage (NCBI taxonomy): Eukaryota > Viridiplantae > Streptophyta > Magnoliopsida > Poales > Poaceae > Triticum > Triticum dicoccoides. Next base: position 554,845,526 of record NC_041392.1, on the reverse strand, counting down.
TGATCCCTTGGCTCCTTGGCTTGTGCGATGGCACCAGAATTATCACAATAAAGGTCCAACAGTTTTACTGAGGCTGGGAAAATATGAAGATCATCCAGAAAGTTCCGGATCCAAACACCTTCCTTTGCAGCTTCACAAGCCGCAATGTATTCAGCTTCTGTGGTAGAATCGGCCACCGTATCTTGCTTGGAACTCATCCAGCTCACTGCTCCTCCGTTCATGATACACGAATCCATACTATGATCGACAATCATCTCTGTCAGTTTGGAAACTAGCATCGGCGTAACCTCTTACGACGAGCTCTTCCTCACCTCCATAAACAAGGAACATCTCTTTAGTCCTTTTTAGGTACTTCAAAACAGTCTTTACTGCTGCCCAGTGACTCTCACCTGGGTTGGCCTGGTATCTACTTGTTAAGCTTATTGCAAAAGCAACATCAGGTCATGTACATATCATGGCATACATGATGGATCCAATTGCCGAGGCATACAGAATCCGACTCATCCTGCTTTGCTCATCAGATGTCGAAGGACTCTGAGTCTCGCTTAGTCTTATACCACATGAGACAGGCAAGAACCCTTTCTTGGCCTCAATCATGTTGAACCGCTTCAACACTTTATCTATGTACGTGCTTTGGCTCAAGCCGAGCAGCCTCCTCGATCTATCTCTATAGATCTTGATGCCTAAAATGTAAGCTGCCTCACCAAGGTCCTTCATTGAAAACTTGCCATTCAATGATTCCTTGACCGAGTTCAGCATCGAAACATCATTTTCGATCAGTAGTATGTCATACAAGATCAAAAACACAATCGAGCTCCCACTTAACTACTTGTATAAACAAGCATCCTCATCGCTTTTGATGAAACCGAGACCAGTGACGACCTCATCAAAACGAATGTTCCAACTCCGAGATGTTTGCCTCAACCCATAAATGGATCTCTTGAGCTTCCATACTTTACTAGTGCTAGTCGGATTGACAAAACACTCGGGTTGTATCATATACACATCCTCGGTTAAATTTCCATGAATGAAAGTTGTTTTGACATCCATCTGCCATATCTCGTAATCGAAATATGCAGCTATAGCCAGTACGATCCTCACCGACTTTAGCTTCGCTACCAGTGAGTAAGTCTTGTCGTAGTCAATTCCTTGAACTTGTCCATAACCTTTAGCGATAAGCCGAGCTTTGTGGATCTGAACATTTCCATCCACATCGGTTTTCTTCTTAAAGACCCATTTGCAGCCAATGGCCTTTACACTAGGCGGCGGATCAACCAAGTCCCAGACTTGATTTTCATCCATGGATTTTAACTCGGATCTCATGGCCTCTAGCCATGCCTCAGAATCCGAGCTCACCATCGCTTCTGCATACGTGGCTGGCTCGTCGCTTTCTAGCAACAATACATCACGCACTCTGTGCAATCTTTCCGACCTTCGTGGTTCCGTCGTCGCCTCCACTACGGGTTCCCTGACTGACTCCGGTATGATCTCATCACCAGCCAAGCTGTCCCCAAGTGGTCCTCGAATTTCTTCGAGTCGGACCGTCCTCCCACTGGCCTCCCATCTGAGAAACTCTTTCTCAAGGAAAACCCCGTTCCGAGCAACAAGCACTTTGTTCTCTTCCCGGTTGTAGAAGCTATATCCCAAGGTTTCCCTCGGATATCCCACAAATATGCATTTATCCGACTTAGGTGTAAGCTTGTCTGACATAAGTCGCTTGACAAATGCTTCACAACCCCAAATCTTTAGAAAAGACAAACTAGGATTCTTTCCGTCCACATCTCATGTCGTGTCTTGCCTACGGATTTTGATGGTACCCTTTTAAGTGTGAAAGCTGCAGTTTCTAGAGCATATCCCGAGAATGACAAGGGTAAATCTAATTTGCTCATCATTGACCGGACCATGTCCAACAAGGTCCTATTACTTTGTTCCAACATGTCGTTTCTATGAGGCATACCCGGGGGTGTGATCTAAGGTACTATACATCGGCTTTTCAGATGATCATCATGTTGGTGTTCTGGGAATGGGGGTCCCCAGACTTGCCTGCCTGCGGCCTGCGGCGTGGCTCAAAGGGGGGCCCAGCACGGCCCATCTTCATCAACACAGACCCAAGACCCTCGCGAGGGGGCAAGCCTCGCGGGGCGGAAGACACGGAGCTTCCTCAGGCACGGCCTCATCAGGCTGGCTCGCGAGGAGGCAGAGAGATCAAGGCGGGGTACCTCACGAGGTGCCCGTGACGCAAGCCATGACGACCAAGGGCGCCAGGCGGGCGCCAGCCCGCGTAGTGTCCTCCTTTCCTCTTTGGTGCAAAGGGAGCAAGCGCAGGCGGGAGCATCAAGCAAAGGCACCCGTTTCGGTGCAACAAGACCAAGACCAGTCCAACGGCAGGGAGGAAGTCACTGTGGAGCCCAAGACGGCGTCACCACCAGAGCTTTGTGCAGGCGAAGACTACTTTTGTCAGGATAGCTGGTACTAGCTGTCCTCCTTCAAATTAGCCCGCCATTGTTGGCTCCCTTCCCGCTCGATATTTGGGAAGAGGACCAGGGCCTCTATAAATAGGACTAGCCACCACAGTAGGTAGAAGTAGAGGATCAAGGGGAGATAAAATCAAAGAAGGAGAGAGAGAGAGAAGGGTGATTGAACTCCTCCCAGCAGTTCATCGCCCCAGCCAAGAACAGACCCTCGCGAGGCTGTTCTTCCTTGTATTGCTCATCATCATCAGCCCAAGAGGCAATCCACCACACCACACACTGGAGTAGGGTATTACACCACAACGGTGGCCCGAACCAGTATAAACCCTGTGTCTCTTGTGTTGTTCTTTCCATAGCTTAGATCTTAGCAAGGCGGAGAGGTGCAGGTAGGTAGGAGGCGAAATCTCCACGCGCACCCCAGTGTTCGAACCTCAAGAGTCTACCGGAACCTAAAATCTGACATTTGGCGCGCCAGGTAGGGGTGCGCCGGAATTCGTCTTCCACCACCCCGTTCTCCTCAGACTTGCCTGCCTGCGCCCATGTCTGACGCTCGTCGGGCCCGCCCCGAGCGCCGGGCCGCTCTCGCTTCCCCCATCGCCCAGACGGCTCCTGTCGGCGGGCGTACTCGCCGTTCCCTGTCACCTGCCATCAACGCCGCCACCGGCCCGGCGGTGGACGAGCAGCAAGCGTCGTCTCAGCATCCGTCTGTGCGGCAAGACGGCCGCACCGCTACTCCCTCGCTCACCCCAGCTGGTTCTTCGTCCCGCACGCTCCGCACAACCATGGAGGCTCGAGCTGCGCTCATCGCGGCAAACGAGCTCCTGTGTTACCGTCCTGTCGACGACGTCTACGAAGAATGGCTCGACCGTGTTGCCGAGCTCGTCCGCGCCGCAGGGGGCTCTCCTGCGCTGTCCGTTCCACTGCACCGCACCCCGCCCCGCGCGGGCGACGAAGCTCCGGCGGCGCCCCGGCCGCCTCCTCCTCAAGAAGGCGCCATGGCTCCAAGGTGCGTGGCCCCTGGGCGGAACCCGCTCCATCAGGTGCTAGGGCGGCAAGAGCAGAGCTGTCAAGAAGTCCCTCGCCCGCAAGAAGCTGCCCGGGCGCTCCCTGCTCCAGTGCGTCGCGACCATGCTCCCGCTCCCGCATGTCAAGACCCCGCCCTGCTCCCAGCTGCAGCGCATGGGGCATGCAAGACCAAGCTCTCCGTCACCCAAGTCCTCCCGTGGCCACAGCAGGCTGTCGTGCCTTCACCGCCGAGCTACGCAGCGTCGCGTGGCCCGGCAAGTTCAAGCCAGACCTGCCTCCTCGTTACGACGGCACGGCCGACCCTGCGGAGTTCCTCCAGCTCTATGAGCTGAGCATCGAAGCTGCCAACGGAGACGAGAAGGTCATGGCGAACTGGTTTCCCATGGCGCTCAAGGACGGGGCCCGCACCTGGCTCCTGAACCTGGCTCCAGGCACGATCTCCTCCTCGGATGAGATGCGCACCCGCTTCATCGCCAACTTCCAAGGTACTCGCGACCGGCCACCCGCCGTGAGCGACATGCGCCGCATCAAGCAACAACCCGGGGAGACCCTACAGAAGTACATCCAGCGCTTCAACAACGCACGCCTCAAGATTCCCAAGGTGACCGAGGAGGCCATCATCTCAGCCTTCTCCGACGGCGTGCGCGATGTCAAGATGAAGGAGGAGCTGGCGATGCATGAAGACCTGTGCACTTCCTTGGAGCTGTTCAACTTGGCAACCAAGTGCGCCAGGGCTGAGGAAGGGCGTCTCTCCCTCCTCGAGTTGCCTGCCGCAGACCCAAAAGAGAAGAAGCCCAAGGCCAAGGATGTGAAGCGCAAGGGGGCTGCCATGCTCGCGGCAGAACCAGACACCAAGCGGGGCAGAGATCAGCCCGAACCTTCCAAGGGCAGTCGGTACTGTGTGTACCACGACCTCCACACCCACAACACCAATGAATGTCAAGAGCTCCGAGCCGTGCGAGAAGGAAGGATCGGCCGTCGCCCCGACCGCGGTGACCGAGGCTACGGTCGAGGAGGAGGAAGGAACATAGGACGCTGGGAAGACCGTGGCCCGCGCCAAGGGTGGCACGATCAACCTCACGAGGATCGCTGGCAAGACCCGCCTCGCGAGGGAGACTGGAGGGATCAGCCTCGCGAGGATCGCCCACAAGGCAACGCAGGCCTCCCTCCGCTGCCGCCGCAGCCAAGGAGAAACGAGGACCGCCATCAGGACGAGGGGGCTGGGGGCTTCCAGGAGCCGCGCGCGATCGCCTGCATCCTGGGCGGGGCTCAAGCCCCAGCCTCTCAACGCATCTTCAAGCAGTTCGCCCGCGAAGTGAATGCAGTCCTCCCCAAGCTCGAAGCCACGCGCCCTCTCAGGTGGTTGGCGTGCGCCATCACATTCAGCTCAGCCGATGAGCTCAAGTGTGCGACTACAGCCGGAGTCCTCCCAATGCTTTGTTCCCCAATCATCAGCAACATGGTGGTCACCAGGACCCTCATCGATGGCGGGGCAGGGCTCAATGTCCTGTCCATGGAAACATTCAACAATCTCCAAGTGCCCGACAGCCAGCTTCAGCCAACCAAGCCTTTCTCCGGAGTCACTGACGGCTCCACGGTCCCGATTGGGCAGGTACGCCTCCCTGTCACCTTCGGGGCACGCGACAACTACCGCACCGAGCTCATCGACTTCGACGTCGCTCACATTCGCCTGTCGTACAACGCCATCCTTGGGTACCCAGTGTTGGCCAAGTTCATGGCCGTAACTCACCACGGCTACAACGTCCTCAAGATGCTAGGAAGTGGCGGAGTCATCACGGTGCCCTGTGAAGAGAAGGACGCGGTGTGTTCCCTGGAACGAGCCTTCCAGGCCGCATCACTAAAAGACCTGGATCGAGGAAGCAGGAGGCTTCCGAGACCGCCCCCAAGAAGAAGAAGACATCGTCCGGCCCGGCCCCTCAGGAGGCAGGCCCCCCTGGGCCCGCGCCTGCCCAGGGGGAACCTCCTTCCATCACATAGGAAAGCGCGCCTGGTGCCCTCCTCAGGCAGGGCTCGGGGGCTCTCCCCTGGAGGGCCACCGACCTGGCTAGGGTCACGAGGGAGGCGCTTGGGCACCACATGGAGCCGTGTTTCGAAGCACGTTTCCCTCAAGAAGGAGTAAGGCAAGGAGAGCCAGACCCTCAGGAGTTCGTCAGCAAGGCCATTCAGGAGCTACAGGAGTCAAGAGTCATGAAAGGCGGCCGCCGCCTACCAGCAGTGGCTCCCCATCCAGGCGAGGATGGTGGGCTGCACGTCTGCATCGACATACCAGGGCTCAATCGAGTCGCCTCTCTGGAGCGCCTCTGGCCCTCGCGAGGGGCGCTGCGGAGGTCCACCCCACAGCTATGTTCGCATGCCTTACGGCTTGCCGAACACGGTTGCCACGTACCAGCGCCTCATGAGGGACATCATGGAGGCTCAAGAGGCCAGGCATTCGGCAGCCCTGGCGGAGATGGAGATGGTCCGCGAGGAGCCACCAGCGCCTCCGGAGCCTCCCGAGGCCCCTGGGCCTGGGGGCTCGAGAGGATCGGCTTTCGCAGCCCACCGAGTCTGCTACACCAACACTCATCCGTCCTCAACATCATCAGGTGACATCTTTCAAGTTTCACTTCCAGCTGGGAGCGCCCCCCAGGGCTGCATTATTCCCAGGCCGCGTGGGTCCGTCCCTGCGGCATGTATCCCTTTTATTCCATGTTGTTAGCTTACCTTGTTGGGGGCGCCCCTCGGGCTGCATCATCCCCAAGTCGCTCGGGCCTGACCCAGTGATGTCCGCCTTCCCAACATCTATTTGAATGAATCCACTCCTTCGCAGCTAATGTGTTTGACCTAGTTTCCCGCTCAACTGACACCAACTGACGGAACTGCTCCCAAACGGCACGACGCTTGCGCATGGGTCCGTCCCTGCAACACCGACAAACCTGAATGGCTGAGCTCTGGCTGCGGCAGCCCCGCATGGCACCACCTCGTCAAGCCTTCAGTGCCTCATTGCCCCTCAGAAGCAACCAACGGCTAACTGTCAATTGTCATGGCAACCCCTCGTTCTTTCTATGATGGGTCTACAGGATCTCCTAAAGGAGCTGCGTCAGGCGAGGCCCTTGCGGTGTCTCCTTCGCTCTCATCCGCGCGAACCGCTTGCACGTTAAAGGGGGGGGTGCCTGAGCATCGCGACTCAGGGCTCCTACTGGCTCTCCAGCCCTCACCCTCTGGCCTTGTCCACGGCATCACGACCTGGCATACCAGCGACGGCTGAGACTCGCTCGAGGGCCGGGACCCGAGGACGTAGAGCAGAAAGGGGAGCAAAGGCGAGAGGGGAGGGACACGCAAGGACCTCGTTGAGCAACCTCACGCCTGCCGATGCACGGACCCGACGACACACCAGAGAGCGGCCCTTGATTCTCAAGATAAGTCACCACCCGGAAGCACCAGCTACCGTGGCACCATCCCCGCACCTAATGCAATCCCGTGTTAGCGACGCCGCTCTCCTTTCTCACCGAACGATGGCTGCTTGAGTGCCAAAGGGGACCTCCTGAGCATCGCGACTCAGGGGCTCTTACCGGACCCCGGGTCGCTCACCTCCTGGCCTTGACCACGGCATTGCGACCTGGCATACCAGCGACGGCTGAAGCCGCCTTGGGACTGGGACCTGTCGGCGCAGAGCACCAAGCCCTTGTGAGGTTCGAAAGGGAGAACTGAGCTAAAACGGAATGAGCAACTCGCACAGTTCTACGACAAGGGTTATATTAACAAAACAGGATCACAGGCACCTTACAAGCCCCCACGGGACGCGTCTTTGATTCCTCGTAGGGAACAGATCCTAAAAAGACGCTAACTGCATGCGCCCCTGCAAAAGACGCCATCATCAACAGTGGGCCGTCAAGCACCGACGCCAAACCCATCCAGATCAGAGTCAGCGATGGCCTGATGAGCCCGCCCTGCTCCAGGAGCGGCGCCGGCTCGGGGGCTCGTAGCTGTCGTCGCTCGTCTCCAGAGTCGCGAAGAGCTCGCCAGAGTCGCTGGAACCTCCGACGCCTACACCGCCTGAGGAGCCGCCAAGGGAGCGGCCAGCGGGCCCAGTCCTCGCCGTGGCAGGGTCCCGACCACCTCCCCGGGGCAGCACTCCAGCCGGCGCCCGTTCACGTCGAAGACCTTGAAGAACATCACCGAAGCACCGTCGTACTCCAAGTGGATCACAAGGGCGCCCCTTGTCCTGCAAACCCGGGCGATTTCGCTCCAGCCTCTAGTCATGAAGACCTCGCCTGGGGCAACGACCGCGACCTCTGCCTCGGTCTCGAGGGTGCTGCAGCCGGCGTGCTGCAGCCAAAGCTCCAGGAGTTCTCCCTGCGGGATGATGGAGGCGAAGAAGGGAGGAAGGCGAATCCAAGACTGAGGAGGCATGGCGGCGTGGAGCACGAACTCTCGGGAGGAGCCCTTGGTGTGGACCCCAGGGGGGACGACCCACACCTTCGTGACCCGTCGGCGCCGACGGCGGCGCCGCCCGTGGTGATCAGCATCAGCTCCTTCAGGGCCCTAGATGTGGGCGTACAAGGGAAGCGGGAACCCCGGCGGTGCCCGCTCGCACCAAGGCCTCGACACCACCTGATGGGCCCCCTCATCCCGGCCATGGAGGACGAGCCGTTTCTTCGGCGGGAGCGAGTCTGGTTCCTCTCGGGGAGCCTTTCCCTTCTCTGCCATCGAGAACCGGCGGATCGGAGCCATCGCAGCAAGACAGAGGAAGGACCGGGAAGAAGGAGAAGCAAGAAGGGATGGACTGGAAGGGCGCGTGCCATTCCGTACTTATGGCCGGCGAAGGCCAACCGCCGACCTCCACGATCACAGGTAATCATCACCCATTTTGCATGCATGGACTTGTCCAATCCGTGCAGTTGCCGAGGCGCCATGGGGAAGTGGAGACGCCCACATCCATTCAACCGCCATGCGGCGCCCAAGGCCGCAGGCTGTTAGGGCCCACGGCGCTTCGCTCTTGCCCTTCCGCCTCCCTGCACGGTCAAGTCCGGGCGCGCCTTGGGCCCGAGGGCTACTGTCGGCGTTCTGGGAACGGGGGTCCCTAGACTTGCCTGCCTACGGCCTGCGGCGTGGCTCAAAGGGGGGCCTAGCACAACCCATCTTCATCAACACAGACCCAAGACCCTCGCGAGGGGGCAAGCCTCGCGGGGCGGACGACACGGAGCTTCCTCAGGCACGGCCTCATCAGGCTGGCTCGCGAGGAGGCGGAGAGATCAAGGCGGGGTACTTCACGAGGTGCCCGTGATGCAAGCCATGACGACCAAGGGCGCCAGGCGGGCGCCAGCCCGCGCAGTGTCCTCCTTTCCTCTTTGGTGCAAAGGGAGCAAGCGCAGGCGAGAGCATCAAGCAAAGGCACCCATTTCGGTGCAACGAGACCAAGACCAGTCCAACGGCAGGGAGGAAGTCATTGTGGAGCCCAACACGGCGTCACCACCAGAGCTTTGTGCAGGCGAAGACTACTTTTGTCAGGATAGCTGGTACTAGCTGTCCCCCTTCAAATTAGCCCGCCATTGTTGGCTCCCTTCCCGCTCGATATTTGGGAAGAGGACCAGGGCCACTATAAATAGGACTAGCCACCATAGTAGGTAGAAGTAGAGGATCAAGGGGATATAAAATCAGAGAAGGAGAGAGAGAGAGAGAGAGAGAGAGAGAGAGAGAGAGAGAAGGGTGATTGAACTCCTCCCAGCAGTTCATCGCCCCAGCCAAGAACAGACCCTCGCGAGGCTGTTCTTCCTTGTATTGCTCATCATCATCAGCCCAAGAGGCAATCCACCACACCACACACTGGAGTAGGGTATTACACCACAACGGTGGCCTGAACCAGTATAAACCCTGTGTCTCTTGTGTTGTTCTTTCCATAGCTTAGATCTTAGCGAGGAGGAGGGGTGCAGGTAGGTAGGAGGCGAAATCTCCGCACACACCCTAGTGTTCGAACCTCAAGGGTCTGCCGGAACCCGAAATCTGACACATCAGACTCCTGGCTCATGTACTCACCTCCACGATCATATCGTAGAAGCTTTATAGTTTTGTCAAGCTGATTCTCAACCTCGTTTTGAAACTCTTTGAACTTTTCAAAATTTTCCGACTTGTGCCTCATCAAATAGATATATCCATATCTACTCAAGTCGTCGGTAAAAGTCACGAAGTACTAATAGCCACCTCTGGCAGTTGTGCTCATTGGACCACACACATGATTATGTATAAGTTCCAATAGCTCGGGCGCCATCTCGCAACTCTTTGCAAAAGGATACTTAGTCATCTTGTCGAGCAAGCATGATTCGCATGTCTCGAACGACTCAAAGTCAGATGAAGTTAGGAGCCCATCATCATGGAGCTTCTTCATGCGTTTCAGACTAATGTGTCCAAGTCGGCAATGCCATAAGTATGTCGAATTTATCTCATTAGGCTTATGACTCTTGACATTCACATTATAGACTGGTTCATGTTCTATATTTAATATAAATAGCCCATCAACAATGGGTGCATAGCCGTGGAACATACCATTCAAATACAACGAACAACCATTGTCCTTTAAATTGAAATCATAACCCTGACTCATCAAGCATGAGGCAGAAATAATGTTCCAACTAAGTGCAGGAATGTAATAAAAATTATTCAATTCCAAAATAAATCCAGAAGGAAGTTGGAGCTGCATCGTGCCGACCTCCAATGCAGCAACTCTTGCTTTGTTGTCGACCCTGATGTCAATCTCCCCTTGTGCCACACTGTAACGCCCTCGATGCGGCTATATCTCCCACGTGTCGAAGCACGACTTAGAGGCATAACCGCATTGAAAGCAATGTCGCAAGTGAGGTAATCTTCACAACAACCCATGTAAGTAAATAAAGGGGAAAGGTACATAGTTGGCTTACACTCGCCACGTCACACAAATACATAAATAAGTCATTACATTCATCCAATACACTCAAGGTGCGACTACGGAACCAAAAAGAAGATAAACCCCAAATGCAACATAGTCCCCGATCGCCCCAACTGGGCACCACTACTGATCATCTGGGAAAGACACATAATAACGACGAGAGTCTTCATCAAACTCCCACTTGAGCTCGGTCATATCATCTGGAGAGAAATCATCGGTCCCTGCATCTGGTTTTTGAAGTAATCTGTGAGTCATGGAGACTCAACAATCTCGCACCCTCGCGATCAAGACTATTTAAGCTTATGGGTAAGGTAAAGGTATGATGTGAAGCTGCAGCAAGCGCCTAGCATATATGGTGGCTAACATATTCGCAAAAGAGAGCGAGAAGAGAAGGCAAAAGCACGGTCGAACAACTATGATCAAGAAGTGATCCTAGAATAACCTACGTCAAGCATTACTCCAACACTGTGTTCACTTCCCGGACTCCGCCGAGAAGAGATCATCACAGTTACACACGCGGTTGGTGCATTTTAATTAAGTAAAGTTTCAGGTTATCTACAACCGTACATTAACAAATTCCCATCTGCCCATAACCGCGGGCACGTCTTTTGAAAGTTCAAATCCCTACAGGGGAGTCCCAACTTAGCCCATCACAAGCTCTCACTCTCAATGAAGGATATTCCTTCTCCCAAGACAATCCGATCAGACTTGGCATCCCGGTTACAAGACATCCTCAACAATGGTAAAACAAGTCCAGCAACAACGCCCGAATGTGCCGACAAATCCCGATAGGAGCTGCACATATCTCATTCTCAGGGCACACTCAGATGAGCTAGACGTCGGGTAGGCCAGCCCAGAGTTGCCCCTGGTAGCCCCGGACACCGCTCAGTTGGACCAACACTTAGAGAAGAACTGGCCCGGGGGGGTTAAAATAAAGATGACCCTTGAGTCCGCGAAACCCAAGGGGAAAGGCTAGGTGCCAAATGGTAAAACCAATGTTGGGCATTGCTGGAAGAGTTTTATTCAAGGCAGACTATCAAGGGGTTCCCATTATAACCCAACCGTGTAAGGAATGCAAAATCCGGGAACATAACACCGATATGACGGAAACTAGGGCGGCAAGAGTGGAACAAAACACTATGCATAAGGCCGAGCCTTCCACCCTTTACCAAGTATATAGGTGCATTAAGATAAACAAGATAATATGGTGATATCCCAACAATAAACATGTTCCAACAAGGAACGATCTCCAATCTTCACCTGCAACTAGCAACGCTATAAGAGGGGCTGAGCAAAGCGGTAACATAGCCAAACAACGGTTTGCTAGGACATGGTGGGTTAGAGGTTTGACATGGCAATTGGGGAGGCATGATAAGCAAGTGGTAGGTATCATAGCATAGGCATAGCAAAAGAGCGAGCATCTAGCAAGCAAAGATAGAAGTGATTTCGAGGGTATGGTCATCTTGCCTGCAAAGTTCTCAGAGTTGCCTTGATCCTCGTAAGCGTACTCAACAGGCTCCTCGATCACGTACTCGTCTCCCGGCTCTACCCAAGCAAGAACAACAAGCAAAAGGAACACAATCAACCACGTGCGATGCTCAAGCAACATGATGCAAACATGGTATGACATGCGGGATGCGATATGTGATGCATAGGCATGATTTGGAAAGGAATGATTGAACCTGGCGTCAACTTGGAAATCCAAGAGTGCCACTGGAAAGGTGAGTTGATTTCGGTCGAAATCGATATAAAGATCACTGGAATCGGATGCACGATTTGGAAATGGCAAGCAAAACAAATATGGCACCGGTCTGCGATTAACAACACGAGACCATCTAAATGCATCAAGATAGATAAGCTACAGCACTCCAACATAGTAACAAAATACATGGTAGAGATCCACTCAAGATGCTTGACAAAAGATGAACACTGAGCTACGGCTAATTCACTCAATAGCAAGCTCAAACAAGCATGGCAAAAGTGCAAAAGATTACTGGTTACAGACTTAGTGGAATTAACAGCATATCAGGAATTTATCATCAGAAAGCAATGTTTAGAGCACGATAACTACATGCTATAGGAACATATCATGGCAAAGCAGGCATGATATGAAGCTACTCAAAGCATACAACAAAAGTCCCTTAGTGACCATGAGCCAAAAGGGATCAGAAAATACAATTGCAAGCATGTGAACATAGCAAAAAAACATAAACAATTTCAGAAAATACAATTGCAAGCATGCAAAACAGTTAACGAGTAGGCATGTTTACGAGCTTGATGCACTCACTACGAGGCATTGCATGACAAACTAAGCATGCACCCAGCAAATAGACATGGCATAGAAGCTAGACATGGGAAGAACAACATCATAGCCTGCACGGATCAACAACAACAACCTCGGCAAAATTGCTAAACATGTTAACAATCTGCCAGGAACATTTTATACCAAAAGTAGAGCTTGATTGACTCAAGCTAGGGTGCTCCATAATTGCAAACAAAGACTTGGATGGATAGAGCACCACAATATCTACAAAACATCCTTACTGATCATGCCCAAAAGATGCACGGATCACTAGGAAACAACATGAACATATGGCATAAAAATTACAGCAGGACAAGGACTTAGTGAAATTCTAAGTCCCTGAAATCAGCATCATTGAGTAAGCTACTTTGCATGCTTGTGCTAGTCACCACAAAGATCAAAACAATACATGGCATACACCCCTATAAAGATGGCATGACATATAACAAAACACATGTAGAGCTCAGGGTCATAGCATGCACACATAAATCATGGCAAAAATGACAAAACGCCATTTGCTCAAACATATCTGATATAATCCTCACATAGCCCTCTTCCAAAAGAATTTCAGGCATCAAGATGAGCTTAAATTAAAATGATGCAATGAGATGAAATGATGTACTCGTCGAGACGAACATTTTGATATGCTACACGCACGAATCGGAGCTACGGGTGCAGAGTTATGGCATATCAAAGATTGCAAAATAACTAGGGTTAGGGACGAAAAAGTTAACCGAGAATTTGGATCTAGAGCTAGATCTCGCCGGAAACACTGTTCATCGCGCCTCCCAAGGTTCGTCGGCGGAGTCCTGTTCACCAGAGAAGAAGAGGCCGCCGGAGAGGCGAGGTGGCCGCGGTGGCCGGGCGGTGGGGTGGCGCCGGACGCGGATGGCGACGGGGCGGCGCCGGCTCGGTGCAGCGGCACTCGCCGGCGCGGGGCGACGGCCGGCCCGGTGCAGCGGCGCTCGCCGGCACGGGCGGCGGCCGGTGAAGGAGGCAGGCGGTGGGGCGGAGCACCTCGGTGGCGGCGCGGGGCCGAGCGAGGCACGGGCCTCGGCGGCGGCGGCTTCGGGTCGGGGGGCCCGCCTGGGCCCCGGGCGGGCCGGTGCGACGAAGTGGGCACACGACAAGGATGAATCGGGTGGCGACACGTGGCGCTGGCAGCGGACCGGACACGTCAGGCCTGCGGGATCTTGTCCGGCGGCGCGAGGAGGGGATTTTGCTAGGGTTTCGGGGAAGAGATCCGAAATTTGGAAAGGGGGTCTATTTATAGCGGTAGAGGGAGCTAGGAAGCTCCAAATGAGGTGCGGTTTTTGGCCACGCGATCATGATAGAACGCTCTAGATGATGGAAGAGGTTTAGGTGGGTTTTGGGCCACTTTGGAAGGGTGTTGGGCTGCAACACACACGAGGCCTTTTCGGTCCCTCTGTTAACCGTTGGAGTATCAAACGAAGTCCAAATGGTAGGAAACTTGACAGGCGGTCTACCGGTAGTAAACCGAGGCCGCATGACAAGTCTTGGTCCAATCCGGAAATGTTTAACACCCACACACGAAAAGAGGTAGAAAGGGACACCGGAGGACATAGGAGCGTCGAAATGCAAAACGGACAACGGGAAAAATGCTCGGATGCATGAGACGAACACATATGCAAATGCAATGCACATGATGACATGATACGAGATGCATGAAAAAGACAAAACACACGGAGACAAAAACCCAACAATGAGGAAATAGAATAACTTAGTGCCGGAAATGGCAAGAGTTGGAGTACAAATAAGGTAAATTGCATCCGGGGTGTTACACACACGCCTAGTTCTTACCAGGCCCTGCATCGAGTTGCAAATATGAACAACCGATCTGGTATCAAATACCCAAGAGTTGCTAGGTATGTCAGCAAGGTAAATGTCTATAACATATGCAACAAGTGTACCTATGCCCGAAGAAGCATTTCCGGCCTTCTTGCCATGCTCTGCAAGCCACTTGCTATAGTTCCTCTTCCAGTGACTGGCCTCCTTGCAATGATAGCAAATGGTCTTCGAGTCTGGTCCAGACTTCGGTGCAGCGACGGAGGTTACCGTCTCCGTGCCCTTTGCCTTAGCCTTTTTCTTGGACCAACTCTTCTTGAATTTATCTGATTTCTGCACCATCAACACTTGATGTGTGCTGATACGTCTCGAACGTATCTATAATTTTTGATTGTTCCATGCTATTATATATTCTGTTTTGGATGTTTAATGGGCTTTATTATACACTTTTATATTATTTTCGGGACAAACCTATTAACCCAAGGCCCAGTGCAAATTGCTGTTTTTTTGCCTATTTCGGTGTTTCGCAGAAAAGGAATATCAAACGGAGTCCAAACGGAATGAAACCTTCGGGAACGTGATTTTTGGAACAAACGTGATCCTAAAAGTGCGTTATATCGACTAGAGGGGGGTGAATAGGTGATTTTTATGAATTCTTCACTGAGGAATTTTAAGGTGAGGAAATTCCTTAGCGAAGAACTACTAGCAGCAGAATAAGTACTCAATAGTAAACATAACAGAGCACAAGCATAGTCATCATGATGAAATGAAGACAAGCACAGAGAACAGTAAGCGTAAGCACGGGATAACACAGGATGAAGACAAACAGACTGAAGAAATTGAACTGAGGAATTTGAGAAAGTCTTCAGTCAAAGTCTTCAAACACAGATATGAACAAGCACTCAACACGGTTATGAGGAAAAGAAAGAGTTGAGGAAATAGAACCAGTTAGCTCGGTGAAGACAATGATTTGGTTGACCAGTTCCAAGTACTGTGACAGTTGTACGTCTGGTTAGGGCAGCTATGTATTTAAACCTGAGGACACACAGTTCCGGACACCCAGTCCTGAACACGCAGCTCAGGACACTTAGTCCTCACAGTATTCCCCTTGAGCTAAGTTCACACGGACCTCGCCCAATCACTCTTGGTAAGTCTTTAGGTAACTTCTGAACCTTCACAAACTTGGTCACTCGGCAATCCACAATTCCTCTTGGATGCTCTAGACCTTGACGCCTAACCGTCTGGAAGAAGCACAATCTTCAAAGGTAACAAGCGTCGGATCCACGCAGGAACAATCTCTTCAGTGATGCTCAATCACTTGGGGTTTGTAGGTGTTTGGGTTTGGGTTTTCCTCACTTGATGATTTTTGCTCAAAGTCCTCAGAGGATGGGATGCTCTCAAATGACAAGTGTCAGTTTCTCTCGGAGCAGCCAACCAGCTAGTGGTTGTAGGGGTGGCTATTTATAGCTTAGGGAGCAGCCTGACATGATAAGACATAAATGCCCTTCAATGATATGACCGTTAGGTGGGTAGATATTTTGGGACAGCTAGCGCATAGCACAGCAACGGTCGGAAATTTGAGCAACGGTCGGAAATTTGAGTATCAAATTCCTCAGGGCTATCATGTTCCTCACTGTGTAGGTAATCCGCACTGGCGAATTCCTAACTCCTCAGTCATAACAAATTCCTCAGAGACCAGAAGAACTTCATCTCTGTCACTGAAAAATATGACTGAACTGTATGAGATTTCCAATGGCTTCACTCGAAGGGATTGGTAGGTGTAGGATTTGAGTTGAGCATCACATGGAAATTTTTCCATAGTATTTCCTCGACCCCCTTTAACAGTACGGTGTTTCCTAAGACTCAAGAAGGAGAAAATGAAACTACAAAAATAAAAGTCTTCACGCTTCATGTTCCTCAAATGAATACCAAGTCTTCAGGATTGCACCAATTTCTTCACTTTCAAAGTCTTCAGAAATCCAAAGTCTTCAGTCAAAGAACTTCATTTTTAGGGGTCGACTTTCTCTCTAAATATCAAACTCCTTATAGACTTATAGACCTGTGTACACTTAAAAACACATTAGTCCCTTAACCTATAAGTATTCAATACACCAAAATCACTAAGGGGCACTAGATGCACTTACAATCTCCCCCTTTTTGGTGATTGATGACAATATAGGTTAAGTTTTCAACGGGGATAAACATATGAAGTGTAAATACTGATATTGAGGAATTTGATTGCAAGATATAGAAGAGCTCCCCCTGAAGATGTGCATGATGAGGAATTTTATTTTGAAGCATTGCACACTTGAAGAGTAGAATCATGGAGATATCCCCCTATATCTTGTAATTCATACACTCATTTGACATATCATAATGAAGAATTTGAAATGCATGATGAAATATGGTGACTGATGTAATTCAGCATGCGTGCATTAACATATATGAGGAATAAGCATGCAGAAAAAACATCAAAAGTATCAGAGCACCATCGGTTTTAAGTTTACAACTCGATCCAATAAAGTTTCAGAAGAACGAGAGTTGTAACTTAGCAAAAAAACAACACGCCCATATAGATAGACCCGCTTGAAGACTAACTCAAAATTCTCCCCCTTTGTCATCGAATGACCAAAGGATCAAAAATGAGGACTAACGCCCCTGAAGAATATCAAGTTGATGAAGGAGTGCCAGCGTTGTCGGGGTCGTTTGTCGTGGAAGGGCCTGCTGCAGTGCCGTCCAAGTCTTCATGCTTGTCACTATCGCGCGATGAAGAATAGGAGCCGGACACCAAAGGAGGAACCTTGAACTTCTTGTATTTCTTTGGTGGAGGTGCAGACCAGTCAAAATCTTCCTTGAGACCCATTGCCTTGAGATCTTCTTCACCATACAGATGTGACAGAATGGCCCAGGTGCGACCGAAGACTTCATGGAGGTAGTAATGGTTTTTCTTCACTACATTGTGTGTAGCAATCATGTTGTGAAGAAAAGAACCAAACTGACGCTTAACCCATTTATGGTTTCGATCCACCTTCTGGTGAATACTAAGAAGAAGCTCACGGTCAGTCATCACATGAGGAGCAGTGGCTTGAGGAGTAGACTTGGGTGCATTGGCAGTAGAGTCATGTGTGGCAGAGTCATCATTGGTGGAATAAGATGCAGCTTTGCGAAACTGACCATCCAATGGACAAATGCCTTCATCAATGACTGCAGGAGCCTTGCCCTTTTCATCAGTTGAAGCAAAAGCCTACTTGAGGACTTCAATCAGGGGCAGATAGCTAAGGTGATTCTGAAAATCAGCCTTGTAGTTGAGTGAAGACCTTGTCCTAAGGAATCTCATAATCCAAGGTGCATAAGGTTTCAGTTCAAACGGAGAAAGTGCAGCATTTGCCAGAGTCCTCATGAAGAAATCGTGAAAGTTGATAGGAATGCTATGTATGATGTTGAATAGCAGATTCTTCATGATGCCAACTATTTCCTCATCAGATGAATCGTGGCCTTTGATGGGACTCATTGTCCTCTTCAGAATGTGATAGACAGTCCGAGGCACATATAGTAATTCCTTCACAAGGAATTTGGTTCGTGGGGCCTGACCTGGCTTCAAAGGCTTCATCAGAACTTGCATGTAGTGATTTGTAAGCTCAGGTTCACTATAGATGCAACGAGCAGCTTCAAGGGGAGGACTGAGTGGTAAAGCACGAAGCAATTCAGTAGATGGTGTCGTGTAGTGAGTGTTTTCAGACATCCAGTCCAGCACCCATGAATTCACATCTTCAGAATCTCCTGTGATGTGCAGCGTCGCATAAAATTGAAGAATGAGTTCTTCATTCCAATCACAGATATCAGTGCAGAAATTTAACAGTCCAGCATCATGAAGAACACTAAGGAATTTCTGGTTCCTCTTCAGTGGCAGTCTGCGTCTTCAGATGTTCAGCAGCAGCAGTTTCTTCAACACTAGTGGCTGGAATTTCTTCACGTATAGACAAAGTGGGGTGAGTTTCTTCAGAGCCCATTTGAACAGTTTGTGCAAGGGACTGAGGTATTTGTTGTAAAGGAGTGAACAGTGGAGAGTTTGGATGCTGACTTTCTCAAAATTCATCACTTAGAACAGGTGGGGTGCAGCCAATGTCCACATCTTCATCTTCCATTTCTTCAACGCCAGCCTCTTCAGCTGTGAACTGAGGCATAGGCAAGGAAACAACTGGTGTTGAAGGGATTTGATCCGCTTCAATGTCTTCATCCATCTGCTCTGACGAAGCAGTAGAAGGATTTTCTTCATCGGATCCGCTAGGGATCACATATTCTTCATCAAAAGGAACAAGGTCCTTTGATGGCATGCTTGAGATCAGAACAGCATCAATGGGATTTGTGAACAAACTTGTCATAGACTTCATTTTCTTCGGAGCTGAAGAATCTGAAGTAGCTGATGCTTTCCTTTTCTTCACAGCTGCCCGCTCTGCAGCCTTGGTCTTCTTCACATCTGATGCAGATGGAAGGATCGGAGTTGGTGTAGCGCAGGAGGAGCAGAGGAATCTGGTTGATTTTCTTCAGGCACAACTGATGCAGTTGCGCTGACTTCTTCATTTTCTTCAGGCGCACCACTAGTGGGTGCCCTGGCAATTTCTTCAGCAGCTGGAATGCAGTCATCAGCCTTGAAACTCACATTTTCTTCAGTAGCTGGAAAATCATCAGCGGTGCTGGCATGTTCTTCAGTTGGCTGAGCAGATGCTTCAGCCTGAGGAATTTCCTGTTGCGATGGAGCTGCAACATTTGAGGTGAACTTCTCAGTCAGTTTAACAAACCTGACCTTTGCTCCTTGCCAATCAGCATAGTAGGCTTTGAAGTCATTGCTGAGGGTTTTGATTTCAGACTGGATTTTTACAAGTTCATCAGTTGTCATAGTGACAACGTTTTTCTTCAGAAATTTCTCCTTCTTATATTGCACTTTCTTGATCTGCCTGGCCTTCTCATATTTCCATTTTTCTTCTTGGATGAAATGGGTCAGCATCTGACTTTGGCCAGGAGACAACTTGAAATCAGGCATAGGAATGTTTGGGTCCTTGTGCCAGAGATCAATATAGTCGAGGATCAACCTTGGATCCAAAAGCAGTGGCACATTTGTGCCTTTGGCTCTAGCGGCCTTGACTTGCCTATCTCTGATGATCTCAGCAAGTTCTTCATCATCAGCTTCGTCTTCTTTAGACAACACTTGGAAGGCGACTTGCTTCTTCTGAGGACCAGGGCGAGGACCTCGTCAAGCAGTGGCATTTGTCTTCAGCAGAGAGGATACCGTTGAAGAATTGGGTGCAGCTGAGGAACTACCAGAAGCTCCTGAGGCAATAGAGATGCCTATAGTCCTTTGGCACGTGGCAAGATGCACGGGTGTAGATGACTTTGTCGGAGCAGCTGAGGACTTTGGAGGAGCTGAGGATTTTGGAGGAGCAAGAGTAGCATGAGGAATTGGCCTTGAGGGCTTTGAAGATTCTGGCCATGGGGGCATTGCTGAGGAACTTGGTCCTGAGGGCACTGAAGGCGAAGCACTTGGCTTGTGCGCAAGCTTCTTTGACATGGCCTTCTTAGGCTTGACAGAGGCCTCAGCGGCGGCAGCAGCAGCAGAGTCTTCGTTGAATTTCCTCACTGCTTCTTTTGCTTGTTTAGCCAACTTGTCCTGGCGCTTGGCCCATTCATCAGGATAATCCTCACCACGCTTGAGGCTGGTGGGATCGGCTATTTGGCCAAGTGCCAATGGAGGTCTTGGGCATGGAGGATTGAGTGTGAATTTCTTCATGTACTTGGGAGTAACATACCTGTATTCCCTCCACTCTCTTGCCCATCTCCTCTCTATCCTCTGTATGCGCACCTTGCGCTAATTTTTGTCCTCTTTTCCAAACTTGGCCTCATCAGGAGTGCAGTAATCTTTGTATATGTCATCAGGGATTTCAAAGGCAGTGTTGACCTCAGGCCTCTTTCCTCCTTTATGTGGCTTCTTACCGTCAGCCATTTTCTTCAGTTAAGGAATTTGAACAATTGAATTCTCTGAAGAAGTATGCAACTTTTCTTCGAGGAACGCTGCAAATGAGTTAAGTTGATGA
Source organism: Triticum dicoccoides (assembly GCF_002162155.2). Lineage (NCBI taxonomy): Eukaryota > Viridiplantae > Streptophyta > Magnoliopsida > Poales > Poaceae > Triticum > Triticum dicoccoides. The sequence goes on along the minus strand of NC_041392.1, from coordinate 554,824,910 downwards.
GAACCTAGTGATTCAGCCGCGGACATGAGTACCTATGAACAGAGTATAGTTGCGAGGAATTTGGAGAGGTCATATGCGTTCTCAGAAGGTTTTGTAAAAAGAACAAGTTTGAGGAATTTGACCAGACGAGTCTTGAAGAATTTCACTGAGCGTTCTTAGTCTTAGGTTCCAGAGTTGTACAGATCAGAAATCCGCACAATTGAGGAATCTTGAAGAGAAATTTTCATCTTAGAGAAATGAATCAAGAATAGATGACATGTGAGGTGTTTTAGTGTGTGAACATTTGAAGAAAAACACCTTTGAAGATTTTATAGATAATCAATTGAATCACAGAGGGCAGTAAAAGTAACTTTTAATTATCCTGAACGAAGAACACGACGAACTATGAGGTGGAGAGGTGAAGTTCGTCTGTGCAGATCTTCCACACCCTAACTCGGCGGAGGAAGACAGCTACGGCGGAGTGAAGATTTCCACGGCCGGCGCGAGTACAGCGGCGACGAGGTCGAGGCAGTGAAGCTCTTCCTCACCGGCGACGATGAAGTAGTGGCGGCGCTAGGGTTTGAGAAGCTTGAGCTGGAGAGAGGTCGAGCGGAGTAAAGGAAGTGAGGAAGGGGAAGAGGGGTATTTATAGCCACGGTGAAAAACTGCCCGCCCGAAGAATTTGGACGAACGTGCCCCTGACCCTTCTCATTCGCTTGACATGTGTCACCCACGTACTGAGAAGTGGAGATCGTGTTAGATCGTGGGTGAATAGATAAGTATAACGTGGGATGCGGAACGGTTTGAGCGGCAAAGCTGAAAATTTGGATAAGATAAGTTTTAACTTTCTGTTCGCAAATTCTTCAGCTGACAAGGACACAGTGAAGATTTTGAACGAGTTTCAAATAGAACGCACATGAAGAGTTTGTGAATAGATTGGGTTGAGTTTAGCATAGAGGGGGAAGGGTCCGATCACATTCACTTAGCAGAACAACCAACTTGAAGAAATAGCCATAAGTGAATGCTATAGAGGACATAAACTCTCTCTCTCTATATATATATATATAGCCAATGAAGAAAAACGACGGAAACAGTGAAGACAATGCATAGTTGAAGAATTTGAGCAACTGAGGAATTTCAACTTTTGGTGGTGGCGTGACCCACCGTATAAGAATGATGATTTCAGACACCGTGTACAATTGTCGTAGGGTTCTGAGAATCAAATTCTTCATTACTTTCTTCACACTTAGAGTGGTATTCTTCATTGATTGAAGAAAAACATTTCTTCATGTGTTGCACATCTAAGTCATCAATTTTGCATAAGTGTTAGGATGAGTGTCCTTTTTCAAAGACCATTCGAAGATTCTATGATATTTAGCTCACACTGCAACTTGCTAAATCTCTTCTCATCCAAGGGCTTTGTGAAGATATCGGCTAGCTGTTCTTCAGTCTTCACATGCTCAATAGAAATGTCTCCCTTCAACACATGATCACGAAGAAAATGATGACGAATCTGAATGTGCTTTGTCTTCGAGTGCTGAACTGGGTTGTGAGCAATCTTGATGGCACTCTCATTGTCACAGAAGAGAGGCACATTCTTCATGTTGACGCCATAGTCCTTGAGAGTTTGCTTCATCCATAGCAATTGAGCACAGCAAGAACCAGCGGCAATGTACTCAGTTTCAGCAGTAGATAGTGATACACAGTTCTGTTTCTTCGAGGACCAACAGACCAAAGATCGTCCATGGAAATGACATGTACCGGATGTTGACTTGCAGTCCACACGATCACCAGCATAGTCAGAGTCAGAATATCCAATGAGATCAAAAGCCGAGCCCTTTGGGTATCATAATCCAAGTGTTGGTGTGTGAGCTAGATATCAAAGAATATGCTTCACAGCCTTATGGTGTGATTCCTTCGGTGTAGCTTGAAATCGGGCACACATGCAAACACTAAGCATTATATCTGGCCTAGATGCACATAAGTACAATAAAGAACTAATCATGGAGCGGTATACCTTATGATCGAAGTCAATACCATTTTCATCAGTGCACAGATGGCCATTTCTGGGCATGGGAATTTTGACGCCTTTGCAATCTTACATGCCGAATTTCCTCAGTACATCCTTGAGGTATTTCTCCTGAGATATGAATATGCCATTGCGTTGTTGACGAATTTGAATACCTAAGAAGAATTTCAATTCTCCCATCATAGACATTTGATATTATTCACTCATCATATAGGCAAATTCATCACTATAACGTTGGTCAGTACAGCCAAAGATAATATCATCAACATATATTTGGCACACAAACAATTCACCATCATAAGATTTAGTGAAAAGAGTAGGGTCGAGTGAACCAGGTTTGAAGCCTTTCTTCATAAGGAATTCCTTCAAAGCATCATACCATGCCCGTGGGGCCTGCTTGAGGCCATAGAGGGCCTTATTGAGTCTGAAGACTTTGTCAGGATTCTTTGGATCTTCAAAACCTGGGGGTTGAGCAACATATACTTCTTCCTCAAGCTTACCATTGAGGAATGCACTTTTCACATCCATTTGATATAAAGTGATATCATGATGGTTAGCATAAGTGAGTAATATGCGAATAGCTTCAAGTCTAGCAACAGGTGCAAAAGTTTCATCGAAATCAATTCCTTCAACTTGTGTGTAGCCTTGAGCTACAAGCCGTGCCTTATTCCTTACCACAAGGCCATTTTCGTATTGCTTGTTGCGATAGATCCATTTTGTGCCAATGATATTGTGCTTGCGAGGATCTGGACGTTTGACCAGTTCCCAGATGTTGTTGAGCTCAAACTGATGTAATTCTTCTTGCATGGCCTGAATCCACTCAGGCTCTAGAAATGCTTCATCTACCTTAGTGGGCTCTGTGATAGAGACAAAAGCATAGTGCCCACAAAAGTTAGATAAATGTGAAGCTTTTGAGCGTGTGAGAGGACCTGGCGCTTTAATGTCATTGATGATCTTTTCAATTTGCACTCTTTTGCGATGCGAGGATGAGCTGGTTGTCATTGATGAATTTGATCAGCATTTTCTTCAGCACCATTTTCTTCAGGTGCATTAGCTCGATGTTCTTCATGTTCTGGAATGAATTCTTCAGCAGATTCTTCAGTAGGAATGACATCCTCAGTAGCCTTGAACTTGATAGTTTCCTCAGGTGTTGGTTCATCTATCACAGTAGGTAGGTGCTCTCTTTGCGAGCCATTAGTTTCATCGAACCGCACATCTACAGTTTCAACAACCTTGTGAAGAACGTTGTTGAAGACTCTATAGGTGTGCGAGTCCTTTCCGTAACCAAGCATAAAACCTTCATGTGCTTTCGGTGCAAATTTTGAGTTGTGATGAGGATCTCTAATCCAACATTTAGCATCGAAGACTTTGAAATAACTTACATTGGGTTTCTTATCAGTGAGGAGTTCATAGGCAGTCTTCTTGAAGAATTTGTGAAGATATACTCTGTTAATGATGTGGCACGTAGTATCAATTGCATCAATCCAGAAACGACGAGGTGTCTTGTATTCATCAAGCATAGTGCGAGCCATCTCAACAAGAGTTCTGTTCTTGCGCTCCACGACGCCGTTCTGCTGAGGAGTATAAGGAGCATATAACTCATGAGTAATACCAAGTTCATCAAGATAGTCATCAAGACCAGAATTCTTGAACTCAGTTCCATTGTCACTTCTGATGTGCTTGGTCTTCACACCAAAGTTGGTTGAAGCTCTCGAGGAAAATCGTTTGAAGACTTCCTGCACTTCATGTTTGTAAGTAACAATGTGTACCCATGTGTATCAAGAGTAATCATCAACAATAACAAAGCCATATAGAGATGCATCATTTGTAACAGCAGAATAATGATTAGGGCCAAAAAGATCCATATGAAGCAATTCAAACGGTCGAGTGGTAGTCATGATTGTCTTTGCTGGATGCTTGGCCTTGGTCATCTTTCCAGCTTCACAGGCTTCGCATAAGTGATCCTTGAGGAATTTTACATTCTCAATGCCAATGACATGCTACTTCTTCGCAAGCGTGTGCAAATTCCTCATGCCTGCATGACCAAGTCGTCAATGCCAGAGCCAGCCTTCTAAAACTTTTGCAAGTAGGCACATGGCTGGTTATTGTCCTGTAGAGAAATCAACAATATACAAGTCTCCTCTCCTAAAGGCTTCGAAGACTTTGGAATTGTCAGCTTCCATAAGCACAACACAATGGTACTTGCCAAAGACAATGACCATATCGAGATCGCAAAGCATTGAGACAGACATGAGGTTGTATCCTAAGGACTCGACAAGCATGACTTTGTCCATGTGTCGATCCTTTGTGATTGCAACCTTACCTAGACCCAATACCTGACTTTTTCCTTTGTCAGCAAAGATGATATGCTTCAGATGCGACTGAGATAATGGGGCATCCATCAATAGATTCTTGTCACCAGTCATGTGATTTGTACATTCACTATCGAGGACCCACTCAGTGGCTTTGGGTTGATCATCCTGCAGATGAATTAGTGCAGCTTACGAACTCATATACTTCACCAGTGAAGAATATGACATCAAATCATCAGATCAATTTCATCAAGCAATAGAATAGATAAAGCAGTAGGAGGACGTGAGAAATGAAAGTTCATTTCTTCATGGTTAGCCTGCGTCCTTTCAGGCACTCTCGGGTCTCCAGCAAATTCTTCAGACGATTACATTCTTCTGGAGACCTGACCCTGCAGAAGAGATTAGTTCTTTTTCTTCACCATCCACATCTGAAGGGGTGGCAAAGAGTTCATCACTCTGCGAGCTCCATATGAGAAAGGTGGCATAGACGCAAACCCATTTCGTTTCACATAAGAGGGGTTAGGATAAGCATATGAATAAGCAGAGTAATTCTTCGAGGACTTATGAACATAATGATTAGAAGAATAATTCTCATATTCATAGCCCTTAGCTCTTCCCTGTGAAACGAGTTGTTAGCACGATGATATTCATACGAGGACTTTGATCCTTTTGAGGAAATTGGTCCATATGAAGAATTTGATCTGGGGTTCCTATTCTTCACAGGTGGTGTCCTGAGGACATTCACCTGAAGACTTTCAAGGCACCTTTTGGGAACCCAGATTTTCTTCATAGGGGAACCGTTCCTGCTGTTAGTGCCAACATATCTAGCAAATACTTCACCATTCTGATCTTTGAACAGTTTATAGTTGGAGTCAATTGACTCATCATCAAAACGAGGAGATTCACATGCAAAGCGAGATAAGTTAGATGGATCAACTGGAGGTCCCTTTGTAGCAACCCATGAGGTTTTGGGGTACTGCTTAGGCTTCCAATATGTACCATCAGCATTGAGTTTCCTCTCAAAGGCAATACCCTCTTTCCTAGGGTTCCTGTTGAGGATCTGCTTTTTAAGCACATCACAAAGAGTCTGATGCCCTTTGAGGCTTTTGTACATGCCTGTCATGTACAATTCCTTCAGCCCTGCATCGTTAGTGATACTAGCAGTGTCCTCAGATGAGGAATTACTGATACCAGAGGCAGGTGAAGAATTTGAACCATTAGCAGCATTTGAACATTCAGGTGAAGAATTAGCAGATTCATGTTCAATGCACTTCAAGCATGGAGGAACAAATTCTTCATGAGAAGCGTTGATTTGTTGAGCAAGTAATGAATCGCGCTCCTTCTGAAGATCTTCATAACTCACTCTTAGATTTTCAAGATCTTGCTTTCTTTGAAGAAATTCATAAGAGAGCTTCTCGTGATCAGATAAGAGAGTGTTATGATGACCTTGAAGGTTGTCAAACCTAGTCTGAAGTCTCTGAAGATTTTCAGTCAAGGTTTTAGTGCAATCCATTTCTTCACCCAACATATCATCACTTTTGTCTAACATGTTTTGAACCTTTTCAAAAGCCCTTTGTTGTTTTACAGCAATCTTAGCAAGTTTAGAATAGCTAGGGTTGAGGTTTTCATCAGATTCATTCTCACTTGATTCAGAGGAGGTATATTTGAGTACCTTGGCACCCTATGCCATGAAGCAATAGGTGGGAGCGTATTCATCATTGCCTTCATCAGCCTTGTTGGTGAGGTCATTTTCTTCAGTGTTGAAGATACGAATGCAGTAGCGAGGGCTAGGCTCGCCACACCGGATTCAGACTCCTCAGATGCCTCCTCTTCCTCATTTTCTTCAGATTTAGCCTCAGAGTCCATTTTCTTGACAATGAATGTCCGAGCCTTGTTGGAGCTGCTCTTCTTGTGAGATGAAGACTTTGAGGATTTTGATGATCAAGATTTTGAGGATTTCTTCTTTTTCTTGCATCATCAGAGCTGTAATCCTTGTATTTCTTCTTCTTTGATTCCTTTTCCCACTAAGGACAATCTTGAATGTAATGTCCAGGTTTCTTGCATTTGTGACAAAACCTCTTATTGTAGTCACTAGATGAGGAATCATTGCTCCTTGAGGGTCTTCCAAAGCGACCACGTCTTGAGAACTTCTGGAATTTCTTCATGAGCAGTGCTAGCTCATGGCTTAGTTCTTCAGGATCACCAAGGCTGCTACCAGAGTCTTCATCTTCGGACTCGGATACTGCCTTGGCCTTCAGTGCACGTGATCTGCCATAGCTCGAACCATAGAGATCTCTCTTTTCAGCAAGCTGGAACTCACGAGTATTTAGCCTCTCGAGGATATCAGCGGGATCAAGTGACTTGTAATCAACACATTCTTGTATCATCAATGATAGAGTATCAAATGAGGAATCAAGCGATCTCAGCAATTTCTTCACCACCTCAATGTCGGTGATGTCAGTGGCACCAAGTGCTTGAAGCTCATTTGAGATGTCAGTGAGGCGATCGAAGGTTTGTTGAAAATTTTCATTGTTGAGTCTTTTGAAGTGGTTGAAGAGATTGCGAAGAACATCAACTCGAGAGTCACGCTGTGTTGAGACTCCTTCATTCACTTTGGACAGCCTATCCCAGATAAGCTTAGCAGTTTCCAAAGCACTCACTCTTCCATACTGTCCTTTGCTCAGATGGCCACATATGATATTCTTCGCTTGAGAATCGAGTTGCTTGAATCTCTTCACATCAGCGGCATTCAGAGAAGGTGTGACTGAGGGAACACCATTTTCCACAACATACTAGAGATCTTTATCAATTGCCTCAAGATGCATTCGCATCTTATTCTTCCAGTAGGGGTAGTCTGTCCCATCGAAGGTAGGACACCCAGCAGAGACCTTGATCATACATGCGGTCGACATAACTAAAACTCCAGGCAGTTAAACCAAAATCACATAGAACAAGGGAGTACCTTGCTCTGGTACCAATTGAAAGTGCGTTATATCGACTAGAGGGGGGTGAATAGGCGATTTTTATGAATTCTTCACTGAGAAATTTGCAGGTGAGGAAATTCCTTAGCGAAGAACTACTAGCAGCGGAATAAGTACTCAAAAGTAAACATAACAGAGCACAAGCATAGTCATCATGATGAAATGAAGACAAGCACAGAGAACAGTAAGCGTAAGCACAGGATAACACAAGATGAAGACAAACAGACTGAAGAAATTGAACTGAGGAATTTGAGAAAGTCTTCAGTCAAAGTCTTCAAACAAAGATATGAACAAGCACTCAACACAGTTATGTGGAAAATAAAGAGTTGAGGAAATAGAACCAGTTAGCTCGGTGAAGAAAATGATTTGGTAGACCAGTTCCAACTGCTGTGATAGTTGTACGTCTGGTTAGGGCGGCTAGGTATTTAAACATGAGGACACACAGTCCCGGACACCCAGTCCTGAACACGTAGTTTGGATCACCTCCGAACTACATGGTTGGTAGCGGCCCGTAGCAAGGCATGTCGAACACCAAGCAGACTATGGAGCTGGTTAGGCGAACCTATACATCATACTTCCATTCCTTTTGCCACACAATAGATGTTGTCGAGCTCAAGGCGAGTCTGTCATCCTTGTGCTAGCCCGACCTCTTTCTCGTTCCAGTGATGCCGAACCCAAACCAGATTATCTCATAATCCTAATCGCATGGCCATGGTTATATTGGTCGGATCACACGAGGGGCCCAGAGTATATCTCTCCTGATCGGAGGGGCAAATCCCATCTTGCTTGACCATGTCTCGCAGCATGGGTCTGGACAAGCCCGAAACCTACCTTTGTACCTACCTAGTCACGAAGTAGCGTTTGGTTGGACCAAAGCAAGTCTGTAACCATCCCGAGTACATGCGCCAGCTCAGGTCTTAGGACATAGAACGTATGCTGTATTAGAGACTCATAGATGGCATATCGCTGCGTCTCATAGTTGGGTCTATCCGACTCGGACCTTATCTCAATTCGGATCTGACTACGTCGAATCCGACCAGATCCTTCCGAGTCCATATTATATGGTTAGCATCCAATGCTCCATGGCTAGTGAGACCAAGCCATCGACCGTGTCATATGCTAGTCTAGTCGGTTGCGCGTCCACACAGCCCTTTCGACTAGGGACCTTTTAGTACGTTCATCATACAATGCATAGTCCCACAAACAAGTCACATACTTGCTGATACACATCATTGATAATGTCCAAGGACTATCATTATTCATAAACACATAGGAAATATAATCATACATGATTGCCTCTAGGGCATATCTCCAACAACGGTATCAATATCAAAGAAAGTGGCAAAGCCCATGAGTGCAAGTTGACAAACGGAAAGTAAGTTGTATGCAAGGGACTCAACAAGCATGACTTTCTCGATCATGAGATCATGAGAAATAACAACCTTGCTAAGACCTAATACCTTAGAAGATGAAGCATCACCCTATTTGACATGGGTGGGCATAGATGAGACCTTGTGCACGTCCACCACCAAGTCCTTGCTTCTGGTCATATGATTTGCGGCTCCACTATCGAGCAACCATGATCCCCCACCAGAAGCAAACACCTACAAGAGATCAATGCTTGGTTTTAGGTACCCATTTTGTAATGGGTCCTTTGATGTTAGTGACAAGGGTCTTAGGAACCCAAATAGACCATTCAATGTACTCATAAGAAGAACCAAATTTTTTGGCATAGACATGCCCATCACTAGCACGGCATAACACATAACAAGGGTTAAAGTCGCCGGATTTGTTGGAAGGAGTGGCATTGCCCTTCTTGACACCACCACCCTTCACATTGTTCTTCTTATCCTTAGAAGCACCCTCTCCCTACTTCACAAAAGTTTGCTTGACAGGAGGAGGTCGTTTGGCATTGTCATTCTTCTTCTTATTCTTGGACTTGGGTGCAAACCCAATTCCCTCCTTGCCCACAACTTCCTTTTGATTACTCAAAAGGTCGTTGAGGTTCTTCTCACCTTGTATGCAAGAGAAAAGGCCTTTCTCAAGTTGCCCCTTCAACTTTGCATTCTCCTCCACAAGATGCACATGCTCACAACACAGGTTAGTAGCATTTGCACTATCAATTAAAACCATATGAGGAAATGTGGCTTTCTCCTTGGTTAGCTTCACTTGGAGTTGATCATGAGACTCTTTGAGGCTAGCATGAGCACTCTTCAAGGCCTTGTGAGCCTTGTCAAGTATATCAAACTCCTCCTTGAGTCTAGCATGGTCAACCCCAAGTTTAGCCTTCTCGGAATTGAGCACACGAGATACAACAAGAGCATGATCAAGATCTTTCTTTAATTTAGCATGACCATCGTTGTGTGACTCCTCAAGAGCCAAAGATGACCACGCTCTTGCTCAAGCGCATTAGAGAGATCTGATATCTCATCAGCATAGTCATGACTATGCCCTTTCATCTTAGAGATGGTTTCTTCATGAGCCTCGATCATGTCATTGGCTTCACCAAGTTGTTCCAAGAGAGAAACGAAGTGCTTCTTGGGTTTACCCTTGAGCTTACTCATAAAAGACTCAAATTCATTTTCTTCCTCCTTCGACCCCTCACTTTCATCAATGCAATCCATCAAATAAGGATTAGTAGTGATGGTGGTTTTTATGTTGGGGGTTACCTTGTTGGTGGCTTTGGCCATGAGGCACTTGGCGGTGACGTTCTCATTGGGTGAGTCGAAGAGGGACGTCCATGGAGTTGTTACAATGGCAACGGAGGCCATGGCAACCGTCTCACCGTCTTCATCATCATCGTCATCCTCATTGTACTCTTCTTGTGCCACCAACCCCTTGGGAGAAGTCTTCTTGGTGAAGCGGTTCTTGTTGGGGAAGGACTTGGCCTTGTCTTTTCGGATAAGCTTGCCACCATTGTCTTCCCTCTTCTCTTACGGGCATTCCGCAACAAAGTGGCTCACATTGCCACAATAATAGCATGTACTCACACGTTGCTTGCCCTTTGTGCCACTTGAGTTGTTCTTGTTGAAGTTGGGCCTTGAGTTCGTCTTGCTCCAAAATTTCCGTGAAGAGAGAGCCATGTGCTCATGATAAGCATATTTGGTATCTTCGGGGAAACACTCCTCTTCTTCCTCTTCACCCTCTTCTTACACACTAGCCTTGGCCTTCAAAGCAAGGATGGGCTTCTTTGCTCATTGAGAACGCAACACCGCATTATCGGCGGTCTTGTCCAAGATCCTCATTGCAACAAACTCATCCAACACTTCACTTGAGGACAAGGCGAGAAAGTCCTGCCTTTGACGGATGACAGAGGACATGGCCTTATGGTAGGGCATCATGGCCTTGAGAAACTTGCGCTTGATCCAATTGTCATCCATATCCTTGCTTCCATTATCTCGGAGTGAGACCGCAAGAGTGGTTAATCTCCGATAAAGCTCACGAGGTTCTTCATCTTTATTCATCGCAAACTCATCGGCTTCATCTTGCACCACTTCAAAGTTGGAACGTTGAATGCTTGCGCTTCCCTTGTAAATGGAAACAACATGTTGCCATGCTTCCTTGGCCACGGTGAAAGGTCGGAGGTGTGCAATATCTTCGGGAGGAATTGCTTCTTGGAGAATGAAGAGAGCCGATTCATCGAATTGATGGTCCGCGGCTTTTCTATGAATGAAGTTGCTTGGGCCGTGTGGGTAGAAACCTTGCTCAATAATTCTCCAAAGATTACTAGAACTATGATTTAAATGATGTTTAAAGTGATCCACCCAAGAAGCAAAATGCTCATTTTTCACAAGCTTAGGAGGAGGACCAAGATCATTCATATGCGTGGAGGGAACCGGTCCTCCATAAGTAAGTGGAGGTTCAACATGGGCAAAGATGCCATTTCCACTTCTACCACTAGTCAAAGGAACTTGATCACTAGTAGCTTCCCCTTGTTGGAGTTAACATCCATCACCTTGTTAGTGGGATCGACCACTTCCAATGGTGCGGTGGAAACTTTGAGACCATCAAGAAAATTCTTAAGCATTCATTTGACCTCGGCTGTCATGGAGGTTCTCAATGTGTCCAAGGCCACATTAAACTACTCATGGGAGACCGAAGACCCCCCCATCGGCCGCAGGCAAAGGAGGCTCGCACCGGAGTGCTTCTCCACCTCGTCTGAGGTGTCAACCATACTCTTCGAATGGCAAAGTCCTTAATAAAGAGGCGAGTCTCTGATACCAATTGAAAGGATCGATATGGTTGACTAGAGGGGGGTGAATAGGCAACTAACAATTTTTAGCTTTTCTTTACCAAAAACCCTAGATCACCGTGCAGGGGCTTCGTCTTTGGAGCTGGGAATTGGCAAGCGGGACCAGTGGATTTTTTTAAGATCAACTAACAGTGGGAAAGGCTCCCACATACTTATATATTGACAATCGACAAATTACAGGGTGTTACATATGCACATCATCTACATGCCTTCGGACCACAATAAAAGGAGGGGCAGGAACACACCAGCATGGGGGTTGAAAGGATTGATATGGTTGACTAGAGGGGGTGAATAGGCAACTAACAATTTTTAGCTTTTATTTACCAAATTAAACTTAGCATCAAAGTAGGTTGTCTAGACATGCAACTAGGTGAGCAACCTATATGATGCAACAACAACTAGCACACAAGCAAGCAAGTGATACAACACAATATAAGCTTGCACAAGTAAAGGTAAGAGATAACCAAGAGTGGAGCCAGTGGAGACGAGGATGTGTTACTGAAGTTCCTTCCCTTTGAGAGGAAGTACGTCTCCGTTGGAGCGGTGTGGAGGCACAATGCTCCCCAAGAAGCCACTAGGGCCACCGTATTCTCCTCACGCCCTTACATAATGCGAGATGATGTGATTCCACTATTGGTTCCCTTGAAGGCGGCGACCGAATCTTTACAAACAAGGTTGGGGCAATCTCCACAACTTAATTGGAGGCTCCCAACGACACCATGAAGCTTCACCACAATGGAATATGGCTCCGCGGTGACCTCAACCGTCTAGGGTGCTAAAACACCCAAGAGTAACAAGATCCACAAGGGATTAGTGGGGAGGGGAATCAAATTTCTCTTGGTGAAAGTGTAGATCGGGGCCTTCTCAACCAATCCCTAGAAAATCAACAAGTTTGATTGGCTAGGGAGAGAGATCGGGCAAAAATGGAACTTTGAGCAACAATGGAGCTTAGGGAGGGCAGAGGTGGTCTTCTTAGCAAGAAGATCCCCTTTATATAGTGGGGGAGAAGATCCAACCGTTACCCACTTACTCAGCCCGCGAGACGCGGTACTATCCCACACCCTCGTGGTATTACCGTAAGGCGCTACGATACTACTGCATCTTGTTGAGGTACTACCGCTCATGCGGTAGAAGCCATGTGAGGTCCTGTTGCACTAGGCAACGAGCGGTACTACCGTGCGCCCCTGCGGTACTACCGCGCGCCCCTGCGGTACTACCGCAGGGTAGGGCTCAACCGGGTTGGAAAACGTACAGACTAAATAAATTACATCCGTGACTACTTTCGCTGAGTTTGGGACGTGCGAAAATCCGGTGCGGTACTACCGCTCGCAGGGAGCGGTACTACCGCGTAGGGGCGGAAGTAAAAAAATTACTTCGGTGCCTACTTCTGCACGCGCCAGCATTCTGGGCTAGAGGCAGCGGTACTACCGCTCGCTAGAAGCAGTGCTACCGCGTGGCGCGGTACTACCGCTGACCAGGGTGGTACTACCGTGGGCCCCTGCGGTACTACTGCTCCCTTGAGCAGTACTACCACACGCCACAAAAACTATAGCACTTGGAGGCCTTCATCTCGTAGATACAAGGATAAACAGACGGTGCTCCAATGAAGCGAAGGAAAGGCGGAGCAAAGGAATAGATGTTTATGTGCCGATTCCACCCTAACCTTTCCGAAGCAGACCCCCACTTAATAGTACGGTTTTCCTACGACTCAAATCCAGCGAAAAGAAACATAGAGAACCGCCGTCTTCGATAGGCTCCGACGGGCACCGAATCTTCTTGTGCCTAGACATGAGATATCTGAAATGCTCAATGCACATGATTAGTTCGCAAATGCACTGTCATCAATCACCAAAACCACATAGGGAGAAATGTGCCCTTACAAGGGTGCTTGGCCACCTTTTCTCGAGGGGCACATGAGGGGGTCGTCAGTCTATGCTACAACACTAGAAAAGTTTATTACAAACTAAACTAGCCCGGGGTTAACTCTATAGGCCAGGAGCCCAAAATCGTGTATGAACCTTTGGCGCCATGCATGAGGTGTGGCTTGGTGTGACCCTTTTAAAGTTTTTTTGCTATGAACCTTTGGGACCAGTGGATTCATGACGGTCTTGGTGTTGAGGCTTTTGTGGTAACGATTGCAGGATTAAGCGATGTCGAAGATGCGACATTGGCGGAGGTAGTAGGCACTTCACCGACCTGTCCCTGGGATTACCTCGACTTGCTTTGTTGCTGTGAAGTCAGAGTTGTTGTGGCAGGGCCCGGTGGCGATGATGACGAGGCAACAGTTGATCCGTTCAGTTGTCTTCAGCGGCTTAGTTCTAGTTGATCTTCATATGACTCTACTTGGCCCCTACAATGCGGGTTGGGTTAACGATTGTCTACGACGAAGTTGGAGTCACTTGCTCTAGGTTCAGGGATAACGGTGATGCCTACAAGGGGAGAAGTGATGTCGATGACGCATGTGCTAATTTGGCGAGGCCCTCTTTGGAGATGTGTGCGTGGGAATGCCGTGTGTGCCACTCAACAGTTTATGGCGTCTTTTTCTCGGTTTTCCATTAATTAACTAGCCAACTCTCTTCTGTTTAATTAATGAATGAGGCAAATTTATAGTCTCCATTTAAAAAAAATCTAGAGGAGGGCCCGTTTGAAACGCATGATAGAAAAAAAAACTCCAAGAGTACAAATAATTGCAGGAAATGCAAATAATATCTTATTTATACCTACTAATAAAGTAAGGCGTGTTTCTCGGTTTCTTTTTCATTCGTTCATCGCTGATTTTTTTGTTTATCCAGGTGGTACTAAATTTGTGTGCATCTGTCTGATATAAAAGGAAAAACAGTTTGTTCAGAATTTCATCCATGAGTCGCGCGCTCTATGGCCCAGCAAAGTCATCCCACTTATTTATTTGTCCATGCAGCTAGGAAAAACCTATTTTCCACATGTGGCGGAAAATAGTCGCAGCTTAGCATAGGGCGCCAAAGATTGGGCCGGGCCATTTTCCCTTTTTTGTGTTCTGTTTCTATTTTTTTCCGCTCCATTTTCTTCCTGTTTATTTTTTCTTTTTTACTTCCAAGTTTATTTTCCTTTTTTACCTTTTTTAAATTCAAATTTTTCTAAAACATTTAGAATTTTAGTTTTTGTTCGGATTTTAAAAATGTTCACAATTACAAAAATTCCATTTTGAAAAAGGTTTGGAACTTTAGATTTTTTTTCTCATTTCGAAATTTGTTCAAAATTCAAACAAAAAACCTCATTTTTTTTCCAAAAATGTCTTTTCTTTCGAAAATAGTTTGAGATTTAAGAAAAATGCATTTTAAAAATGTTTCATATTTCAAAAATATTCATGTTTTTAGTGAAATGTTCATGAATTCAAGGCAAAAAAATTTTGAATAGTCCCACATTTGCTCCTTTACATGCATTCATATCAATTTATATATGTGTGAAACTACATGTACTAATAAGCTAGATAATGGATTAAGCTGGACGAAGGATGGATGGATTAGTACGTGAACTAGCTGGAAAAGGAAGCTAGATTTCTTAAAATGAAAATAAAAATGTTCCTACTTTCTAAAAATGTTTGTGTTTTCCACAATTGTTTGAGATTTTCAAAAACAAGATTGCATTTTTAAAAATGCACTAATTCAAAAAATTTCCTGTTTTAGTTAATTTTTCACAAATTCAAAATAATGTCCGCGCTTAAAAAATACACATTTTCTAAAATTGTTCTAAATGTTGAAAACATGTTCCTGTTTTGAAAAGTTGTTCACAAGTTCAAAAAATGTTCATGTTTTTATGAAAAGTTCAGGTTTTCAAAAATTGTTTGTGAATTTTAAAAATGTCCCCATTTAAAAAAATCGTGTTTTTCTTAAAATGTATGGAATTTTCAAAAAAGATCCCATTTTTTAAAACTGTCTGGGGTTCAAAAAATTGTTCATGTTCCCAAGAATATTTGATAATTCATTATAATTATTATTATTTGAAAAGCTAAAAAATTCAATAAATGTTTCGAACCCGACACTGCAATATGTTCTGAAATATCTGCGTTGGCCGTTGGTTAGCACAACGTGTTTGTACGAGTAGCTGGCAGCACTTGGTCAGGTCTTTGAGGTCATGAGTTTGATCTTTGAACTCATTTTTCGTTTGGATTTTTACTCGCGCCTTACAAACATAGGTCGTTTCGGTGCCTAGGCCTTTCACAACGCACACAACTTAGCCGGGCTAACTACCTGTGAAATAAGGAAAATATATTTTTAAATAGTCCCACATTGCTCCTTTACATACAGTTGTACCAATTTATATACGTGTGTGAACTATATGTAGTAAGCTGGATGAAGGATGGATGAATTAAGCTGGACGAAGAAAGAATGGATTGGTACGTGAGCTAGCGGAAAAAGAACCCTTAATTTCTTAGAAAAAGGAATTAACTCTAGTACATGAGCTAGATGGATGGATTGCTATGTGAACTAGCTAAAAGGACCGTTAGATAGATGATGGAAAAAAGAAGACCCGACCCACTTCCATATTATGAAACTTCACACCTTAAATATGTCGATCAATGAATGGAAATATAGTGAAGTGGAATGAACTTTGATAGTACTATATTGATGTCTTATACATGAAAAGGAGAAGATCCGCCTAACTTCCATATTATGGAACTTCATACCTTAAAAGCCCTTGAATGAATGGGAAAATAGATTGAATATTTCCCGGGCCTTTTCTGACGTGTGACGACCTAACAAAGTTCTTAAATCCCCTCGGTCGAGGAGTGGAAATATAGCGGATTGATTATTTCAGACATGAGGGAACCCAAAACCTTAATGTTACTTCTCAATGTGCACACAGGGGTTTCATTGCACATATAATTCTCCCTAAATTTAGATGTACACTATTTTTTTTCTCCCGTTGAAAGCATGGGCATATGCTTAGATTCCTATAAAATTTTAAAACACAGGAATTCACTCGTGCGTGAAACAAATTTCATCGACATATCTTTTTTGGATGTTGGTAGTTGATCTACCAAATTCATTGACCAGGAGAAAGAAGGTTGATCCAGCTTATGAGGGAAACTGGGCCCAAAAACCATAAAATAGCGCCTTTCGGCGAAGAACACACACATCCTCACGAGCCATGGGTCTCTCTGACTGGATCCACCTCCAGGAAGATGCCCCCAAGAGATAACACAACACCGAATAGCACTGCCATCGTCCGATCTAAACTAGATCAAGGGTTTCCCGCGAAGCACATCGGGAAAGGGAAGGTGAGAGCAGCTACAACGATGCCTCCAATGAGGAAGCGACGCCAAAAAACATCGCCACCGACTGACGATGACATGTACCTAGGGTAGTGTCTTAGGCCTGTCCTAGACACCCTACCCTGCAGTCAAAGACATTCAAAGACCGATAGAAGATACCGATTGAAACAACCCCTAAATGGAATCCACTCGGCGGAGTATTCCACTCGGATATCCCAATTCCACTCGACCATATGAAGAAGCAGTCGGAGCATAGAAGGCCAACAGCCCTCAGGATGGCAACGATCAGGCATTCACTCCGTAGTCATAAAGATAATGTTCGCACACGAACACGTCACTGTGTACCTCCAACACCGTAGCTCACATTGAAGGAGACTCGTCCGGAAGCGCGGTACGCAAGCAATCCGGCGGGTTCTTTTGAGGACCTGAAACCCCACACGGCCGGGAGGGACCCCGTCAGGGCGCGCGGCGGCTATGGGCTGCCCTAGCTCGACCTGAACGCCCCTAGGGCCTCGAGGTTCGCCGCCCTGCAACAAGAAGAACACACGAAGAATGAGGAAGAAGAAGAACTAGGGTTAGGACGAAAAGATAAAAGATAAAAAGTGGTAAATGATTTGATCGATTGTGTGTTGTTCAATTGGCAGTCACCCCTTAGGTATATAAGAGGCGGCTGGACTTCCCGTGCAAGGAAAAGGCTTGGATTCACATCCAAAACCCTAGTCAAATTCAGATTGGTTTTATCTGAACTTTCCAAAACTGTTCGGAACTGGCTGCACCTTGTGGATCTTTTTTGTGGTGGTAAACAAGCTCGGATGGAAAAAGTTCAAAAGCAATCTTGACCGTTTCGACGAGACGAACAACTTTCATGTTGAACGTTTTTTAATCAGAGGTCATCTTGAGGGTCAAATCGCTCGTGCAAAATAGGCTATTATTCGCACTACCTCGTGCAAAACAGGCTATACTCGCGCTACCCATCAGACATGGCGTCTTGTGGGGCGCGCCATTTTCTGCCTCTTGACAGAGCTGCATTCTGATGGCTCTAATTTTTGCATACGAATTTGGATAGGAACAATTTTTATATCAAAATCGATCGTTTCGACGAGACGAAGACAATCTGTGTAGATTATTTTTCCATACGAGGCGATCTTGGGAGCGTAATGAGCTGAATAGTGTTTTGAATACAAAATCTCAGTATTTCAAACAGAACTTCGGCCTTAGAGATGAGATCGGATGGCAATGGCCCAAACTTCAAAGATGTTCATATCGACAATACGAAACTTTTTTATGTAGATCACTTCTCCATTTGAGGCCATATTAATTAAGTTCTTCACCGTGTCAAAACCTGGTGTCAACACATGCCCCACTATTTTTCGGCAAAACTAACGTGCCGAAAAATAATTTGCAATGTATTTGTTCTCAGGACGATGTCAACACTCATCGGCCATTTATATTTCTCAGGGCGATAATTATGTATCGGCCATGTTTTTGCTTAGGACGATAGTCATATATCGGTCGTTGCTTATTTGAACCTTTTGATGCAACTTGGGTGTGAACTTCTCAACTTATATAACAATCCGATGATAAGGTTCCATAGATATGTATATCAAAGCCATTCTCTGAACCATATTATTCACCCTTTCGCTAGGATTTTGCAAACAATCAAGAATGAACTTCCTCAGATCCTTGATTTGCCTGCATAAAAGTTTCATTAGTGGCCAAGGCGGTGAGCTCTAATTCGACCTTACCTATGTTGGCAAGAATAAGTATCAGCTATTGATAGATGTGCAATACACCATGACGGACATGGTAGCCGTATGCTTGCTATTCCAAGTCTCTCCAATTGTCATGTCTAAATATATGAATAATTTTAATGCAACCAAAGGTAAATTTTGCATCTAGACATACCCCAAGATAAACTATAAGTGATTCGTCAAAACATTGATAACCCTTGGATATTTGTTGCACTACTCATAACGAATCACCGAAAGTCTCAATATGTATAGCATCTATAGCAAGTAAAAGAGTCAATCCGAATAACAATGCATATTCGGCCTTGATTAATCGTGCATAAAAATATTCTAAGCGGCATGAGACTTCAAAAATAGTACCATAAAGAGATATATAAACAACACCAACACTTTGGCCATTGCTATGAATTGAACCATCAAAACATAATCACCATAGTACTAGAGAGACAAGGCTAATATCAACATTATGCATGACATTAATCCGACGTTCAGTAATAAAATCAGCTATGATTTGGCCTTTTATAGATCTCAAAGATGCATAAGCCAAATCAAAGTATAAGCCCACTAACCAATTCTGCAGCTATGAATTGGTCTATGCAGCATATATTCAATGATATCGGTCATGATGTCTCAACTCCATTCAATCGTAATATAGGCAAACATATAAATTTCCATGAGCACGTACCTTGTCTCACTCTCCAATCGAACTAAGGACGATGTTAGAATACTACACCGGCCATGCATTGACATACTCTTAGGACGATAGATAAATATCGGCCATTACCATGTAAACTTCATTCAAAGCACATATAGCCGAAATAAACAAATGAAATGACAAATCAAGTATTTCATCCCTTTGGATCAGCAACAAACTTGTAGCTAATCAAATGTATAGTGACTTGGTAATACCCTTTCATGACGTAAGAAATTATATTGCATCCATGGATTAAAATAAGCCCATTGAGGGTTACCAATCATACCTGATGAAGAATTCCATGACATAGGCGTTAATGTCATAGTTGAAAAATATGGATAATGTGTAGACCAAAGATGTTGAAACCTTCGGCTTGGTCCTTCATAGTTTTCACTCTTTTCCTTCTTCACCTTTGCCGCACTTCTTGTAATGGAAGCTTGCACATAATTCTTATTTTGAGCAATTCCTTTTGGAACCCATGCCATGTTCCTTTCTTCAAGTTCTTGTGCACTAAGTTTTTGTAATTTGTTCTTTTGCCAATACAATAAACCGAGTAGGCATCTCGGCTGTGATTCTGTTTTGACCAATAGCAATTCCTTTTTGGCCTTGTGTACTCTCAACTTCTTTTCTTCAGATTTGGCACTTCGACTCTCAATAACTGGTTGCTTTGTCTCATTGTCTTTAGTAGCCAATGTCAACACATTAATTGGCTCTTTTTCATTTGAGATCAAATCTGAAGTTGCACTCTTACGACCATCTCTTTTAACACGGTAAACTTGCTTGACCACCTCTTTCTTCTTCCTTGAGCTTTGGACCGATTCCTTATGGTTGAAACGGTCTTTAACATGTGATTGTTCAAATGTTGATCTTCTTGGAGCTGCATAATATTAGTGCGATGGTCTAAAATAAGATGGAGAATGTGCCCTTGTATCATACATGTCTCATGATGGATATGGATCTATATGAGCATAGGGAGGCATCCACGTCATTGGCATTGGTGGCCTAAAATAAGGATATGAATATGTTGCATTAAAATTCTCACTTTGCCAATACCAATCCTCATATTTGCGCCTTGGGGGTGATCTTGGTTTCTTTGCATGATTTGGCTAATAAGTATTATTCACTTCACTCTTCTTTTGATATTTATCCAATAGTTCAACGAAGGTGATTTTTGATCTCTTACACTTGCACTTATTTCGGCCTTTATTTTCTTTTGGTTTGCTTTCGTCGATCATTGGATTTGCTTGCTGCACCCCAGTCCTTGGCGTCTCCATTGTATCTTCGATGGAACTCTCGCCCTCAAGATTATGTTCATTATGCTCTTCAACAACTGCTTTACTTGAAAGCTTGGTCTCATCACCTGCAACTTTTACCTTCTCTTTAAGTGGATCGGCTTGAAGCAGCCGATGCAAAAACTTTCTGCCATCAGGACCAATCGGAATAGACTGGTCATCTCTTGGTGTCTCAACAAATTTCAATTTTCCTTTATCAATGGCCGATTTAATTATTTGACGAAACATGTTGCAATCCTCAAAATTATGCTTGGACGAATCATGCAACTTACAATACATTCGCCCCTGGACAAATGGCTCAACATGGTGATCAAGAATTCTAATATAATTATTTCTCAACAACAAATCAAAGATTTGATCACACATATTGGAATTGAAGGTAATTTTTTTATTTTCTAGACGATCTTGTTGTGAGAACGGCTTTGGAGTTAAGCAAACAAATGGTTCATATTTTGCATCACCCCGTTCGGCTATGCATTGTGTTTTGCACTCTATTTTCGATGTCTTTGGATAAGAAACTATACTGGCATCAGTTTGCTCAGAAGATTTTAACCTTGGCTTTAAATTTCTGAAACAAAAATAGCTAAAACATACATGTCTCAATTAAGACCAAGTGTAAGCCAAGTAAGAAATAAGCAAAGCTACCCAAATAGATATGAACTTTAGATAAAGCAACGAGGAAAGCTTCGGCTATAACAATAAGTCAATATCGGTCTTTATAAATGGCGCAATGGGTTGACCGATATGTTCCATAACAATTTTATTGCTAACAAGTAAATTACCCTTCTTCATTGGTCTTTCAAAATTACTTATGAGAATATTTCTTATAGATGCATCAACAATGAAGTCACGACCAAATCTAAAAATAGGTAAATTACTCGCTATGCATACCTCTTCAAATACGTTGGGAGAGCATGATGGTGGTGTGACTTGAACAATATCTAGTTTCGTCTTTGGATGACTCTCCAACGCCTTTTCATCATCTTTTTCTTTATTCTGTGCATCATTACCTTGAAGATCCTTATCACCCGAACTTTGTTTGGCTACTTGCTCTTGTCCTTGAGGCTTGTCAATTTCTACGACACGGAATTTATAGGGCGGGAAGTAGGTTCCATTAACTTCAGAAAAATCAAGCATGGTTGTTTTGCCATGCCCTTTCTCAATAATGCTTGCCTCTTTGGATTTGATGGATTCGTAATATATACTACTTGATTCGGCTTTTTCAACCAAAGCACTTTCAAGTTCCGAATCATCCTTCTTTTCATTGATACTACCAATTGGCAATGCTTCTTTTATCTGAGCCAATTCTTTTTCTATTTGTTTCAGGCGGCAAGCGGCAAAGTTGGCTTTAAGCTTTTTTTCAATTTCAGCCCACTCCGGATATGATTGCCCCCAATGTTTTTAGATTCTTTCGGCAATGACACATGGGTGTTGCCGAAATTTTGCAATAGTGTAGGGGGTGTATAATATGATGTAGTACTAGGTCAAGGCATATGCATTGTTGTAAAACCATATTTTTGCTCGCCAATTTTATCAATTGGCAAAGATTCATCTTCTTGCAAAACTCTAACTTTTATTGCGGCATAATCAGGAAATAGCCCCTTTTCATGTTGTTCAAGGCAAAGAGCATTAATCCTCTTATTTTGGGCTAAACTCTTCAATGCAGCCACTACTACTTCATCTTCTACAATATTGGGCACAACTGCTCCTGTAAAATTTACATTTATTCGGCTATGACCAGGAAGGTCAGAAGCCGAATTATGAACATCTACAGTTGAGTATGGTGCTGAAAAATTATTGTCATGAGGGGTAGCATATGATGGTTGAGAATAACTGGCCGAATAGCTAGTAGTAGCATGGCCAATTCTCTCGTTCATCGGCATGGTTGGATTAGTATATTGCAAATTAGTTGTCGATAAATAAAAGGGCGAAACACTTTTTTGTATGCTATTGGAAATTTTAACATGAGGTGTTTCAAATTTATTAACCAAACCCATCATGTTGTTTATCGGCATATGGATTTGTGGGGTTGCCGATGCATGAGAGTGAGGATACATATGTTGTATGTTACTAGTATCATCAGAAGTTGAAACATGTAAATTACTTTGAATCGGCCTATGCACGTAATTAGATGCATTATTGAAAAAACTAGGGCTGGCCGATAGAGTATAATCATTGAACGATCTAGTAACACCATATGAATTATTTGCATCTACAGTAGGGAATTGGGTATTCATATTACCTTTGTAGATTGCAAGCCCTAGATGATGATCTCTTCGTAGCAAGAACGGGCTAGAGACCGTTCAAAGCTTCGTTCCCCATGGGAGTCACCAAAAAGTGTGTTCGCACACGAACACATCACCGTGTACCTCCAACGCCGAGGGTAATGCACCGCAACTCACGTTGAAGGATACCCGTCCGGAAGTGCGGTACGCGAGCAATCCGGTGGGTGCTTTTGAGGACCCGAAACCCCACACGCTCGGGAGGGACCCCGTCAGGGCGCGCGGCGGCTATGGGCTGCCCTAGGTCGACCTGATCGCCCCTAGGGCCTCGAGGTTCGCCGCCCTGCAACAAGAAGAACATATGAAGAACGAGGAAGAAGAAGAACTAGGGTTAGGATGAAAAGATAAAAGATAAAAAGTGGTAAATGATTTGATCGATTGTGTGTTGTTCAATCGGCCGTCACCCCTTAGGTATATAAGAGGCGGCTGGACTTCCCGTGCAAGGAAAAGGCTTGGATTCACATCCAAAACCCTAGTCAAATTCGGATTGGTTTTATCCAAACTTTCCAAAACTGTTCGGTTTAAACTGGATGCACCTTGTGGGTCTTTTTTGTGGTGGTAAACGAGCTCGGATGGAAACAAGTCCAAAAGCAATCTTGTCCGTTTCGATGAGACGAACAACTTTCATGTTGAACGTTTTTTGATCAGAGGTCATCTTGAGGGTCAAATTGCTCGTGCAAAACAGGCTATTATTCGCGCTACCTCGCGCAAAACAAGCTATACTCGCGCTACCCATCAGACATGGCGTCTTGTGGGGCGCGCCATTTTCTGCCTCTTGGCAGAGCTGCATTCCGATGGCTCTAAATTTTGCATACAAACTCGGATTGGAACAATTTTTATATCAAAATCGATCATTTCGAAGAGACGAAGACAATCTGTGTAGATCATTTTTCCATACGAGGCGATCTTGGGAGCGTAATGAGCCGAATAGTGTTTTGAATACAAAATCTCAGTATTTCAAATAGAACTTCGGCCTTCAAGATGAGATCGGATGGCAATGTCCCAACTTTAAAGATGTTCATATCGACAATACGAAACGTTTTTATGTAGACCACTTCTCCATTTGAGGTCATATTAATTAAGTTCTTCGCCATGCCAAAATCTGGTGTCAACAGATAATTAATAGCAGGCGCTACCAGTAACACCGATGTCTTAAATCACATGGAACCCTGTGTAACCGAGGGCTGGAGGGGCCTGGCGCATTCTATATAAGCCACCCCCTCCTCTAGCACAAGGGTTCACACCCCCTGTAACTCTCACGCATAATCCAGTCGACAAGCCTCCGAGGCACCGAGACATAGGGTTGTTACCTCCTTCAAGAGGGGCCTGAACTCGTAAAACTTGCGTTTACAACCTCATCATAGCTAGGGCCTTGCCTCCTCCTACGTACCCCCTACTCTTACTGTTAGACTCACTCGCACGACAGTTGGCGCCCACCTTGGGGCCGGTGTCTTAGCGACTTTCGGTGAGGTTGCAGTTTTTTCGATCTCCACCAACATGGTTTCCCGCGGTGGTTTGTCTTTGGGCCACGAGATCCATCTCGGTGCATTCGTATTCATTGCTGATGACTCCGCCTGTCTCCAAGAAGCCCCCTCAACGTCGAGGCCCTTCCCATCCGCGGGACGGCGCACTTCCGCGCGAGCGCCTGCGGCGTCCTGCTACGGCAACTGTCGACCCACTATCGGTCGGCTCCCGCAGCATCCACGCTCCCCACTGTACGTTGTCGCAAGCGATCCGGTCGATCGCGGCTCAAGCGGTGGATGAAGCATGCGGTGGCTCGTCAGTTGACCACCTCTCAAGTAGCGGCAATCGAGCCCGACGAATCTCTCTACAGGCTATTCGATCTGTTGACTGGTTCTGCGGACACAATTTCCGAGTGCGGAAGCAGCGACCCTGCAGCGGAAGTCCTCATGGTCGACTCACGTCGCAGCCCGCCTGGGTTCCGTCACGGTGGCGATGGCGGTGGCGGCAACGGTGATGGCCTGTCATACGGTCATGACGAATATCATCCCTATGCCCTCACTTCGGAGCAGAGGGAAGAGCTGCATCACCGCAACGTGGAGGCGCTCCAGACCCCCATCATTGGGGAGACCTCCGAGGCTCAGGCTTTGGAGGCTGCGCACTTGGCCACCATGGCTGAGCGCGCGCGTCTAGAGAATCTCCAACGTTCACTCGACGAACGCGCCCGTTAGCAGATCCCTGGATCCAGTCGACGACCATGACAGCTGTTTTCTCCTGAACCTCAGGTATACCGCACTCTGGTTCAAAATCTTGCAGCTGCGACACGTATAGCAGAGTCAATTCAGCCATCTTGTTCAGAAGCTGGTAGAGGTTTACTACAGATCCGAGCACTGCTTCAAGCGGCGGGTGAACAGAACTCAGCTGTTTCTTAGTCGCGCAACAGAATCCATAGCAGATATGTGGTTGCAGATACAGTTTAGTTGGCGCATAGCCCAAGATCATGGTTACTGCCAGGATCAGTACCTTGCTCGGGGCTACGGGCAGTTTGATCCTCGTGGTGACCGCCGTCGAGTGCCTACGCCTCCTCCGAGAGGCGGGTCATACGCGCCCCGGCGGTATGATGATAGGCGCCCGTATGGTGACGAGCGAAAAGCTCCAGTCGACCCAAGAGAGCCTGGATTTGATGCAAGGTCTGTTCATGTTCAGGGTTTGGTCGACAAAGGCAAAGAACACAGTGAAGGTCAGGAAAGAGATCGTCCTGTCAATAGCAGAGCATTTGTTTCAGGGCCCGAGTGTTTCAGCGGGGCCATCAGGGCCGCTAAGATGCCTCCCAACTTCAGATTGGCCGCCGGAGTAAGCAGGTTCACCGGTGAGTCGAAGCCAGATACTTGGCTAGAGGATTGTCGAGTGGCAGTTCAGATTGGCGGGGGCAATGATGACGTGCCAATGAAGCACCTCCCCCTGATGCTTGAAGGTTCGGCCAGAGCTTGGTTGAATCAGTTGGCCCCTAGGAGTATTCTTTGCTGGGAAGATTTGGCCCGAGTGTTCATCAAGACATTCAAGGGCACGTGCAAGCAACCTGCTGGGCTGACCGAACTGCAACATTGCGTTCAGAAGCCGAATGAAACTTTGAGAGATTTCGTCCTGAGATGGACTACCCTTCACCATGTGGTGGAAAATGTGTCAGAGCACCAGGCAGTCTGCGCCTTCAAAGAGGGCGTTCGATACAGAGAGCTCATCCTGAAGTTTGGATGATCCGGAGACATGTCTCTGGGCCGAATGATGGAAATAGCCACTCAGTATGCAAATGGTGAAGAAGAAGACCAACTCCATAATGGTAAAGGGAAAACAGTCGACCAGGACACTGAAGGTGGAAACGCGAGTGGGAAATAGAAGCGTAAAGCAGAAGTTGCAGGTACCGCAGAGGTTGCGGTTCTGAATCAAGGAAAGTTCAAAGGAAAACCTAAGGGGCCGTGAGTGCCCAAAAAGGTGAAAGATCAGTCAGGCAACAACGTCCTGGATTTACCGTGTCATATACACACACAAAAAAAGGATGAAGAGGGTAACCTGATTCTACCCAAACATACCACTCGACAGTGTCGACTCCTGATGCAGTTGTTTCGAGAGGGCCAGCCCCTGGAGAAGGACTCTGATAAGGAGGAAAAGGAAGAAGAAGATGATGGCTACCCCAATGTAAATGCTAATTTGGTGATTTTTGTTGACGTTGAGAGCAAAAGTCGACTGAAGGTTATCAACAGAGAAGTGAACATGGTTGCTCCGGCAACTACGACGTACTTGAAGTGGTCGAAGACTCCCATTACATTCGAGCAGTCTGATCACCCAGCGCATATTGCTACCCCTGGGCGGCAAGCGTTGGTGGTCGACCCAGTCATTGGGGGCACCCGACTGACTAAGGTTCTCATGGATAGTGGCAGTGGACTGAACATTCTGTATGTCGAGACCCTCCGAGGGATGGGCATTCCAATGTCCAAGCTCAGTGAGAGAAACATGTGGTTCCATGGAGTCATCCCAGGAAAGAAGGTAGAGTCATTCGGACAGATCGTTCTTGATGTGGTTTTCGATGATTCCAAGAATTACCGCAAGGATAAGTTGACATTTGAAGTAGTGGATTTTCACAGTGCCTATCATGCTATTCTGGGCAGACCCGCATATGCTCGTTTCATGGCCCGCCCATGTTACGTGTATCTTAAGCTGAAGATGCCTGGACCCAGAGGTGTGATCACAGTCATGGGGAATCGAGAGAGTAGAGGAATGCCTCCAAAAAGGCTGCAAAATTGCTGACGAGCAGATGGCAGTGGTGGAGCTGGAAGAGTACAAGAAAAACGCCGATCCGAGTGATTTGTTGCGGGCTAAGAAACCCGCCTCAGGGTCAGCATTTCAGTCGGCCGGGGAAACAAAGCCAGTCCACATTCACTCGGAAGATCCCTCTGCGGCTCCAACTCACATTTCAACAACACTCGACAACAAATAAGAAGAAGCGCTCATCTAGTTCCTCCATGGGAACTGGGACATCTTTGCATGGAAGCCATCTGACATGCCAGGTGTACCCAGGGGGCTAGCTGAGCATCGTTTGCGTGTCGACCCAAAAGCAAGACCTGCCAAGGAACATCTATGTCGGTCCGCTGTGAATAAAAGGAAGGCAATTGGCGAGGAAGTGGCTCGGCTCCTGTCAGCTAAGTTCATTCGCGAGATATACCACTCCGAGTGGCTCATTGCTTCCTCTTGAGCACTGCGTTGGTTTTCCCTTGAAGAGGAAAGGGTGATGTAGCAAAGTAGCGTAAGTATTTCCCTCAGTTTTTGAGAACCAAGGTATCAATCCAGTAGGAGGCCACGCGCAAGTCCCTCGTACCTACACAAACAAATAAAATCCTCGCAACCAACGCAATAAAGGGGTTGTCAATCCCTTCACGGTCACTTACGAAAGTGAGATCTGATACATATGATAAGATAATATTTTTGGTATTTTTTATGATAAAGATGCAAAGTAAAGAAAGAAAAATAAATGGGAAAAGGAAATAGCTTGTTGATGGAAGATTAATATGATGGAAAATAGACCCGGGGGCCATAGGTTTCACTAGTGGCTTCTCTCGAGAGCATAAGTATTACGGTGGGTAAACAAATTATTGTTGAGCAATTGACAAAATTGAGCATAGTTATGAGAATATCTAGGTATGATCATGTATATAGACATCACGTCCGACACAAGTAGACCGACTCCTGCTTGCATCTACTACTATTACTCCACACATCGACCGCTATCCAGCATGCATCTAGAGTATTAAGTTCAAAAGAACAGAGTAACGCTTTAAGCAAGATGACATGATGTAGAGGGACAAACTTATGCAATATGATATAAACCCCATCTTGTTATCCTCGATGGCAAAAATACAATACGTGCCTTGCTGCCCCTACTTTCACTAGGAAAGGACACCGCAAGATTGAACCCAAAGCTAAGCACTTCTCCCATTGCAAGAAAGATCAATCTAGTAGGCCAAACCAAACTGATAATTCGAAGAGACTTGCAAATATAACCAATCATACATAAAAGAATTCAGTGAAGATTCAAATATTGTTCATAGATAAACTTGATCATAAACCCACAATTCATCGGTCTCAACAAACACACTGCAAAAGAAGATTACATCGAATAGATCTCCACAAGAGAGGGGGAGAACTTCGTATTGAGATCCAAAAAGAGAGAAGAAGTCGTCTAGCTAATAACTATGGACCCGAAGGTCTGAAGTAAACTACTCACACTTCATCGGAGAGGCTATGGTGTTGATGAAGAATCCCTCCATGATCGATGCCCCCTCCGGCGGAGCTCCGGGAAAGACCCCAAGATGGGATCTCGCGGATACAGAAAGTTACGGCGGTGGAATTAGGGTTTTGGCTCCGTATCTGGTAGTTTGGGGGTATGTAGGTATATATAGGAGGAAGAAGTACATCGGTGGAGCAACATGGGCCCCATGAGGGTGGAGGGCATGCCAGGGGAGGTAGGCGCGCCCCCCTACCTCGTGCCTTCCTGGTTGATGTCTTGCCGTAGGGTCCTAGTCCTCTGGATCATGTTCGTTCCGAAAATCACGTTCCCGAAGGTTTCATTCCGTTTGGACTCTGTTTGATATTCTTTTTCTGCAATACTCTGAAATAGGCAAAAAAACAGCAATTCTGGGCTGGGCCTCCGGTTAATAGGTTAGTCCCAAAAATAATATAAAAGTGTATAATAAAGCCCAATAATGTTCAAAACAGGATATAATATAGCATGGAACAATCAAAAATTATAGATACGTTGGAGACGTATCGAGCATCCCCAAGCTTAATTCCTGCTCGTCCTCGGGTAGGTAAATGATAAAAACAGAATTTTTGATGTGGAATGCTACTTGGCATAATTTCAATGTAATTCTCTTAATTGTGGTATGAATATTCAGATCCGAAAGATTCAAGACAAAAGTTCAATATTGACATAGAAATAATAATACTTCAACCATACTAACTAATCAATTATGTCTCTTCAAAATAACATGTCCAAAGAAAGTTATCCCTACAAAATCATATAGTTTGGCTATGCTCCATCTTCACCACACAAAGTATTTAAATCATCCACAACCCCGATGACAAGCCAAGCAATTGTTTCATACTTTTGGTGTTCTCAAACTTTTTCAATCTTCACGCAATACATGAGCGTGAGCCATGGACATATCACTATATGTGGAATAGAATGGTGGTTGTGGAGAAGACAAAAAGGGAGAAGATAGTCTCACATCAACTAGGCATATCAACGGGCTATGGAGATGCCCATTAATAGATATCAATGTGAGTGAGTAGGGATTGCCATGCAATGGATGCACTAGAGCTATAAGTATATGAAAGCTCAACAAAAAGAACTAAGTGGGTGTGCATCCAACTCACATGCTCACGAAGACCTAGGGCATTTTGAGGAAGCCCGTCATTGGAATATGCAAGCCAAGTTCTATAACGAAAATTTTCCACTAGTATATGAAAGCGATATCATAGGAGACTCTCTATCATGAAGATCATGGTGCTACTTTGAAGCACAAGTGTGGTAAAAGGATAGTAGCATTGTCCCTTCTCTCTTTTTCTCTCATTTTTTTATTTGGGACTTTTCTCTTTTTTTATGGCCTCCTCTTTTTTTTAGTCCAGAGTCTCATCCCGACTTGTGGGGGAATCATAGTCTCCATCATCCTTTCCTCACTTGGGACAATGCTCTAAAATGATGATCATCACACTTCTATTTACTTACAACTCAACAATTACAACTCAATACTTAAAACAAAATATGACTCTATGTGAATGCCTCCGGTGGTGTACCGGGATATGCAATGATGCATGAGTGACATGTTATGAAAGAATTATGAACGGTGGCTTTGCCACAAATACGATGTCAACTACATGATCATGCAAGCAATATGACAATGATGAAGTGTGTCATAATAATGGAACGGTGGAAAGTTGCATGTCAATATATCTCGGAATGGCTATGGAAATGCCATGATAGGTAGGTATGGTGGTTGTTTTCGGGAAGGTATATGGTGGGTGTATGATACCGGTGAAAAGTGTGCGGTATTAGAGAGGCTAGCAATGGTGGAAGGGCGAGGGTGTGTATAATCCATGGAATCAACATTAGTCATAAATAACTCACATACTTATTGCAAAAATCTATTAGTTATCGAAGCAAAGTACTACGCGCATGCTCCTAGGGGGATAGCTTGGTAGGAAAAGTCCATCGCTTGTTCCCGACCGCCACTCATAAGGAAGACAATCAATAAATAATTCATGCTCCGACTTCATCACATAACGGTTCACCATACGTGCATGCTACGGGAATCACAAACTTTAACACAAGTATTCCTCAAATTCACAACTACTCAACTAGCATGACTCTAATATCACCATCTCCATATCTCAAAACAATTATCAAGTATCAAACTTCTCATAGTATTCAACACACTCATAAGAATTTTTTATTAATCTTGAATGCCTAACATAATTAAAGAAAATTACCACGCTGTTTTGTAGGACTCTCAAAATAATCTAAGTGAAGCATGAGAGAACAATAGTTTCTATAAAACAAATCCACCACCGTGCCCTAAAAGATATAAGTGAAGCACTAGAGCAAAAACTATATAACTCAAAAGATATAAGTGAAGCACATAAAGTATTCTAACAATTTCCGAATCATGTGTGTCTCTCTCAAAAGGTGTGTACAGCAAGGATAATTGTGGAAAACTAACAAATAAAGACTCAAATAATACAAGACGCTCACATATCATGTGGTAAATAAAAATATAGCTCCAAGTAAAGTTACCGATGGAAGTAGACGAAAGAGGGGATGCCTTCCGGGGCATCCCCAAGCTTGGGCTTTTAGGTGTCCTTAGATTATCTTGGGGTGCCATGGGCATACCCAAGCTTAGGCTCTTGCCACTCCTTGTTCCATAATCCATCAAATCTTTTACCCAAAACTTGAAAACTTCACAACACAAAACTTAAAGTGGAAAATCTCGTGAGCTCCGTTAGCGAAACAAAACAAAACACCACTTCAAGGTACTGTAATGAACTCATTATTTATTTATATTGGTGTTAAACCTACTGTATTACAACTTCTCTATGGTTTATAAACTATTTTACTAGCCATAGATTCATCAAAATAAGCAAACAACACACGAAAAACAGAATCTGTCAAAAACAGAACAGTCTGTAGTAATCTGTAGCTAACGCAAGTTATGGAACCCCAAAAATTCTAAAATAAATTGCTGGACGTGAGGAATTTATCTATTAATCATC
The DNA here is from genome assembly GCF_002162155.2 of Triticum dicoccoides. NCBI lineage: Eukaryota > Viridiplantae > Streptophyta > Magnoliopsida > Poales > Poaceae > Triticum > Triticum dicoccoides. Next base: position 554,793,309 of record NC_041392.1, on the reverse strand, counting down.
TTAAAAAATAATTAACTAAATATCACTTTCCAAATAAAAATGGCAGCAATTCTCGTGAGCGCTAAAGTTCCTGTTTTTTACAGCAAAATTAAAAAGACTTTCCCCAAGTCTTCCCAACGGTTCTACTTGGCACAAACACTAATTAAACACAAAAACACAACCAAAACAGAGGCTAGATAAATTATTTATTACTAAACAGGAGCAAAAAGCAAGGAATAAAAATAAAATTGGGTTGCCTCCCAACAAGCGCTATCGTTTAACGCCCCTAGCTAAGCATAAAAGCAAGGATAGATCTAGGTATTGCCATCTTTGGTTTTAGGAAAGAAAAGAGCAAACTTGCTATCTATGGAATTAATCTTTATATTTTGATAAATCACATGGCTATTAATGGTGGAAGAAATATTAAGCACATTACGGAAATTTGTATCTAAGCTAGCCTTCATCTCTTTGATAGATTCGTTTTGGTAAGAGAGCAAAAGAGATGTAGATTCAACCTTCTCATTCATGGGGTGCCCAAATATGGTTTTCATCTTTTCATAGGTATCTACGGCATCCCCTTCAAGAAAACCTTCTTCAAATATAGAATCTAAGACATGCTTGAAAGAAGAAGGTAGGGCAACATAAAAGCTCTTTAAGTAAATTTCAATTTGGTATTGGGGCACATAGCTCGCCCTGATCCTTAATAGTCTATCCCAAGCATCTTTCAAAGATTCATCAAGTAAATAACGAAAAATTCCGGAATCATCTTCATCAAAATTATTAAGATTCTCATCGATAACTCCGGTAGGTCTTTCCATAGCATCTTTATTTATGAGTTTAGCTAGAATAGAAGCATTGTCCAAGGTACTAAAACTCGGGAGAGAACCCCCAACCCTTTTTGATTCCGGCATGGCGAAAGAAAGATGAGCGGAAAAGAGAGGGCGAATAAAACGGCAAGGGTGAAGTGGGGGAGAGGAAAACGAGAGGCAAATGGCAAATAATGTAATGCGGGAGATAAGAGTTTGTGATGGGTACTTGGTATGTTAACTTTAGCGTAGACTCCCCGGCAACGGCGCTAGAAATCCTTCTTGCTACCTCCTGAGCATTGCGTTGGTTTTCCCTTGAAGAGGGAAGGGTGATGCAACAAAGTAGCGTAAGTATTTCCCTTAGTTTTTGAGAACCAAGGTATCAATCCAGTAGGAGGCCACGCGCAAGTCCCTCGTACCTACACAAACAAATAAAATCCTCGCAACCAACGCAATAAACGGGTTGTCAATCCCTTCACGGTCACTTACGAAAGTGAGATCTGATAGATATGATAAGATAATATTTTTGGTATTTTTTATGATAAAGATGCAAAGTAAAGAAAGAAAAATAAATGGAAAAGGAAATAGCTTGTTGATGGAAGATTAATATGATGGAAAATAGACCCGGGGGCCATAGGTTTCACTAGTGGCTTCTCTCGAGAGCATAAGTATTACGGTGGGTAAACAAATTACTGTTGAGCAATTGAAAGAATTGAGCATAGTTATGAGAATATCTAGGTATGATCATGTATATAGGCATCACGTCCGAGACAATTAGACCGACTCCTGCCTGCATCTACTACTATTACTCCACACATCGACCGCTATCCAGCATGCATCTAGAGTATTAAGTTCAAAAGAACAGAGTAATGCTTGAAGCAAGATGACATGATGTAGAGGGATAAACTCATGCAATATGATATAAACCCCATCTTGTTATCCTCGATGGCAACAATACAATACGTGCCTTGCTGCCCCTACTGTCACTGGGAAAGGACACCGCAAGATTGAACCCAAAGCTAAGCACTTCTCCCATTGCAAGAAAGATCAATCTAGTAGGGCAAACCAAACTGATAATTTGAAGAGACTTGCAAAGATAACCAATCATACATAAAATAATTTAGAGAAGATTCAAATATTGTTCATAGATAAACTTGATCATAAACCCACAATTCATCGGTCTCAACAAACACACCGCAAAAGATGATTACATCGAATATATCTCCACAAGAGAGGGGGAGAACTTTGTATTGAGATCCAAAAAGAGAGAAGAAGCCATCTAGCTAATAACTATGGACCTGAAGGTCTAAAGTAAACTACTCACACTTCATCGGAGAGGCTATGGTGTTGATGTAGAAGCCCTCCGTGATCGATGCCCCCTTCGGCAGAGCTCCGGAAATGGCCCCAAGATGGGATCTCGCGGATACAGAAAGTTACGGTGGTGGAATTAGGGTTTTGGCTCCGTATCTGGTAGTTTGGGGGTACGTAGGTATATATAGGAGGAAGAAGTACGTCGGTGGAGCAACATGGGCCCCACGAGGGTGGAGGGCGCGCCTGGGGGGTAGGCGCGCCCCCTACCTCGTGCCTTCCTGGTTGATGTCTTGACATAGGGTCCAAGTCCTCTGGATCATGTTCGTTCCGAAAATCACGTTCCTGAAGGTTTCATTCCGTTTGGACTCCGTTTGATATTCTTTTTCTGCAAAACTCTGAAATATGCAAAAAAACAGCAATTCTGGGCTGGGCCTCCGGTTAATAGGTTAGTCCCAAAAATAATATAAATGTGTATAATAAAGACCAATAATGTCCAAAACAGGATATTATATAGCATGGAACAATCAAAAATTGTAGATACGTTGGAGACGTATCACTCACAAACGTCATCATGGTCCCCAAGAAAGATGATTCACTTCATATGTGTATCGACTTCAAGCATATCAATCGGGCCTGCCTAAAAGATCATTTTCCTCTCCCCCGCTTCAATCAGATTGTCGACTCGACTGTGGGGTGTGAGCATTTGTCCTTTTTGGATGCATATTCTCGGTACCACCAGATCCATCTGTACGGGCCCGATGAAATAAAAACGGCCTTCATCACCCCATTCGGGTGTTTTTGTTATGTTACCATGCCTTTTGGTCTCAAGAATGCTGGTGCCATGTTCATGCGCATGATTCAGAAGTTCCTGCTCACTCAAATCAGTTGGAATGTGGAAGCATACATGGATGACATCGTGGTCAAGTCACGCAAAGGTTCCGACCTACTGGCTGACCTCGCTGAAACATTTGCCAACCTAAGAAGATATGATATCAAGCTCAATCCATCGAAATGCACGTTCGGAGTCCCAGGAGGAAAGTTACTCGGTTTTCTCATTTTCGAATGAGGGATCGACGCAAATCCGGAAAAGATTGGAGCAATCCTTCGAATGAAGAGCCCTGTGCGTCTGCGCGATGTTCACAAGCTTACTTGTTGTTTGGCTGCATTGAGCCGATTCATTTCCCGTCTCGGTAAGAAGGCATTGCCTCTTTACCGACTGATGAAAAAGTCTGATAAGTTCGAGTGGACTCCCGAAGTTAAAGCAACATTTGTAGAGCTCAAAGCCCTGCTTTCCACCCAGCTAGTGCTTGCTGCCCCAGTCAGCAAAGATCCTCCATTGTTGTATATCGCAGCCACTAGAAAGTTTGTCAGCACAGTGCTCACAGTCGAGCGAGAGGAAGAAGGCAAAGCCTACAAAGTTCAGTGCCTAGTATATTACATCTCTGAAGTCTTGACTCCATTCAAGCAAAGGTATCTGCATTACCAGAAGCTGGTTTACGAAATTTATCTGACAACGAAGAAAGTTGCACATTACTTCGCAGACCACTCGATTTCAGTCATCAACGATCTCCATTGTCAGAAATTTTGAACAATCGAGATGCAACCGGTCGAGTGGCCAAATGGGATATTGAACTCCTTCCTCTGGATATCAAGTTCAAAGCAAAAAAGGTAATTAAGTCTCAAGCAATTGCAGATTTCTTGGTCGAGTGGATTGAGCAGCAGCAACCGACTCAAGTTCACTCGAAACACTGGACCATGTTCTTTGACGGATCTAAGATGTTGAATGGTTCTAGTGCTGGAGTGGTTCTAGTATCCCCAAGAGGCGGCAAGCTCAATTACGTTCTTCAGATTCACTTTGATTCCTCCAATAATGAAGCTGAGTACGAAGCACTTTTGTATGGGTTGTGTATGGCCATCTCACTCGGCGTCCGTCGCCTGATGGTTTACAGCGACTCAGATTTGGTAGTCAATCAAGTGATGAAGGAGTGGAATATCAGGAGCCCTGCCACATACTGCAATGCACTGAGAAAATTAGAAAAGAAGTTTGAAGGGTTGGAGCTCCACCACATTCCCTGACTCAAGAATCAAGCAGTTGATGACCTGGCAAAGATAGGTTCCACTCGGAAGCCTATTCCTAGTAATGTGTTCTTGGAGCACCTCCACACCCCGTCAGTACAAGAAGATCCCTTTACGGAGGAGCCCCCACAACCAATAAGTTCAACCAATCCGACTGCAGTTGAAGTGCCAGCGGTTGTCGACCTGATCATGGAAGTTTTAGCAATCACCCCCGACTGGGCAGTGCCATACATTGCAAATCTGCTTAGGCAGGAGCTTCCAGAGAATGAGGATGAGGCTCGACAGATCATCCGCAGATCCAAAGCCTTTAAAGTTATAGGTGGACAACTTTTCAGAGAAAGTGTAACTGGCGTAGCTCAACGATGTATCTCTCTAGAGGAAGGTCGAATGATCTTGAACGAGATCCACTCGGGGACCTGTTTTCACCATGCGTCCTCTCGGACCATCGTGGCTAAAGCATACCAAGCTGGATTCTATTGGCCATGGGCGAACAAAATGGCGAAAGATATAGTTGACAAGTGTGAAGGCTACCAGTTTTACTCGAACATGTCCAACAAACCTGCATCAGCTTTGAAGACTATCTAACTCGTCTGGCCATTTGCGGTGTGGGGACTAGACATGGTTGGGCCTTTGAGAACCGGCAGAAGTGGTTTCACTCATTTGCTCGTGGCAGTCGACAAGTTCACTAAGTGGATTGAAGCAAAACCTATCAAGAACTTAGACTCAAGCACATCCATTAGCTTCATCAAAGAATTGGTGTTCTGGTATGGGGGTTCCACACAACATCATTACGGACAATGACTCAAACTTTGATTCTGATGAGTTCAGAGCATACTGTGCTTCCCAAGGCACTCGGGTCGATTACGCATCTGTTGCGCACCCGTAGTCGAATGGGCAAGCTGAAAGAGCAAATGGTTTGATCCTCCAAGGGTTGAAACCCCATTTGATGCGTGACCTCAAGCTCACAGTTGGGGCTTGGGTTACCGAGTTACCATCCATTTTGTGGGGATTAAGGACGACTCCCAATCGGCCGACTGGTCGAACCCCTTTCTTCATGGTATACGGGGCCAAAGTCGTTCTTCCGAGTGATTTGCTGCACAAAGCTCCTCGAGTAGTACTTTTCTCAGAAGCCGAAGCAGAGCAAGCACGATAAGTTGCCATCGACCTTCTGGAAGAGGAACGAGAGATGGTGTTGATCCGGTCGACCATTTATCAGCAAGACCTCCGTCGATTCCACGCCCAAAGCGTCAAAGGTCGAGCATTTCAGGAAAGAGACCTTGTGCTCCGAGTGCATCAGTAGAAACCTCACAAGCTTGCCCCTGCTTGGGAAGGACCATTCATCATCACCAAGGTACTCCACAATGGGGCGTATCATCTTTACAATGTAGCCAAGAAGCAAGACGAACCACACTCTTGGTACGCGGATCTACTCCGCTGCTTTTATACCTAAATGCTTAGATCATCGAGTTTTTTTTGACAGAAAGACCGTAAGGGAGGCCCCTACAGTATAATTGGTGCAACAAACCCAAATTGCAAGTACCATGCCTTGAACCTGGGTGGGTGGCAAGGCATCAACCCCTTCCCACCACTAGGCTATGCCTTAGTCTGCCTCAGATCATCGAGTTGTAATAAGAATCCTTCAGATTGTTTATCAAAGACATAATTTTCGCAGTATCGCAATGATTGTTTTCGCACAAACATATGTGTCCAAATCCCCCGGTGGGTGGCTTAGCCGCGAACCTGATTCGCCTAAGTTTCAAAACATACTCCGAGTGAAGAGAAACTCTCTCACTCGGGGGCTTAGCCGCGAACCCGATTCACTTAAGTTTCAAAACATACTCCGAGTGAAGAGCAACCCTCTCACTCTGGGGCTTAGCTGCGACCCCGTACTCGCCTATGTTATAAAACACTCCGAGTGAAGAGCAACCCTCTCACTCGGGGGCTTAGCTGCGACCCCGTACTCGCCTAAGTTTCAAAACATACTCCGAGTGAAGAG
>NC_041392.1:554669373-554786766 GCF_002162155.2 Triticum dicoccoides | reverse complement strand
TCCAAGTGAAGAGCAACCCTCTCACTCGGAGGCTTAGCTGTGACCCCATACTCGCCTAAGTTTCAAAACATACTCCGAGTGGTGAGCAACCCTCTCACTCGAAGGCTTAGCTGCGACTATGTACTCGCCTAAGTTTCAAAACATACTTCGAGTGAAGAGCAACCCTCTCACTCGGAGGCTTAGCTGCGACCCTGTACTCGCCTAAGTTTCAAAAGATACTCCGAGTGAAGAGCAACCCTCTCACTCGGGGACTTAGCTGCGATCCTGTACTCGCCTAAGTTATAAAACACTCCGAGTGAAGAGCAACCCTCTCACTCGGAAGGAACAAGGTGCGCCCTGAGCGGCGCCACAAGTACAATGACCAGATGCACTCTGAGCTACACCACAAGTACAACATCTGGATGTACTCTAGGCTGCACCACAAGTACAAACGTCTGGACGCACTCTGAGCTGCGTCACAAGTACAACGTCCAGGTGCACTTTTGAGCTGTGCCACAAGTACAACGTCCAGGTGCACTTTTGAGCTGTGCCACAAGTACAACGTCTACTTCCAGATTCGTCTAAGTCAAAAAATCCAAGAGCATTGGAAACAAAGCAACTGCATTCAAATGAAACAACCAAGTATAGATAAATCCAGTAAGGTTCAGAACCGCAAACAGAAGTACTCGGGCATCAGGCCCGAAGGAGTTTTAACGATTACAAAATCACTCGGCATTCCGAGGCAAATAAAATCAGGTCATCAAGTTTTTTACTCGGCGGGAGGAGGACTTGCTGGCTCGACAAAGGTGTCCAAGTCAATACCATCTGCAATGCGAGTGGCTGCATCAATGAAGGTCTCCATGAAAGACTGAAATTGAAGTTTCTTGGTGTTTGCCACCCGAAGAGCCTTCAACTTTTCCTCCTTGGCGTCCTTGTAGTGAACGCGAACAAGAGATAGTGCCACATCAGCGCCACAGCGGGCATACGACTTCTTCCATGCTTGCACTCGAGCAGGGATGTCATTGAGTCGAGTCATCAGTGACTTGAGATCATTCTAAAACACATCCTCTGGCCACACTTCCTTGTCGATCTGCGACAGTGCCACTTTCAGTCGGGCGAGATAGTCCAAGACGCTGGCGAGGTGAGATTCCAATCGCAGCACGTTCATAGTAGCTTCATCTTGGATAGGGGAGTTGATGGGATCCAGTCCCGTCTCGATCCGCCCAGTTTCCTCCTCAAAATTCTGACAGAATTCTACACACACAAAAAGGTAATGAATTGGCAGCAACATGGTGAAGAAGTTCTTTGTAATCAGTCGAATAAGGGAAAGTACCTTCAAGCATGAGAAACATCTTCTTGGCAAGACCACCCAGATAAGTTTCCAGTTCGCCCCTCTTCCGAGTGAGAACATCCACTTTGTCAGCCGAAGCCACCTTCTCCTCCTTCAGTTGCACAACCTCTTTATTCGCCTCATCAACATCAGTTTTTAGCTTGGCGTTCTCCTCTTCCAACTTTCCGACTAAAGCCAGCTTCTTGTCAGCAAGTTCAGTTTTCTCACGCGCCGTCTTCTGCGCTGCCGCAAGATCGAGGTCCTTCTGCTCCAAAGCCTGCTTCATTTTGTCTAAAGAAATAGCATTCTTTAGACGAGCTTGGAGTTGACTTTCTTCACTACACACATCTATTTGAGTGGAATCACTTGGTTCAAATGATGAAAAGGAAAAGATGGCAAGGCGATCAATCGACAAATTGTTACCTCCCATGATAGCCGCTTTGTCCTAGGCTTTCTTCAGGTTCTCCTTGGCTAACTCTAGGTCGAGATTGAGTTGGATATGCTTCTTCTCCAAATCAGCGTACTTGGTCCCAAGTTCACAAGCTCTCTGCAATCAATAAATAGACAAGTCAATCGACGCAAACGAAGATTAATTACTTTCGAGTGGAAAGCGTGCAAGATTAAATGGCCACAACAAAAAATTTCTAAGACTGCTGCTGAATCACACATTCAACAGCAGTCTCAGGGACTACACCCAGTGGGTGCACTTAGCATGCCCCCACTGGTTTGATTTCCCACTCAGCATGGTCCGCCCAGCCCGAGTGGAAGGAGTAAAAAAACATCTGTTCTAAGACCACCGTCGACTGCCTGCAGTCAACAGCGGTCTCGGGGACTACACCCAGTGGGTGCACTCAGCATGCCCCCGCTGGAACAAGAACTCACTCGACACAATTTGTCTAATTCGAGTGAAAGAAGCTACACAGCTACAAGAAACACCCAGTGGGTGTACAGATGCAAGGTGTAGACTGACATCTTACGAATAATAAAGCAGCAGTTTTCAGATAGCATAGCCTAACAGAACAAGAATCGAGTTGGAAAAGCAATCGGGGATCAACTTACAATCCCACTTACTCGGACATTAGCTTGAAGAGCAGAGCTGGCGTTGTAGGCAGCCTTGCTGGTGTCATACACCACCTTCAGTCGGTCCATCATCACACCCGTCTGGATCATAACTTCTTTGGCAGCTCCCACTTGGTCCTCCGGGATGTGGTGCAGAGCAAACGGAACAGACGAGGGAACCAATGACATGGGCGGTGGAGTTGGAGCTTGAGGTTGTACGATCGGGCTGGGAGCTGGAGCAGTCGACACCGAAGGCTGGTCAGTCAACAAGGGATCAGCAAACGAGATAGCAGTCCGTACTTGACCACCAAGTTGCTGAACTTAAGGTTCAGATGCTGGGTGAGGTGCTTTGCTGGCAGGCACCCTCCTGCTCAAACTCCTAACCCTTCTCCCTGTATTCCTTGAAGGCACTTCTTCATCATCATCATTGTCCAGAAGCTAAATAACTTTTGTCGGCACTACAAAACACTCGGCAAAAAGGTGTCAGTCGCTTACCAAAACTATAGGAAAAGCAAAGGCATGGCTGTGGGATCTAACCCGCCCGAGAAGTGGCCGCGTCTGTGGTTTCTGCGTCACCTCGCTCCTCGTCGGCTTCCATGGATGTTGCAGAAGTGGCAGAACTGAAAGTTTCAAATTTCACTCGGTCAAGCTAAAGAAGAAGGTCATAGTGGAAACAAAATACAAAGATAAGAAACACTTACGCCGAAGCAACAGGCACGGCCACCTTGATCCTAGGCAGAGCCTTCCGGGGCTTCGGTGGAACGACTCTGGGCTGTTTCACAGCCTTTTCCGATGGCTCTGCAGTCAAGGTCCGAGTGCGCTTTGGTATTTTCGCACTCAGTGAGACCACTTTGCCGCGTCCTCCCGCAGGATCCTGCGACTGCTTGGAGCGCGGCTCAGAGCGGGGTGGCGAGTCGACTTCTTCACTGCTACCAGAGTCCTCGTTGTTCTCCTCGCTGTCGTCCGGAGACTGATAATCATCGCTCTCACCATCACTCTCAACTCCTTCCTGGTACTACTCTCCGTTCGGCATCGAGTACATCTTGGTGAAAATCTGCAAGACACAAGTTACAAACATCAGTCAGATTCAAGAACAATCGCAAGTCGAAAAGAAAAAACACTCGGTAAATCGCGCCTGACCTCTTATGGAGTGTTGTTGGCGTCGTATGGTGAAAGTGCAACTATCCCTAGGTGGTTTTGGTAATTCATAACAACATATAGCTCATTGAGCTAATGCTATTCCAAGATGATTATTTCAGGAAAGCTCAATGATTGGCATGGCATGGATGTGAAAGTGGAACCCTCAAAATGCTAAGGACAAAGGATTGGCTCAAGCTCAAAAGCTCAAGACTCTTCATTTTATATTTTAGTGATCCAAGATCACATTGAGTCTTTAGGAAAAGCCAATACTATCAAGGAGGGATGAGGTGTTGCTTAATGAGCCTCTTGCTTCATGTGCTTAGTGATATGCTCCAAAATCCTCAACCACTTTCCCATATCCACAAATGACCTAAACCCTAAGCCAAACTCGGTCATACCGATTCTTTCTATCCGGCGCCACCGAGTTTCACTTGTCATAAGCCACTGCCAAACCCTAGCAAATCGGTTCTACCGATAGGGATCTCGGTCTCACCGAGATGGGATTGCAAACTCTCTGTTTCCCTTTCGTAACTTTTCGGTCTCACAGAAAGAGCGAATCGGTCCCACCGAGATTGCAATGTAAATTTAGTGTTTCCTTTTTGTAACTTTTCGGTCTCACCAAAAGAGCAAATCGGTCCCACCGAGTTTGCCTGACCAACTCTCTGGTTAGCTAATTACCAAAATCGGTCTCACCGAGTTTGTGTAATCGGTCTCACCGAGATTACGTTATGCCCAAACCCTAACCATATCGGTCCTACCGAGTTGCATGTCAGTCCCACCGAAAATCTCTAACGGTCACTAGGTTTACCTTTTCGGTCCGACCGAGTTTGTTGATTCGGTCCCACCGAGATTGGAAAACTGTGTGTAACGGTTGGATTTTGTGTGGAGGCTATATATACCCCTCCACCTCCTCTCCATTCGTGGAGAGAGCCATCAGAACACATACACAATTCCAACTCATATGTTCTGAGAGAGAACCACCTACTCATGTGTTGAGACCAAGATATTCCATTCCTACCATATGAATCTTGATCTCTAGCCTTCCCCAAGTTGCTTTACACTCAAATCTTCTTTCCACCAGATCCAAATCCTATGAGAGAGAGTTGAGTGTTGGGGAGACTATCATTTGAAGCACAAGAGCAAGGAGTTCATTACCTACACACCATTTGTTACTTCTTGGAGAGTGGTGTCTCCTAGATTGGCTAGGTGTCACTTGGGAGCCTCCGACAAGATTGTGGAGTTGAACCAAGGAGTTTGTACGGGCAAGGAGATCGCCTACTTCGTGAAGATCTACCGCTAGTGAGGCAAGTCCTTCGTGGGCGATGGCCATGGTGGGATAGACAAGGTTGCTTCTTCGTGGACCCTTTGTGGGTGGTTGCTTCTTTGTGGACCCTTCGTGGGTGGAGCCCTCCGTGGACTCGCGCAACCGTTACCCTTCGTGGGTGGAGCCCTCCGTGGACTCGCGCAACCGTTACCCTTCGTGGATTGAAGTCTCCATCAACGTGGATGTAGGATAGCACCACCTATCTGAACCACGGGAAAAACATCCGTGTCTCCAATTGCGTTTGAATTCTCCAAACCCGTCCCTTCACATTCTTGCAAGTTGCATGCTTTACTTTCCGCTGCCAATATACTCTTTGCATGCTTGCTTGAATTGTGTGGTGATTGCTTGACTTGTCCTACAATAGCTAAAATCTGCCAAGAACTAAAATTGGGAAAAGGTTAAGTTTTTATTTGGTCAAGTAGTCTAATCACCCCCCCTCTAGACATACTTTCGATCCTACAAGTGGTATCAGAGCTTTGGTCTCCATTTGCTTTGATCTCCATAGCTTTTGGTGGTCATAGCCTTGGTTTCACAACCTAGGAGAGTATGGCGTCTAGCGAGGGAAATTATCACCATAGAGGTCCTTACTTTGATGGTACTAATTTTGCTAGTTGGAAGCATAAAATGAAAATGCATATTCTTGGACATAACCCCATCGTTTGGGCTATTGTGTGTGTTGGTTTGCAAGGTGACTTCTTTGATGGGAAAGAACCAAACTGTGAAGCTACTGCGGATGAGTTGAAGATGTTGCAATACAATGCTCAAGCTTGTGATATTCTCTTCAACGGATTGTGCCCCGAAGAATTCAACAAAATCAGCCGTCTTGAGAATGCAAAGGAGATTTGGGACACTTTGATTGATATGCACGAAGGTACCGACTCCATCAAGGAATCCAAGTTGGATGTGCTTCAAAGTCAACTTGACAAGTTCAAAATGAAGGATGGTGAAGGTGTCGCTGAAATGTACTCTAGGCTTGCTCTCATCACAAATGAGATTGCCGGCTTAGGAAGTGAAGAGATGACCGATAGATTCATCATCAAGAAGATTCTAAGAGCCTTGGATGGAAAATATGATACCGTGTGCACATTGATCCAAATGATGCCCAATTACAAAGATCTCAAGCCAACGGAGGTGATTGGAAGAATTGTTGCTCATGAGATGTCACTTAAGGATAAAGAGGAACTTCACAACAAATCAAGTGGTGCCTACAAAGCCTCATGTGAAGCCCCTACATCATCAAGTGAGAAACAAAACTTCGATGAAGAATTGAGCTTAATGGTGAAGAACTTCAACAAGTTCTACAAGAGTAGAAGCAAAGATAAAAGCTTCAAGTCAAGGTCCTACAATGACAAAAGATCTTCTAGTCGAGAGCGAAACTGCTATAGTTGTGGAAGACCCGGACACTATTCCAATGAGTGTACGGCTCCCTACAAGAGAAGAGAAGATTCTCCAAAAAGAAGAAGCAAAGAATCACCACCAAGAGAGAGAAGGAGTAGAGATGATCGTTATGAACGAAGATACTCACAGAGAAGCAAGGATTCGGAAAGGAAGGAAAAATCATCAAGGAGCTACACAAAACGAAGACATCAAGCTCATGTTGGTGAATGGGTATCCGACTCCGACTCCGACAGCCACTCCGAGAGAAGTTATCACTCCGAATCCGAAGATACTCAAGATGAAGGTGTTGCCGGTCTAGCACTTGTGTCAACCAACTCCTACGACATATTTGACTCACCAAATGAAGGATTGGAAGATGCTTCATGGCCAAAGGTCCTAAGGTAACACACCCCGAGTATGTTGATTTCAATAGTGATGAAGATGACTTGTTAGGTGATGATTTGCTTGTTGACAACTCTAGTGATGAATACTATGATGAAACGTCAATTAATCATGCTAATCAAGATAAAACGAATGACAATGATAAGGAGAAGATTGAGGCTCTAACTAAAGAACTAAACACTCTTAAGTTAGCTCATGAAACTATCTTCGAAGATCATCGAGAACTTTTAAAAGCTCATGAGAAATTACGCTTTGAAAAGCTCAATCTTGAGCAAGAGCATGAGTTCTTAAAAGCAATCAATGATGATCTCCGCAAGAAAAGTTCTCCTTACATTGCCAAGCGTTTACTATTATCCACTTACATGCCTCAAGTCAAGTCTAGTAACAAGAACAAGAAAGATTCTTCCTCTAGCAGTAACAATGATCATGCTAAATCCAATATTGTTGCTTCTAGTAGTTATCTTGATTCCACTAATAATTCTCTTAGCCAAGTTACACTTGAGCAAGAAAATAGCTTATTGAAGGGAATTATAGAGAAAGGAGTGTACAAAAGCCTTGCCGGGAGTAAGCAATTCGAGGAAATTGTGCGCAAGCAAGGAATGCACCGGAAGAATCAAGGTGTTGGTTTTGAACGAAAGTTCAATGCCAATGGAGTTGAGTGGGAAGAAGATCAATACCCCAAGACAAAGTTTGTTCCTCAACAAGAGAAGTATGATACTTCTTTCAAGGCGACACAAGCTCAAGATGATCTTCCACCACAAGACTACAAGCAAAAAGGCAAGGACAAGCTTCAAGAGGAAATTGATGCATTTGAAGAAGCTCCTAAGACCTTAGTCAAGTGGATTCCCAAGACTACTTCAAGTTCCACTTCATCAAGTACGACTACAACTCCAAGGATTCCCATCAAGATGGTGTGGATCCAAAAGAAGAAGAACTAGAGAGTTCTTGAGGGTGACTCCGCCAACATACTTCACTCTTATCATTTTGGCAAGAACAAGTGCAATCAACTTCCACATCTTGCACTAGTTCAAGGAGTCACAAACCCTCTTGCTGGTAAGGCAAGGGACAAGGTAACCTAAAAGTTTTCATGGACATCATCTTGTGTGTGCATCACTCTATGTCTATGGATATCCTTGTTTGTTCCTTGTGGGACTAACCCATGTAGGTATTGAAAGTGTAATTCACTCAAATGGATAGCTCCAAGTGATCTACATCAACATTGAGCATCCACATCTTCAACATCTACATGAAGTCATCATCGACAAAACCCGAGGTTAGTTCATCCCTCTAAGGGGGATATCACATCTAGGGGGAGATTTACTCTAAGACTTGAGCTAAAGCAACTCTAAAGATGTGAACACAACAATGCTTTATGTAAAAGTGGTAACCCCACTTGAGCTTAAACGATGAGTATGACCTATGATCAAGTGTTCTTACTTGACTCCTAAGTCAATATACTCATATATAGATGACCTTGTCATCGCAAATTGCTTGATAGATGCTAGAATTGGTTGTGCATGCCTTGTCACATATTTCATTTGCCATCTTATTGTGTGAGCATGCTGGTTGCATATTTTACTCATTCGAGGACATCCACTTGTTGTTTTGATTGTTTGGTTTTATTTCCTTTTGCCAAGTGGATGGACAAGAATTCCTAAGAACCTCCTCTAGCTATCTATGCTTCTCTCGTCTCAAACTCTATTCATGCTACATCACAAAATTTGATCAAGTCAGATTCGAACCACTCTATGTGAGGAGCGCTCGGAGTCCCCGATTCGTCATAGACTTAAACTTCCAAAACCTCTTTATGATTCTCGGTCTGACCGATACCCTACTTTCGGTCCTACCGAGATCATTAAGTTGATCTATGTTTTCAATCTCGGTGCAACCGATTTGAACCATTCGGTCACACCGAGTTGCGATAACTGTATACAGTTTTGCATCTCGGTGCCACCGAGTCGTTCCACTCGGTCACACCGACAGGGTCGGGCTATATATAGTCACGGGCAAAAATTTGGAAATTTCTCCAAACCCCTTCGCCCGCGCGATAGCCTGCTCTGCTAACTTGGTCTCCGGATCGTCTCCTTGCCGCCAGCCGCCTCCAGTCGCTGGTCTCCATCGCCATCAACGGAATTCAACCCCGCCGTTGCCGCCGTAGCGAGTCTCCGCCGAACTAGGGTATGGACTCGATCACAGTGCTATTCCCCGTCCGATTCCTAGCACATTGTGTTCTTAATGATTCTTGCCACGATTGAAACACTCCTATCCAGTCAATGCGCTCGTAGATTAGGTTTGATTCGAAAATTTTAGGGTTAGGTTTCCGCCGAAACCATCTCGGACCCACCGAGTTGAAAAACTCGGTCCCACCGATTTTGGCTTATGCCATTGCACAAGTGAGACTCGGTCTGACCGAGAATTACTTATCGGTGTGACCGATTTTGGAACTTTGTGAAACCCTAGCAGTCTCGGTGCCACCGAACTGTGACTCGGTCTGACCGAGTTCACTAGTTTAGGTTCCAAAACTGCTTCGGTATCACCGAGTTTAAAAATCGGTAGATCCGAGATGATTTCAGTGGGAAACTAAAACTAAGTCTTTGGATCATTCTTTTGCAAAAATCTCTGCATTTTGTGATGCTCATCTATTCTACCTCATCTATAAACTATTCACGGGGTCAGCAGACAGCTTGTTCATCATGTCAGATCAGAGTGACAGCCAGAATGTGTCAGAACAACAAGTGCACATGAGTGAGGGCACTAGTCCCTCAAGTTCTTCAGATGATGGCAGCAGAAGTACTCCTAGCAATCTGCCAAAAGCTGCCACCAGACAGAGGAAGAAGAGAACTTCAGATTCTGAGGATGAAGATTATGTGGCAGAAGAGGAAGCCACATCAAAGAGAGTTGAGCCAGCTCAAGGCATAAAGCCAGGGATGAAAGTCAAAAGGCCAGCAGGCAGGCAGCCTATGCCAAAGGCCAGAGCTTCAACCAAGATTCCTGAGAAGTCCACTCCCATAGAGCCAGTTGCTGCTGAAGGCAAGAAAAGGAAGGAAAGGGTGAAGAAGACCGTAGCCAGAGTGCTTGGAAAGGCTTCCATCATGGAAGAAGAGGAAGAAGAAGAGGTTGCTGCACCAGCACCTAAGGCACCTAAGCTTATGGGTGATGCTATCAGGACAGGGGCTGCTGCATCTAAGCCCAGAGAAGCACCCAAAGCTGCCTCCAAGCCCAAGTCTGCGCCAAAGAGAAATACAAGAAGCATCCCAGCTGCTGAGAAGAACAAGGCCCCAGTGCCTGAAGCTGCTGAAGAAGATGAGGAAGAGCAAGTTCTTAGAAAAATCAAGCCCAAGATCCCAGACCACAATGATGCTCATCCAGTGGCTGAGGATATGAAGCTCAGGAGAGACTCAGGACTCAGGAAGTGGAGAGAAGCAGACCCGTATGCTTCAAGGAGAAGAACTGCTGTGGATTACAGATTTCACACCAAGGAACAGCAGGACTTCTATGAGACAGTTTTGCTTGACAAGAAGCCAATAGTCTGTGACATGAGATGGGTCGATTGGCAATACATCAAGGACAATGAAGAGCACTATCCTGGAGTGCAAGAAAGCTTCAATGCTTGTGGAGTAGCAGACTTTGTTGGGCAGAAGCTCACAAAGTGGAATGAGGAACTTATTATGCAATCCTACTCCACGGAACACTTCTATCCAGATGGTAGGATAACTTGGATGTCTGAAGGTACGAGGTACCAATCTACAGTTGCTGAATGGGCACAGCTCATTAATGCCCCAGAGGAGCATGAGGATGACTTAGATATCTATGCCAAGAAGAAGATGGACCACAACTCTATGTCCAATATGTACAAGGAAATTCCAAACGAGGCACTTGATACTTTCAAGTTTGGGTCTGTGCATTATCTTCTGTCAGGGCTGCCAACCATTAACTGGATCCTTAGGCACACTCTGTTGCCCAAGTCAGGTGATCACAAGATGATCAGAGGCCATGCGATCAATTTGCTTCATATATTTGATGTGCCACAGAAGTTCAAGGTGATGAGCCTCATGGTAGAGACCATTAAGAGGACAACAGCTGATCAGAAGAGGAGCTGTGGATATGCCCCACAAATTCAGGAGTTAATCAACTCTAAGATGGGCACGGGCATATACTTATTGGACAAGGAACACCTGCCCATCCGTCCAGATTTTGAAGATAATCAAGTTGTCATGACTGAGAATGAACCATCATCTGCACAAGCACAAGCCAACAAGGAGAAGGAAAGGAAGGAGAAAGCTGCCAAGATGCCTACTCAAGAGGAGGCATCTGAATATTTCCTGAAAACCAAACAAGAGCAGCTTGGTTACTTGATTGCATCCACCCTGCGGATTGAGCAAGGACTAGCCACCCTAACTCAGAACCAGGCAAGCTTAGAGAGGATCATGGAACAAAAGTTCTATGACTTGGATGTCAAAGTGACAGAGATTCAGACTGCAGTGGAGCAGCTCCAGGATGACATGCAGGAGAGGAGAGGCAAGACTACAACTGATGCATTTGCCAGAGTGCCAAGAGCTCAGAGATCACATGCAGTGCCAGTTGCTGACACCAGAGTCACCACTTCTGCACCAGCTACAGCCTCAGTTCCACCAGCTCCAGCGTCCACTTCAGCCTCGACTCCGACCACGTCTACAGAAGGCTTCGTCCTTGGAGTGCTCCGGACTCCACCACCACCTGAAGATCAAGCCTGATCGTCGATCTAGCACTATGCATTTTCTAGGAACTTTTTGGTAACTTGTTGCCAAAGGGGGAGAAAAATGTATAGATCATAGGCTTCGAGAGAGAGTGTTGCTTTTTTCTCTCTTGCTTTATTTGGTGGTTTTTCGACCTTTGTTTGCTTTTGAGTACTTGAGATACTATGCTTGTGAGACATTGATGATCATGTGTTTGATCATAAGCTACACTTAATGTTTGCTTAATGCTATTATCTTATCTATCTTATGTGATCATTCACTATTCTTGGTGATGAGTGCATGTATTTCATTCTTATCATTTTAAGCGCTCCACCAAGATGTATGTGACATGGAAAAGTAACCCATGACTCTAACTCTTTGTGCATTTGCAGTCCAAAGCAAATTTTAAATATGCACAAATTTAGGGGGAGCTCTTACTTGTCACATACTTCTCAAAGCAACGATATATTTCATGCTTATTATCTTTTGTCGAAGCTTTGATCTATATGTTGTCATCAATTACCAAAAAGGGGGAGATTGAAAGTGCAACTATCCCTAGGTGGTTTTGGTAATTCATAACAACATATAGCTCATTGAGCTAATGCTATTCCAAGATGATTATTTCAGGAAAGCTCAATGATTGGCATGGCATAGATGTGAAAGTGGAACCCTCAAAATGCTAAGGACAAAGGATTGGATCAAGCTCAAAAGCTCAAGACTCTTCATTTTATATTTTAGTGATCCAAGATCACATTGAGTCTTTAGGAAAAGCCAATACTATCAAGGAGGGATGAGGTGTTGCTTAATGAGCCTCTTGCTTCATGTGCTTAGTGATATGCTCCAAAATCCTCAACCACTTTCCCATATCCACAAATGACCTAAACCCTAAGCCAAACTCGGTCATACCGATTCTTTCTATCCGGCGCCACCGAGTTTCACTTGTCATAAGCCACTGCCAAACCCTAGCAAATCGGTTCTACCGATAGGGATCTCGGTCTCACCGAGATGGGATTGCAAACTCTCTGTTTCCCTTTCATAACTTTTCGGTCTCACAGAAAGAGCGAATCGGTCCCACCGAGATTGCAATGTAAATTTAGTGTTTCCTTTTTGTAACTTTTCGGTCTCACCAAAAGAGCAAATCGGTCCCACCGAGTTTGCCTGACCAACTCTCTGGTTAGCTAATTACCAAAATCGGTCTCACCGAGTTTGTGTAATCGGTCTCACCGAGATTACGTTATGCCCAAACCCTAACCATATCGGTCCTACCGAGTTGCATGTCAGTCCCACCGAAAATCTCTAACGGTCACTAGGTTTACCTTTTCGGTCCGACCGAGTTTGTTGATTCGGTCCCACCGAGATTGGAAAACTGTGTGTAACGGTTGGATTTTGTGTGGAGGCTATATATACCCCTCCACCTCCTCTCCATTCGTGGAGAGAGCCATCAGAACACATACACAATTCCAACTCATATGTTCTGAGAGAGAACCACCTACTCATGTGTTGAGACCAAGATATTCCATTCCTACCATATGAATCTTGATCTCTAGCCTTCCCCAAGTTGCTTTCCACTCAAATCTTCTTTCCACCAGATCCAAATCCTATGAGAGAGAGTTGAGTGTTGGGGAGACTATCATTTGAAGCACAAGAGAAAGGAGTTCATTACCTACACACCATTTGTTACTTCTTGGAGAGTGGTGTCTCCTAGATTGGCTAGGTGTCACTTGGGAGCCTCCGACAAGATTGTGGAATTGAACCAAGGAGTTTATAAGGGCAAGGAGATCGCCTACTTCGTGAAGATCTACCGCTAGTGAGGCAAGTCCTTCGTGGGCGATGGCCATGGTGGGATAGACAAGGTTGCTTCTTCGTGGACCCTTTGTGGGTGGTTGCTTCTTCGTGGACCCTTCGTGGGTGGAGCCCTCCGTGGACTCGCGCAACCGTTACCCTTCGTGGGTGGAGCCCTCCGTGGACTCGCGCAACCGTTACCCTTCGTGGGTTGAAGTCTCCATCAACGTGGATGTAGGATAGCACCACCTATCCGTACCACGGGAAAAACATCTGTGTCTTCAATTGCGTTTGAATTCTCCAAACCCTTCCCTTTACATTCTTGCAAGTTGCATGCTTTACTTTCCGCTGCCAATATACTCTTTGCATGCTTGCTTGAATTGTGTGATGATTGCTTGACTTGTCCTACAATAGCTAAAATCTGCCAAGAACTAAAATTGGGAAAAGGTTAAGTTTTTATTTGGTCAAGTAATCTAATCACCCCCCCTCTAGACATACTTTCGATCCTACATATGGCAGAATCCTCCTGGTCCCCCTGGGGTTATCCTTGTTCACAGTAATGCTCCTGAGCCACTGGGCCACCGTCTCCTCGTCAACCTCCTCCGGGTGGATTCGAGATGTGTCTCCAGGGCCCGAGTACATCCACATCGGGTGATCACGAGCTTGGAGAGGCTGGATGCATCGACTAAGGAACACCTCCAGCAGATCCATGCCAGTCACACCCTCCCAGACTAAATTAACGAACGCGTCGACTAAAAGGGACACCTCACCTTTCTCTTCCACGGTTACAACCAGAGAAGAAGGATGGTGGAGTCTCTCCATAGTGAAAGGGGGGAGGCCGGTCGACTGACCGAGGGTCGGGATGTACTTGCAGTAGAACCAGGTCGACTACCATCCTCTGACTGACTCGGGAAAGGTCATGGGGGGGAGTACTTCTACCTCTAGTTTGGATCCCCAACTCCCCGCACATCTGGATCACGTGCGTCTTTTCATCACTCGGATTTGCCTTTTTTATCGAATGAGAATGACAAGTGAAGATATGTTTGAACAGGCCCCAGTGCGGCTGGCAACCGAGGAAGTTCTCGCACATAGAAACAAATGCAACGAGATACGAGATTGTGTTGGGTGGAAAGTGATGGATCTGAGCCCCAAAGAAATTCAAAAAGCCCCGGAAGAACGGATGTGGGGGTAGAGAGAAACCTCGGTCGACGTGGGTGGTGAGGAGGACGAACTCGCCCTCGCGCGGCTGGGGCTCGGATTCATTCCCCGGCAGCCTCCAGGAGCCGTGAGCAATCAGGCCATCATTGGTAAGATTCTCCAGGTCCTCCTTCACGACGGTGGATCGGATCCAGTCCCCCTGGATCCGACCAGGCGGCAGTCCGGACCGCAATGACGTCCCCCTGGCCATCTTCTTGCCCTTCGCCGCCGCCGTCGCCTTCTTTGCACGCTCCACGGCCGCATCCTTATCCTTCACCATGGTGGCATAGTGCAAGCAGGCCGGGCGGAAGCGACGAGAGCGGAGAGAAGCAAGGTGGAGAAGTAGAGAGAAAAGGAATCGAATGGGCGCACAGTGCATCGCTTCGGCCTCGACGCCTTTTATGGACCTGCTTCCGAGTGGCTGACCCGTGGGCCCGAGCGATCCTGTTGCATCCTGTAACAGCCGCTAGCTCAATACATGGCGAAAAAGCGGTGCGGGGATCAAGGCGTCTCTGTGTACCCGTTCCGTTTACTATGCCACGCTCCGTCCTGCGCGCTTCTCCAAAATTTTGAATCCCGTGAGATCCGGGAACCACAGAGCAATCAATCGCATCGAAGATATCACCATCTAATTCACTCGAAGATTTACAAGCATACTTCACTCGGCGGACTCAAGAGTCGGAATCGATCAAGGCGACTGATCCAGGGTTAAAGAACCGGTGTGCTTTCCAGACTTTGATTAAATGCCTCTGAAGCATGGAATCGAGTCAGAACCAACTTCAACCCTTCTTCACTCGGACCTCAATCCATTTGGGGGCTAATGACGATGACATGTACCTAGGGTAGGGTCTTAGGCCTTTCCTAGACACCCTACTCTAGGACACTGCCCTAGAGTTAAACACATTCAAAGATCAACAAAAGATACCGATTGAAACAACCCCTAGATGGAATCCACTCGACGGAGTATTCCACTCGGATATCCCAATTCCACTTGACCATTGTAACGCCACTCGACTATATGAAGAATCACTCGGAGCATAGAAGGCCAACAATCCCCCAGGATGCCAACGGTCAGGCATTCACTCTGTAGTCATAAAGATAATTAATAGCAGGCATTACCAGTAGCACTCCTGTCTTAACTCACATTGAACCCTGTGTAACCGAGGGCTGGAGGGGTCTGGCGCACTCTATATAAGCCACCCCCTCCTCTGGCACAAGGGTTCGCACCCCTGTAACTCTTACGCATAATCCAGTCGACAAGCCTCCGAGGCACCGAGACGTAGGGCTGTTACCTCCTCCGAGAGGGGCATGAACTCGTAAAACTTGTGCGTACAACCTCACTGTAGCTAGGGCCTTGCCTCCTCCTACGCACCCCCTACTCTTATTGTCAGACTCACTCCCACGACACCGACGACTCCGACCGCAACCGAAGTACGACTTTCGCCGACAGTCTCACCTGCATAGCCCGAACCCGGGATCCGACCAGCCTACACACCAAACCACTATCCCTGCCTCCACGACTAACCACACCTCCCCAGCGAGCTCGACGTGCTTCCAACCTTGCATCCGCATCCCCCACTGAACGGAGGATGCAACCCCTAGCGGCGTCATTCATCTCCCATAGGAAGGATGCAACCAAGCACAACGACATTCGTCTCCCCGAGGATGCAATGCCTGCCGGCCATTCATCTCCCGACGAAGGATGCAACAGCCCGCGGCGAGGCCATTCCTCTCCCTCCAGTCACCACCATCTCGTCTTCCTACCCGAAGCAGCGTCGAGCTCACCGAACCACCAAACAGGAGGATGCAACACCTGGCGAGGTGCCATTCATCTCCCAGAGCTTCGCCTGACACCACCGCTACAACCACCACACGGCAAAACGCAGCCGCACTCCTATGGCGCCTGATGCCTCCTCGTGCCAGCCCACCATGAATCCACCGACACCACCTTGACAGCCTCCACTGGCGACTAGATTCGGCCACCACCGCGCTAGAGGAGGCACTCGTGCGCATCAGCGGGCATCTCCCATCGGGCAAGCACGCCCGACAGCTGCCGCGCGGCCCATGACGAAAGGATGGACGCGCCTCCTAGCCACTGGCCCGCGGAGCCCAGATCTGTCCCACTCCATCGCGGCCGCCAGGCCAGTGGCCAGAGCCCCGCAACCTCGTAGATCTCGCACCGGCAGCGGTGACCGTCTCACGCGCCTAGGGGCGCGTATAGCAGCCCGACGCTGTCACCCGCACCTTCACCCCGTGCCCAGCCATCCGCCATACCCGTCGTCGCGCCTGCTGCGGCACACCAGATCCACCGCGCCAGCATGACAGCTGCCCCTCAGTCCACGCACGCGCCACCCAATCTCCAACTAGCAAGGCCGTGTCGCCCCACCTCCAGCGTGCGCCAGGCCGCGCACGCGCTCGCGCCTAGCACCCGCGCCGCCGAGCGCTTCCTCCGCCCAGGGGAGCAGCCCCGCGCAGCTCTAGGTCCAAGCAGGAGGGGAGAGAAGGCCCGCCGCCGCCGCCGACTCGGCGCGGGCTTTGCCCGCCGGCCCTCGCCGCCGGCGGCGGGGGGAAGTGTGGTGGGGGTGTGCGGCCTGCGGCGGCTAGGGTTTCGCGCCCGGGCTGCCCCGCGGGGGAGCGACATGGGGCTCTCGGGTTGGCGAGGAAATTTCATCGACATATCTAGCCGAGCCTGGAACGATCCACGGTATGGGGCGATTTTCCAACGGAAAACTAACGAGCACACTGATAAAACAGCGAACTTTTCTATTTAAATGATCGGTGCATGGCAGAATCTTCCGCTCGTAAGATTTACCTTCTAGAAGCTCTATCGATGTAGAGTCTTGAGGCCGTGCTTATCTTGGTGTTCACATTACGTGGCGCGCCCGCCGGCGGCCAGCCAGTGCCCATGCAGACAGCGTCTGCCGCGCACGCCCCCGGAAAAAAGAAGAAAAAAAGGGTGTGCAGGGCACGCGGTGGAACGGCAACTTCTTCTCAACGCTACCGTCACTTGTGTATGGCTCAGTCTCACTATTGGGGCCATACTAGTACTAATAATACCCAGATGGATCTTTAGGAAAACAGAGAGGGGACACACATATGTAGACGGTCCGATCGGTGCGTTGACTCTTCCTCTTGGATAGACTAAACTTTGCAAATGTATGGTGGCTAATTTCTTGACCGAGCGTGCAAGACATGAACGATGGTATCTTTCTCTGACCACTTCAGAACAACTCCAATAAGGAAATTGCTTCAGGGACGACACTTTACGCACGATTTGCAAACGATGTTCCTCTCAACAGCAATAGCATCGGCTAAACAAATAACCTCCTGCCTGCACGCTCACTGCTGGCCCTCCACGTAGGATCGTGCAGCCGTCGGCTGTAATCTTGTCGTGCGTATAGCAACGCCGCTCCAATAAACTAGCTCCCCAAACTTCCTCTAAAAGTCGTTTTACATTTTTGCGTGGGCCGTGCGCCGCAGAGTCAGTGACACGTACTACACCATGTCAGACAATTTCTCCTACTTACGATGGTATAATGTAAGAAAAGTTGTCTGACACCTACTTTTCTCACTTTTTGTAAATATTTCCGCTAAAACTCCTTTTATTATATTTTTATATTAAAAGCATAGCTAATAACCTACACCCCGCAAGTCAGTGACACATACTACACCATGGCGTGGGTCGGCACGCCACCAGAACTCGTGGTGCTAGTGGTGGTACGGCGACAACTGGAGGAGGAGGCGACATGTCGGCGGTGGTCGGCGGTGCTAGTGGTGCTTGGCAGTGCTAGTGGTGGCGTGGCAGTGGTGGTGGGTGGTGGTGTTGGTGGCGTGGCGGCAAAGCGGGACTATGGTGGCGGTGGCTTGGGGATGTCCGGGCCTGAAAGTTCACATGGTTTCTGCCCGTAATATTATACGGGAAAGACATCTTCCCGTAAACGTGAGGAGAGTTGAGGGCAATTATACGGGATCTTGTAAAAAAATATTAGTTTACAGAAGTAGTTAGAGGTTTATTTTTGCCTCCCTCAAATGATAGTTAGTTTATAGATCGTGGAGTTACTGGTTTGCTCGTTAGAGATCGATGATAACAGAAAGGGAGAAAACGCGGGATATTTAGGGCCAGTCATGGCCACGCTTATTTTCTAGCAACTCCTATCTGCATCTTTTCTTTCCTCCTCTCCCTAACCCAGCCATGTGCCCTGCGTGGACGCTATTTCGATGAACAACGGCCTAGAAAAACCAAGTGGCAAAATAGAGTGAAAATTATTAATTGCATTTTTACCCCTTAGTTTCACGACTATGTCAGAAAATACCCTATTTAGTAAAAAAAATCACAATTTTTACCTGACGTAAGCAAAATACCCCTACTCGGCATAAGTTTATTTGTATTTGGTAAAAATGTGAAATATCTGCTAAATGGGGGAGAGAATTCCTTATTTGTCCCTTTTTAAAAGTTCAGTTCCCTTTTTGGCCCAGAATTTTGTACTCTCCCCTTTTTGACACCCAAATTTCATTTTGTTCCCTATGTGACACTTCCATCAGTTTTGGTAGTAACAGTGTTAAGTCTGACCTAAAAAAACTGTTTTACCCGTAATGTTGTATGTGAACAGATTATTTACATGCAAACACAAAGATAATGTGAAATATTTTGTCCTGTTTGAATAAGTAAAGAAAACAGAATTATTTATGTGACTAATAATAATAATAATAATACGATGAGTGGAACAGTGACGAATCCATTTAGCCTCCACTGTAGCATATAAATTTGTACAAATTAATCTAGCGTGTGATAAGGAACACGGCATGTCAATGGGTCATGTCGCATAGATGTGTTCATGCCTAAGTGCTGCACACGCACAGGCCATTGCAATACAGATCGGCTCTCAGGGATCAAGCTGTAATACGTGACGGGTTGTGTTGGCCCAGTACAGACTACGCGAGTACTTTGACGACGGCAGCGCGCGACGATGATGATGACGGACGAAGCAACAGACTAATCTGCTTGATCGATCCGGCTAGCTGCACACACAGGAAATGCACGCAATAGCTAGCTGGTTTGATACCCTCTTTGTGTTAGTTTGAATACCCTAAAAAAAAGGCTAGCTAGTTTGATGGCTGCACGAATGTACACATGTATCTAACCGGACATGACACAGGTGCACTTCGTCGTATTTTTTGTTTGTTCACGCCCCTTCTCTATCCTTTTCTAGTGACATATTATCACCAGGGGCAAAATTGTCTTTGCACGTGTCAGTCAACACATTCGGATGGAAAAAAGAATGAAAGTGTCACATAAGGCACAAAATAAAGTTCGAGTGTCAAACAGGGAAGAAAACAGTTTTTTTGGGTCAAAAGGGAACTAAATTTTAAGAGTGGGCCAAATAAGAAATTCTCTCATTTTTTTAATTGTTCCATACTGTTATATTATCATTGTTGGATGTTTTAGAATCATTTTATATCAACTTTATATCATTTTTTGGGACTAACTTATTGACATAGTGCCCAGTGCTAGTTGTTGTTTTTTGCTTGTTTTTTTACTTCGCGGAAAATCAATACCAAACGGAGTCCAAACACAGCGAAACTTTTTGAAAAAAATATTTGGACCAGAAGACACAAGATGGGCCGAAGAAGTACCACAGGGGTGCCCCGAGGGGGGCACAACCCACCTGGGCGCGCCTGGGGGCCCAGGCGCGCCCTGGTGGGTTGTGTCCACCTCGGCCGCCACCCGCACCGCCTCTTTGCTCTATAAATACCGAAAAATCCAAAAACCCTAGGGGAGTTGACGAAACACAATTCCAGCCGCCGCAAGTTCTAGAAACCACAGATCCAATCTAGACACTATCACGGAGGGGTTCATCATCCTCATTGGTGCCTCCCCGATGATGCGTGAGTAGTTCATTTTAGACCTACGGGTCCGTAGTTAGTAGCTAGATAGCTTCCTCTCTCTCTCTCTCTCTCTCTCTCTCTCTCTCTCTTTTGATTCTCAATACAATGGTCTCTTGGAGATCTTTTGATGTAACTCTTTTTGCGGCGTGTTTGTTGGGATCCGATGAACTTCGAGTTCATGATCAAATCTATTTTGTCCGTGAAAATTATTTGAGTTTTGATCTCTTATATGCATGATTGCTTATAGCCTCGTATTTCTTCTTTGAATATTTGATTTAGTTAGGACGACTAGATCAATTTTTCTTGCCATAGGAAGAGGTGCTTTGTGATGGGTTCGATCTTACGGTGCTCAATCCTAGTGATAGAAGGAGACATGACACATATGTATCATTGCTATTAAGGATAACAAGATGGCGTCTATTCCTACATGAATAGATCTTGTCTACATCATGTCATCGTTCTTATTGCTTTACTCCATTTTTCCATGAACTTAATACACCAGATGTATGTTGGATAGCGGTCGATGCGTTGAGTAATAGTAGTAGATGCAGGCAGGAGTCGGTCTACTAATCTTGGACGTGATGTCTATATAATGAGCATTGCCTGGATGTCGTTAAGATTATTTGAAGTTCTACCAATTGCCCAATAATAATTTCTTTACTTCTTTACCGGTGTATGCTATTTTTCTCGAGAGAAGCCACTAGTGAAATCTACTGTAGCGACCAGATCTCAAATAGTCCGATCTCTGTGCATCAGTGTCATCCCTAGATCGGTAATGCTGACACGCACAGTACTTGAGGATTTATAACAGAGTAGCAATCACACACTTATTACATCGAATGTCTCAAAAGAGAGCATAAAACAATAAATATGGCTTCAGGCCATCTAAATCGATAACATCAGAAGGCTTGGAAGATAAAGTGAGTCCATCAACTCCAACGGCATCACTGAGTGAAAGACAACGACCTATGGCTCCTTACTCGTCGTCTGAAAAGTCTACAACACGAATGTCGCAGCCCGAAATGGGTCAGCACATGGAATATGCTGGCAAAGTAACACAAAAAAAATAATGAATAGAATAATTGCTATCACTACATGCATGCATATTTGGCTGGTGGAGGCTGTATGGTAATATGTTTTTGCGAAAAGCCAATTTTTCCTTACAACAAAGGAATAAATTTATTTAATTATCATGATGGTTGTTAAACATTGAGAAGGTTCCTTCAACTCAATCCCAATTAAATATCATCATTAAACCCAATTAAATTATATTAAGAGTTATGAGATCAATCATGACAATCCTAGAACCAGATACTCAAGATGTCCATAACCGGGGACACGACTAACCATGATTAGTTTATACACTCTGCAGAGGTTTGCGCACTTTTCCCCACAAGACTCGAATACATCCATGGTCGGAGATTCGAGACACAGTTTTTCTGAAGCATTAACTCTCTACTCTAGGTAGACTATACCACCTACAACCCACTACATCTACTAGTCTACCTCTTCAAGAGCTTCACCCAACTTACTCAACTATGCTAGAGGCCATAATAGCTTGTGGCTGCACACGGAAGTTTCTAGCATGAATAATCTTATGATCCCTTTGAGCCTTGGTGGCGGGCCGTAGGATGATCACACAGGTCCTCCGGGATATCCTAGGACAAGACTGGGTACTCCAGGTGTCGATAAGTAATCCACCCAAATGTGTATTCAAGTTGCCACCTTAAGTTGAACCATTAATTAACAAACTCACATCTGTCATGAATACTCTCAAACCCAATCCACGTCCATGAGCATAGCGTAGCATAACATAATAAGCAACGTAGAAGTAACTCCCAAGGGTTAGATAATAAAACAGATAATAGGTACTTCCCCATCTACTTCCCGAAACCCACAATTTAATTAGTTCCTAATCATGCAGGTGTTTGAGGATTGATCTAATGCAATAAAACTGGATAGTAAAGAGGTATGATCAAAGTGTTACTTGCCTTGCTGATGATCCGTGAAACCTAGAGACTCGTAGTAGCACGCTTCACACTCCGGGTACTCTATCGCAAACAAACAAGCATACAATAAGAACTCAACTAGAAGCACGGGTAAAACTCAAATAAAAGATCTAACCAGAAAGTTCAACTTAAGAACTCTGGTTTGCAAAAAGAATCAAATCGAAGGAAGCAACGAAATTCAAGCTGCGAAAGAAACAAGATCCGTTTATTAATCTGAACTAAAGTCAAATTTTACAGTAGCAAAAACTTGTTCAGGTTAGTTAAACAGAAAGAGGGCTTCGAGACGAAGATCTAGGCGCTTGAACTGCCTGATTCCGATAAACGAGCGAAAAGTTATACTAGAACAAAGATTAGGGCAGAAATCATGATAAAAAATAATCACGGATAAATTCTGAAAAAAGAAAACTGACGAACAGGCTAACGAACGAACGTTGGTTGTCTGTGGTTAACAAGTGAAAACCGTTCATTAAAACGATCGTACGAACAGGTGTTCGCTAAATAAATAAACCGATGGAAAAACCAAACCGATCTAAACAAAAAATGAATATAGGTTTTCGAAATAAAACTGATCGGTTTTTTTAAAAAACCGACGGCTACCTCGGCGTTCGTGACGACGGCGGCGGCGGCAACTCCGGCGGGCGGTGGGGCGGCGGCTCCGGTGGGCAGCAGCGCGAGCGGCGGCGGCGGCGGCGCACGTCGATGACGGCTCAGGGGCGGGGCGGGGTTGGCCCTAGGGTTTTGGTTGGCTCGGGCGCTCGGGCCTCGCGGCTTTAAAGGCCGGTCGGGCTAGTGTCCAGGTTGGACACGGCCCGGTTAGGTCGGTTGACTTTTTTTAATAATTCTGCTCGGAAAAACAAAGAAAAGAAATACTAAACGGACTCCAAAAATCCTGAAATAAATTTTCCCCGTCCTCTAAAAATCTAGCGGACAAGGTGAACATTTATTTGGGCCTCTAATGCAATTTTGAAAAACGCATATTTTCCTAATTCAAATAAAATAGCGATAAAAACTCTGAATAAAATCTTATTTGATTTTAACATTAACTCTCCAATATTTCTTTAATTTGAGGAAGTCATTTTATCCCCTCTCTTTTGTTTTTCATAAAATAAATATTCAAAGAGAAAATAATTAAAATCAAACGACCCTCTTTTCAAAATTTGAGAAAACTCAAATATAAAAATAATGAAATCCCCAACTCTCTCTGTGGGTCCTTGAGTTGCGTAGAATTTCTAGGATCAAGCCAAAATGCAATAAAATATGATATGCAATGATGATATAATGCATAACATTCCAAATTGGAAATTTGGGATGTTATAAACCTACCCCCCTTAAGATGAATCTCGCCCTCGAGATTCGGGTTGGTTAGAAAATAGGTGAGGGTGATCCTTTTGTAGGTCTTCCTCTCGTTCCCAGGTGGCTTCATGCTCGGTATGGTGGCTCCACTGAACTTTGCAGAACTTGATAACCTTGCTGCGTGTGACTTGGCTCGCAAAATCAAGAATCTTGACTGGCTTCTCCTCTTAGGTTAAATCACTATCCAACTGAATCGCTTCTAGTGGCACTGTATCTCTTAGAGGAATATCAACCATCTCTGCATGGCACTTCTTCAACTGAGAAACGTGGAACACATCATGAACTCCTGACAATCCTTTGGGCAATTCTAACTTGTACGCAACTTCTCCCATACGTTCCAAAACTTTGTATGGTCCCACAAAACGTGGTGCTAACTTTCCCTAAACTCCAAAACTCTTCACTCCTCGAAGTGGTGATACACGAAGATACACTCTGTCTCCGACTTCGTAAACTGTCTCCTTGCGTTTAGAATCCGCATAGCTCTTCTGCCTGAACTGGGCTACCTTGAGTCTATCGCATATCAATTTAACTTTCTCTTCAGACTCCTTAATCAAATATGGTCCAAACAACTGACGGTCTCCAACTTCATCCCACAACAGCGGTGTCCTGCACCTCCTTCCATACAATGCTTCGAAAGGGGCCATCTTCAAACTGGCTTGATAGCTGTTGTTGTAAGAGAACTCTGCGTAAGGCAAATTGTCGTCCCAACTAGATCCATAGTCTAGCGCACAAGCTCTCAACATGTCCTCTAGAATCTGATTGACTCTCTCAGTCTGTCCATCTGTCTGCGGGTGAAAAACTGTACTGAACTCCAGCCTGGTTCCCAAAGTCTCATGCAACTGATTCCAAAACTTTGAGGTAAACAAGGTTCCTCTATCTGATACGATGGTCCTCGGAACTCCATGCAGACATACGATCCTGGTCAGGTAAATCTTTGCCAACTTAGCACTGGTGTAAGTGGTCTTCACTGGGATGGGATGAGCTACTTTCGTCAAATGATTGACTACAACCCATATCGAGTCATAGCCTAAACGAGTCCTGGGTAATTCCGTGATAAAGTCCATGCCTAGTTTATCCCACTTCCATTCGGGTATCGGCAATGGCTGTAACAATTCGGCTGGCTTCTGATGTTCTGCCTTCAATCTCTGACATACATCACAAACTGCTACATACTCCGCAATATCCTTCTTCATTCCAGTCCACCAGAAACTATCCTTTAAATCCAGATACATCTTGGTATTTCCTGGGTGAATCGAATACGGTGAATCGTGGGCCTGTTGCAGAATGAACCTCCTGATCTCCGGATCATTTGGCACATATACGCGGTCTTCAGACCATAGGGTATCATGCTCATCCTCACGAAATGCTTTAGCTTTTCCTTTGCTCATCCTCTCTTTGATCTCGGCAATCTCCTTGTCCGTCTTCTGAGCTTCCCTGATCTTATCCATCAAGGTAGACTGAATCTCCAATGTTGTTACATAACCTCTCGGAACTATTTCCAAACATAGCTCACGAAGATCCTCTGCTAACTCCTTGGGCAACTCTCCGGTCATGAGTGTATTGACATGACTCTTGCGGCTCAACGCATCGGCTACTACATTAGCCTTTTTCGGGATGATAATGTAACTTCATATCATAATCCTTGATGAGCTCCAACCATCTCCTTTGCCTGAGATTCAACTCCTTCTGTGTGAAAATGTACTTCAAACTCTTGTGATCCGTGTACACCTCACAATGGTTTCCGATGAGAAAATGTCTCCATGTCTTCAACACGTGCACCACGGCTGCTAACTCCAAATCATGGGTAGCATAATTCAACTCATGGGGTTTAAGCTGTCGTGAGGCATAAGATACAACTCTTCCCTCCTGCATAAGCACCGCTCCAAGTCCTTGACGAGAAGCGTCGCAATACACCTGGTAATCCTTGCGTTGATCTGGAAGAATCAACACTGGAGTTGTAACCAAGCTTTTTCTTCAACTCCTGAAAAATGGCCTCACATTCGTCAGTCCATTTGAACTTAGTGTCCTTCTTCAACAACTCCGTCATGGGCTTTGCAATCTTTGAGAAATTCTCAATGAACCTCCGGTAGTATCCTGCGAGTCCAAGAAAACTCCGGATCTCTCCAACTGACGTGGGTGCTTCCCAATTTGTCACAGTGATGACCTTGGTAGGGTCTATGACTATTCCTTCTTCGGATATAACATGTCCGAGGAATCCAACTTCCTTCAACCAAAACTCACACTTGCTAAACTTGGCGTATAGCTGATGCTCTCTAAGTTTTCCAAGTACCAAACACAAATGTTCCTTATGCTCCTCTTCATTCTTTGAGTAGACCAAAATATCATCAATGAACACCACGACGAACTTATCCAAATACTCCATAAACACCTTGTTCATCATATTCATAAAATAGGCAGGTGCGTTATTCAGACCAAATGACATAATGGTATACTCATACAGCCCGTACCTTGTGGTAAAAGCTGTCTTAGGTATATCCTGCTCTCTAATCTTCAGCTGGTGGTACCCTGATCACAGATCGATCTTGGAAAACACCTTAGCTCCTTGTAGCTGGTCAAACAAATCATTTATCATCGGCAGTGGGTACTTGTTCTTGATAGTCACTTCATTCAATCCTCGATAATCAACAACCATCCTCAACGATCCATCCTTCTTCTCCACTAGAAGTACTGGTGATCCCCAAGGTGACGAGCTCGGGCGAATATAACCTTTATCCAGTAACTCCTTGATCTGCTTCTTAATTTCCTCTAAATCCTTTGCGGGCATCCGGTACGATCTCTTAGATATTGGCCCTGTGCCTGGCAAAAGCTCAATCAAAAACTCAATGTCCCTATCCAAGGGCATGCCTGGCAACTCTTCTGGAAATACATCTGGGAAATCCTTCACCACTGGTACTTCCTCCTGTACAACTCCTGATAAGGAATTTACTTGAGTCCTATTCAGCACATGCCTGGATACATACTTGATCCTTCTTCCTTCTGGGGTGGTAAGCGAAGTCGACTTACTGGCGCAGTCAATGTTCCCTCCATACTTCGATAACCAATCCATGCCTAATATCGCATCCAGTCCTTGTGACTCCAATACTATTAGGTCTGAGGGAAACAGGTAGTTACCAATCCTTAATGGTAACCGATCACACCAAAGGCTAGCCATATACTCTGCTCCTGGCGAGGTTACTAGCATGGGAGTCCTAAGAGTTTGGGTTGGCAGTTTAAACTTATCCACAAATCCCCTTGATATGTATGAATGCGATGCACCAGTATCAAAAAGAACGATTGCAGTAAATGACTTAATCATAAACTTACCTATTACTGCATCGGGTTGCGCTTCAATCTCCTCCACGCTAACATGGTTCACTTGTCCCCTGTTGAAAGGGTTGGGCTTCTTCCCGGAGCTTCCATTGCCATTTCCATTGTTTGCTTCAGAACATTCTGTGGCATAATGTCTATTCTTACGCACTTGAAACAAGTAATGTGACTTAGATCCTTCATGGCGGGCGTTGCGGGGTTGGTACAGTTTTGGCCGTTGCTTCCTCCGTTACCATTTCCATTCCTGGGGCCACTATGGTTGTGTGAAATCCCTCCATTGTGGTTGTGACCTCCATGGTTATGTTGAAGGGGTCCTCCCGAGTTTGGGGTAAAATGGGGTCTCTGCTGAGCTTCAAAATTATACTTCCCGTGTCCATACTTCCTCTTACGGTTGTCTATCTGCTGTTGCTTCCCTTCAATCACGAGAGCTCTATCTACCAACTGTTGGTAGTTATTAAAAGTTGCTACCATCAACTGCATGCTCAGCTCCTCATTCAGTCCCTCCAGAAACTTCTCCTGTTTAGCTGCATCCGTAGCAACGTCATCTGGGGCATAACATGCTAGATTACTGAAGTCAGCCACATACTGGCCAATGGTGCGTCCTCCTTGGCGTAAGTTGCAAAACTCGCGCTTCTTCATGGCCATATCTCCTGCTGATACATGGGCAGTGCGAAAGGCCTGCTGAAACTGGTCCCATGTAACAGTGTCGATGGGATAGGTGACAGTGTAATTCTCCCACCATGCTGCTGCAGGTCCATCAAGCTGATGTGAGGCAAAACACACTCTTTCCGCATCGGTGCATCCTGCAGTGGTCAACTCCCTTCCAATCTTGCGGAGCCAATCATCTGCAACTATCGGCTCGATGCTACTGGAGAACACCGGCGGATTCAGCCTTAGAAAACGGGCTAAGTGATCAATAGGTGGTGATGGTGGGTTGTTGTTATTGTTGTTGTTCCCCTGATTCTGATTCTGGACTAGTATCTGCATCAGTGCATTCTGCTGCTGGATCAACTGGGTGAGCTCCGGTGGGAAAGCAAATCCATTGTCGCGTCTCGGAGGCATCTGATGGGTTTAGAAAAGGTGAGGAAATAGAATAGAATGGGGTCTAGGGGGAAATTCTACCCATATGCACATGAGACAAACACAATCATATCACTTCAATCAATCAAGTAAGCAAGGGCATACAATCGATCTAACTATCGTTACAAAAGTGATCGGACTAATCTATATACATCGGGGAATACTACTACTGATATGGTGGTCGACTAGAAAAATTGATCGGTGGAAGACTCCATAATATCTGCTCCAGCTTCATCAACATAGTCATCATCGCTATCGTCGGGGTCTGAGTCGGTGTTGTTGATGATGATGTAGTTCTCCGGGCAAGTGGAATCGTCATCTTCTCCTCCTGGCGCGGGGTCTCCCATGAATACTCCTAGCTTCCTTGGCAGATCATCATTCATCTCCACTAGTATCTTCATTTCCTCCTCGTATCCATCGCGTGTAGACTTGGGTTCTTCCTCCAGCTCCGTGATCCTGGTCATTTCCTTCTTCAGATCTATCATTCCTGCGCACATCTGGTTCTCCTGGCGACGAATGTGCTGGTTTAACTCCTGGATGAAAGCTGCAATAGATCTATCCTTCCTGGTGCTGATAATCTCCCATTGTTCATCTCGGCGCCCATAAATCTGGTAGATAGTATCCTTAAGATCCTTGTGGTAAACTTCTCCAATGCATCCCATGGTGATGTGGGCTGCCATGCTCTTGCCTAGGCTCCAGGTTGGTGCATCAAAAGAAAACT
This sequence comes from Triticum dicoccoides, assembly GCF_002162155.2. NCBI lineage: Eukaryota > Viridiplantae > Streptophyta > Magnoliopsida > Poales > Poaceae > Triticum > Triticum dicoccoides. The sequence continues at coordinate 554,758,085 of NC_041392.1, read as the reverse complement.
CTATTGGCTCAATGACTGGCATGAACGTCCTTCCTGGAACTTAAACTTGGATCATCCAGCGCTCCTCTTCTGGTAAAGTGGCGTTGTAAGTCCCGGTGAAGCTTGGTATTCTGATGTTCAGGTACTTAGTGACTTCCTTCAAGTGTCGTCCAAAGGGTGTGTCTTCATCCGGTTGTGCAAACTTGTTCCTCATGTCCGCCATCCTAAAGAGTAGAAAAGGGAGAGGAGTCAGAAATGAGAAGAGAGTAGTGATCTAGGGTTTTACCTTAGTGGTAGTGTCCTACAGTCAGCGTGTGCTCTAATACCATCTTGTAGCGACCAGACCTCAAACATTCCGATCTCTGTGCATCAGTGTCATCCCTGGATCGGTAATGCTGACACGCACCATACTTGAGGATTTATAACAGAGTAGCAATCACACACTTATTACATCGAATGTCTCAAAAGAGAGCATAATACAATAAATATGGCTTCAGGCCATCTAAATCGATAACAGTGGAAGGCTTGGAAGATAAAGTCAGTCCATCAACTCCAATGGCATCACTGAGTGAAAGACAACGACCTATGGCTCCTTACTCGTCGTCTGAAAAGTCTGCAACATGAACGTTGCAGCCCGAAATGGGTCAACACATGGAATATGCTGGCAAAGTAACACAAGAGAATAATGAACAGAATAATTGCTATCACTACATGCATATTTGGCTGGTGGAGGCTGTATGGTAATATGTTTTTGCGAAAAGCAAATTTTTCCCTACAACAAAGGAATAAATTTATTTAACTATCATGGTGGTTGTTAAACATTGAGAAGGTTCCTCCAACTCAATCCCATTAAACATCATCATTAAACCCAATCAAATTATATTAAGAGTGATGAGATCAATCATGATAATCCAAGAATCAGATACTCAAGATGTCCATAACCGGGGACACGGCTAACCATGATTAGTTTATACACTCTGCAGAGGTTTGCGCACTTTTCCCCACAAGACTCGAATACATCCATGGTCGGAGATTCGAGACACAGTCCTTCTGAAGCATTAACTCTCTACTCTGTGTAGACTATACCACCTATAACCCACTACATCTGCTAGTCTACCTCTTCAAGAGCTTCACCCAACTTACTCAACTATGCTAGATCCCATAATAGCTTGTGGCTGCACACGGAAGTTTCTAGCATGAATAATCTTATGATCCCTTTGAGCCTTGGTGGCGGGCCGTAGGATGATCACACAGGTCCCCCGGGATATCCTAGGACAACACTGGGTACTCCAGGTGTCCACAAGCAAAACACCCAGATGTGTATTCAAGTTGCCACCTTAAGTAGAACCATTAATTAACAAACTCACATCTGTCAGGAATACTCTCAAACCCAATCCACGTCTACGAGCATAACATAGCATCACATAATAAGCAATGTAGAAGTAACTCCCAAGGGTTTGATAATAAAACAGATAATAGGTACTACCTCATCTACTTCCCAAGACCCACAATTTAATCAGTTCCTAATCATTCAAGTGTTTGAGGATTGATCTAATGCAATAAAACTGGGTCGTAAAGAGGTATGATCAAAGTGTTACTTGCCTTGCGAATGATCCCTGAAACCTAGAGACTCGTAGTAGCATGCTTCGCACTCCGGGTACTCAATCGCAAACAAACAAGCATACAATAAGCACTCAACTAGAAGCATGGGTAAAACTCAAATAAAAGATCTAACCAGAAAGTTCAACTTAAGAATAGCGGTTTGCAAAAAGAATCAAATCAAACGAAGCAATGAAACTCAAACTGCAAAAGAAACAAGATCCTTTTACTAATATGAACTAAAGTCAAATTTTAAAGTAGAAAAAACTTGTTCAAGTTGGTTAAACAGAAAGAGGGCTTCAAGACGAAGATCTAGGCGCTTGAATCGCCTGATTCCAATAAACGAGCGAAAAGTTATACTAGAACGAAGATTAGGGCAGAAATCGCGATCGAAAATAATCGCGAATAAACCCTGGAAAAAGAAAACTGACGAATAGGCTAACGAACGAACGTTCGTTGTGTGCGGTTAACGAGTGATAACCGTTAAAACGATCGTACGAATGGGCGTTCGCTAAATAAATAAACCGATGGAAAAATCGAACCGATCTAAAAAAACGAATCTAGGTTTTCGAAATAAAACCGATCGGTTTAAAAAAACCGGTGGCTACCTCGGCGTTCGTGACAACGGCGGCGGCGACAACTCCGGCGGGCGGCAGGGCGACTCCGGCGGGCGGCGGGGCGGCGGCTCCGGTAGGCACCAGCGGCGGCGGCGCGGCTCGGCGGCGGCGGCGAGCGGCAGCGGCGGCGGCGGCTCAAGGGCGGCGCGGGGCTGGCGCTAGAGTTTCGGGCGGCTCGAGCGCTCAGGCCTCGCGGCTTTAAAGGCTGGCCGGGCTAGTGTCCAGGTCAGACACGGCCCGGTTAGGTCGGTTGAATTTTTTTTAAATAATTCCGCTTGGAAAATAAAGAAAAGAAGTACTACACGTACTCCAAAAATCCTGAAATAACTTTTCCCTGTCCTCTAAAAATCTTACGGACAAGGTGAACATTTATTTTGGCCTCTAATGCAATTTTGAAAAACGCATATTTTTCCTAATTCAAATAAAATAGCGATAAAAACTCCGAATAAAATCTTATTTGATTTTAACATTAACTCTCCATTATTTCTTTATTTTGAGGAAGTCATTTTATCCCCTCACTTTTGTTTTTCATAAAAGAAATATTCAAAGAGAAAATAATTAAAATCAAACGACCGTCTTTTCAAAATTTGAGAACACTCAAATATGAAAATAACGAAATCCCCAACTCTCTCCGTGGGTCCTTGAGTTGCGTAAAATTTCTAGGATCAAGCCAAAATGCAATAAAATATGATATGCAATGATGATCTAATGCATAATATTCCAAATTGGAAATTTGGGATGTTACATCTACAGCCCTCGGGTCTCTTCTTTATCATATTTGCCTTTGAGATCTATTTTTATTTGATTTTATTTTCAGATCTATTAATTCAAAAACCCAAAAACACCTTGCTGCACTTTTTTATTATTTATTTTCTTTCGTATTTCTATGAGATCTATTTATCCAATCTACTACAAATTTATCTATCTTTTTACCCGGGAGGGATTGACAACCCCTCTTACACGTCGGGTTGCAAGTATTTGTTCTTTGTGTGCAGGTACCGTTTACATAGTACTGCATGGTTCTCCTACTGGTTCGATAACCTTAGTCTCATGACTGAGGGAAATACCTACCGTATCTGTGCTGCATCATCCCTTCCTCTTTGGGGAAATACCGATGTAGTTCAAGCCGCATCAACAAGTTTCAAGAAAAATCTTGAAGCTTTCCATTGCATATATCTCTACTTCGGAAAATCTTGATCACAGGTTCCAACCATCACCATGAAGGTCATACTTGCAGATAATACAAAAGCCTAAACCCGGGCATGGGCAGCCCAGCCCGAAGCTCAGCATTCGTGCTGGGCTTGGGACTCACTTTCTAGCCCGCAGCCCAGCCCGAAGCCCAATAAAAGCCCAACATAACACCATTTTCAAGTTTTTACATAAATATAAGTATATCATTATAATATTAATCCTCAAAAATGATTATTTTATTATTTAAAATATGAAAAGTAGGAATTTTGCCGGGCTGAAACCGGCCTGGAGTATGCCCAGGTTTACAAAAACCTCTCCATCTCCACCCCTTGCCTCCTCTAGCAGGGTGTCTTGTCATGGCGGAATAATGAGTGATCACACATTGTCGATCTAGCTAACGGAGAAGAAAATGGAAGCAAGGAGATGTGGGTCCACCATGACCGTGTTCTACAATGAAAACCTGTTGGGTCAAATTGATTTTTGTTGTTGATGAAAGGATCTGTTTGGGCTATTGATCACTACATAGTTGTTATTCCCAAAACTTGTTACACAAACGCTACGATGAGTCATTTCTTACCACTTAGTGGTATGCCTTCGAAAATATGTGGCAAATTAAAGATCATCACTTGATTAAGAAAATACAATCTCCTTTCATTTGAAACTCAATAAATATCACAGTTTGTATTTTGAAAATAAAGGGAATATCGTCTCATCTTATACATACTCTGATTCTTTTGATCAACCAACATGACAAATGATTCTTGATTAAATATTGGAAATGCTTTAACAATATTGGTTGAAAACAGTGCATCGCCTGCCTCCTTCGAATGCCACGTGTCCCCATGGGCCCTAGGCGATGAGGCAGAGACTTGCCATTTCATGTAGGCTCCAGAAACATCGCGACCTCTCAATCTCTTTCCCGTCACCATTCCCTACCACGTGCATGCCACAATCCATCGCTGCGAGCCGCTGCAACCACCGATCACTTCCGCAAACAACTACCCTAATGGTGCAAGCTTTCGCACCAATTGATGCAAGATGGACCACACGCCTAAGTCTTCCGAGGGAGAGGGGAAACCCCAGATACTTAATGGGGAAGGGGGTCATAGTCGCCGGGAAGTTTGCCAGAATCTCCTCCAAGTTAATGTTGGCGCATTGGATGGGGGCGATGGAGCTCTTGGTCACATTTGTCATGAGGCCAGAGACTACCCCAAAACTCTGTAGAATGCTAGCAAGGCCTTCCACATCATGTGCCACGGGGGATAAAAAATGGCAGCATCGTCCGCATATAGGGAGACCCTGGGGCCCTGAATACCTCCAGGAATAGCAGACAGCAGACCGGATTCCGTAGCCTTTTCTAGAAGTCTCTGAAGTGGGTCGATGGCGATGTCGAACAGGAGGGGCGAGAATGGATCGCCTTGACGAAAACCGTGTCCATGCAGGATGTCCCTCCCAGGAATTCCGTTGAGGAAAACCCTAGAGGAGGCCGTGGTGAAGAGAGTTGTCAAAAGGGCCCGCCATCTTTGAGGGAAGCCGAGGCATTGCAAAAGATCCATCATGTTATCCCAGCGAACAGTGTCGAAGGCCTTGGCGATGTCCAATTTGATCAGAAGTGACGGAGTTTTGCAGCGGTGTAACCGGCGGGCGGTGTTCCTGACATACATGAAATTGTCATGGATAGTTCTAGACTTGATGAAAGCACTCTGACTGCGGGAAACAATGTCATTCATCTTCGGGCTGAGACGCCGTGCCATAGCTTTGGCGATGATCTTCGAAACCACATGGATGAGACTGATAGGCCTGAAATCTGATATGGACTCCGCACCGTCCTTTTTAGGCAGAAGAACGACATTGGCTGTGTTGATGATGTGGAAACTAGACGTTGACAGCTCGGAGAAGGCATTGATGACGGTCATAAGGTCATCCTTGATAATATCCCAGCAAGAGCGAAAGAAGGCGATAGTAAAACCGTTAGGGCCCGGAGCCTTGTCCGCGTGCATGTCATCAATAGCCTCCTTTATCTCATCCTCAGAGAAAGGCAGGCCCAGATCCTCCAAGAGGTGGGTGGTGAGGTTCAGGGCATCCCAGTTGAAGTCCAGCGTACGAGGAGGAGGCCGACCTAGAGCGCGGGAGAAGTGGTCGAAGATCAGCCCGGCTTTATCATTGTGTGTCATAGCCCAGCCAGTGTTATGCCTGAGTCTCAAGATGTGATTTTTGTGCTTCCTCGCGTTAACTCGTAGATGGAAAAAATTGGTGTTGGTGTCTCCCTTGCGGAGGTAGCGAATTCCGGAGGCTTGACGTTTGCGGGATCTTTCCAAAAAAGTGAGACCCTTAACCCGACGTTTCAGGTTAGCACGGAGCCATCTTTCATCCTGGGAGAGTGCGCGGGACTATTGAGCAATATCCAGCTGCAGAATGACATCCAGGGCCATGAGGAGTTGTAGATTGCCATCAGAGAAGAGGCCTTTGCTCCAAGATTTGAGCCCATGCGCCGTGGCCTTGAGCTTGTGATTGATGACATGGACCGGTTGAGAGTGCGAGGAGGGCACAGACCAAGCTTGTTGGACCACCTCCTTGAACCCCGACATTTTGGTCCAGAAGGACTCAAAGTGAAAGACAGGCTATTTTCGTGGGCCACTCTGGTTGGAAAGCAGGAGGGGGCAGTGGTCCGAGAGGGATGAGGACAGGGCATGTAGCACATTATTCTCAAACATGAGGTCCCAAGCAGCGTTGTAGAAAGCCCGGTCCAGACGCACAAGAGTAGGGGTCTCCCTTTCGTTGCTCCAAGTAAACCTCCAGTTCTGCGGCTTCAACTCCTTAAGCTGACAGTTGGTGAGGGCTCTTCTGAAGAGACCCATCAGGCGGATGTCCAGGTTGTTGTTGTTCTGTCCTCCGCTTGGTAGATAAGGTTGAAATCCCCAATGATGAGCCATTTTGTGTCGTCAGAAGGCTTGGCAGCGATAGCTTCTGAGAGAAAGGCTTCTTTCTCGGCGTGATCTGTAGGGCCGTAGACCATAGTAAGCTTGAAGGAGGTACCACATGCGCAAATGGAGACGCTAGCTGAGATCAAGTAAGTGCCGAGGCCTTCAACCCTATATCGACAAAGCGGTGGCTCGTCTTAGCCCGTGGAAAGGAAAGTTTTTGAATCATGCCGGGTGCATTGCTCTGGTTAAGTCCGTGCTCTCCACCATGCCAATCTTCTTGCTGACGGCTTTAAAGGCTGACAAAGGCATCCTCAAGGCCTTTGCGAAGATCAGTCGCGGCATGCTCTGGGCCTGTAAGGAGGCGGTTAGTGGAGGGAAATGCAAAGTCAACTGGCAAAAGGTCTGTCGCCCCAAGGAGCTCGGTGGTTTGGGAGTTTTGGACCTGGAGAGGTTCTCCCGGGCCCTGAGGCTTCGCTGGTTATGGTATGAGTGGAAGGCTCCTGAGAAGCCATGGGTGGGCATTGAAACCCCCAACAATGCCTCTGACCTTGACCTCTTCAATGCGGCTACTCATGTCACCATCGTAAACGGTGCCAAGGCCTCCTTCTGGTCGTCTTCATGGCTCCATAGCGCCCTGCCAAAAGACCTGGCTCCCCTAATTTTCAAGGCTTCCAAGAGGAAGAATCGGACGGTCCAGGACGCTCTTGCTGATAACAACTGGATCTCGGACATTGTGGTGGATGCGTTCACTGTCGATCACATGGAACAATACGTCCGCTCTGGGAGCTCTTGTCGGATATCCAGCATCATCCTGACACTGTGGACTCCATTACCTGGTCCTTGACCCCTAATGGGCGCTACTCGGACAGCTCCGCCTACAAGATCCAGTTCCTTGCCTCTTTGCCCTGCCAGTTCAGGAACATCATGTGGAAGACCTAGGCCCCTCCAAAGTGTCGTTTCTTCGCCTGGCTCATAGTCCAGAACCGCTTATGGACCACTGATCCCTTGGCGAAATGCGGATGGCCACACCAACCTACTTGCCAGCTCTGACGTACCTCCCCTGAGATGGCACGACGCATTCTTTTCGAGTGCTGCTTCTCCAGACATATCTGGACGGCCGCGGCCTCTTGGCTGTCCTGTCCAGACCTCATCAGCAGCATCGGGGAGGGTAGGCCTAAAGTCATGGACTATTGGCTGGCCGTTTTGAAGTCCACCACTTCCTTCCCAATAGGTTTGCGCTCAGCTATCATGCTCATCACTTGGGATATCTGGAAAGAGAGGAACGAACGAGTTTTCAACAATAAGTCCGCCCTGCCATCGGTTGTCATGCATAAGATTAGGGAAGAGGGGAAGGACTGGATCCTCGCCGGTGCTAAAAATCTGGCGGAACTTGTAGGCTGATCCTCTTCCCCCTGTGTCGGGGGCGGTGTTCGCCCCCTTCCTCGTTTTTTTTGTTTTTTTGGCTCTTTCCATATACCCGTTTGCTTCACCTATATCAATATAAGGCAAAAGCTTTTTTGCCCATTTCAAAAAAAAGATGCAAGACGGACGACGAGCTACTTGAAAGTCGGTGGGCACATGGGCGGCTAATGACCCAAAAGTGTACGGGATCAGTTCTAGCATTTTTGATAAGTAAGAGTGTCGAACCCAATGAGAAGCCAAATGTAGAATTAATATTCTCTCATGTTCTATCGACCATCGATACAACTCTACGTGCATTAAACATTTGCTTTACCTAGAAATAAGAAATAAACTACTTTGCAGGTATGAACCTACAGATCACGCCAATAAATTAAAGCATTTTGGAAGAACAATAAAGACAACGGTTGTCCGTAGGCAATTGGATATGAAACGATAGTGATACTCATCATATTTATAAGGGATAGGCCTAAGCTAACATACTTTCCGTATATGGATCATAACTTCTTATGATTAAAACTCTAGCAAGAAACCGAAAATACTAACAATTCATTAAGGTAAAACCCAACCGTAGCATTAAGTTAAAAGTCCCATTTAATACCATATTCAACAACTCCCAAACTCGGGTTTAGGTTTCTATTACTCCCGCGACCCACTGTAAGCAAATCATTAACATACTGTAACACCCCTACAGTGGGAATCCCACACACAAGTGTGAGACGGCGGGCACCATAGGACAACATCATAATAACATACAACTCATATCAGCATATCACAATTAACCCATAGGACAAAAAGAAACTATTCACACATAATAGAGATGCAACACATCATTGGATAATAATATATAACATCAAACACCATGCTTAAGTAGGGATTACAACGGGGTGAGAGAGAGTACACCGCTACATGGAGAGGGAGAAATATGGTGATGACAGCGGCGAAGTTGTTGGAGATGATCGTCGTCGTGATGGTTCCCTCGGCGATGCTCCGTTGCCACCAGGAGAGAGGGAAGAGAAGCCCCCTCCTTCTTATTGCTCGGCCTTCCCCCTAGATGGGAGAAGTGTCCCCCCTCTGGTCCTTGGCCTCCAAGGCTCCCACAGGGTAGGAGCCCCTCCGATCTTGGATCTCCCCTCTCCTTTTCTCCATGTTTTCGTCTTTGTTTTGGTGTTGTTTTCTGGCCTAACGCCTGTTTTTATTATTGAAGATCCGTAACTCCGATCGGGCTGAAATTTTTACACGTCCCCCCCCCAGAAATAGCTTTCTTGCGGAGAAATAAGATCCTCAACCGACTTAAGGACTGGCTACAAGCCCACATGGCACGGGTGGGCCCTAGGTTGCACCCCTGCCCTTGCGAAGGCCTCGGGCACCATTTCACATTGATTCCTTCTCCCATAATTCTGATCATTCCAATAAGAAATTCACAAAAGAATCATATCATTCTGTCTCCATGAAACTTTCACCTAATCCCCCCACCAAATAATAGAAAATAGGAACTAGCCTCTGACACTGGTTAATAGGTTGGTCCAAATAGAAATAATATAAATTGTTGCCAAAAATATGTAAAAGTGGTATGATAATAGCATGAAACAATCGAATTATAGATACATCGCAGACGTATCAGCAGCTGTGCGACTTCTTCAAGGCAACTAACACTACTACACGGGTCAATCGAGTTGAGGAAGACAATGTTGCTTCTAGTGGAAAAGTCAGCATTGCAGATTGCAGGCTCTCCATGACTCCATAGTTGATGCAAGCCGACATCACATTCCGTTGCATGCACACATGGTCCCTGGTGTTGCAGGGCTACATGCAAGTTAGTGCTTGATGTTCTACAGGTGCACATCATTTAGTTGTAGCCTTTTCAAAGTAAGAGTATCAACCACACAGGAGCACATGAAATGGTCTTTGCTTCTTATAGAGATTTACTAGAATGTGCCTACAAGTTAATTAAGATCCAAAGCAAAAGCATTGCAAAGGTTAAAATATTGCATGTGTTGTGACAAGAATTTAAAGTGGGCAATAGTAAAGGAAATGATGAAAACAATAATAGGGATAAAGCGTTGCAAGGGAATCAGTATTCATCACTAATATCTATTCTATTGACCACTAATATGTATTCTATGTAACTATGCTAGTGCATTCTAGGTTCAGATAACTGATCCACCCCATATGTTTCTATAAGTGGGTGAAGCCAAGTACATATACAAGCATACATGCAATAGTTCCATATAACATACGCCACCGCCATTCCTCCCCACATTATGGTTGTGACTACAGTGATTAAGGGTCTCCACGTGGTCGCGACTTAAAGGCGGTCTTTGTTATTCTCCTATCAAAAGGTACGGGAAGGAAGGAAGCTAGTTACTTCCACTTCTATACCTCCTCAACCCACCATCAGAAGTGATAGTAATACACTTACCATCCATAAAGGCAAATGGTGTGTGGGTTTCCACACAACATTGGGAAGAACATTAACATAATCATTCAAAAGAGGATCGGTGTTCAAGTCCTACACTTACTAGGGTTTCTCTGTATACCCCCAAACTAGGGGGATTACTCATACATGGAGACGAAAAACATCATCACATGAATCATGGCAATAGTGGAGGAATGATTAATCTAATACACATCTGGATCCATGTCAGGGTTGGGTATTTCAAAGAGATGAACAAGGTGTTGATGACAAGGATGTGTATGATGATGATGATGATGATGAGGGGCAATGCCAAAGTCTCCTTGGCCGTGTCAATGGCGTGGCGGTGCCCTTCTGCCGATGCCACCTTCGGATCCCTTTCATGGGTTAGGTTTCTTGATTTTGGAGCGTGGTCCTGATCTCTTTGTTCGTCTTTCACGAGATTCGAAGATACGGGGTTGAAGTATTTGACTAGAGGGAGGCGGCGCCAGTTGGTATCACTACAAAAAAGACACTTCCGTGATGATATGTGTTTGTCACAGTAGGTCACGTTTTTTGTCATGCATGTACATCCATGACGATTTTATGACAGAATCAAGATAGTCATACCTGTGCTATCGTAGAAGTGTTCCATGACATTACCAAAATTATCATCACGTAAGTGTCCACTTCCATGACGATAAATCCCACGTCATAGAAGTGCTTTCGTCAAGGGTGACCAACACGTGGCATCGACCGTAACAGGTCATCGTTAAGCTACCGGGTCCGGTTTTGGATCCAATAACCCGTTAACAGCCCGGACCAATGGGGATTTTCCACGTGTAAAATTCTCATTGGCCGAAGGAAACACGTGTTTGCTCACTGTTGGGACAGATGTCATCCACTCATTGGACAGGAGGCGCATATGATACGTCGACACGTGGCACGGCCCAACAGAGGCCCATTCCGGTGAAAAGGCCGGCCTAGCTAAAGGCCCACCATGTTTTATGAGACACTAGTGGGTTGGCCCATTAACAGCCTGCCATGTTTTGGGCCAAATTGAGGCCCATAGCAGATCAGGCCCGTTCACAGCCTGCTGTGTTTTGGGCCAAACTACAGCCCATATTGGACCAGGCCCATTAATAGGCCACTGTTCTTTTGGGCCCATTCTAAGACAGGTTTGTATTTCAGCCTGTTAAATGCTCATTAACCAATTCAGCCCGATAATAGTTTCGGCCTGTTAGCGGCCCGTGGTGCATCTGGGATGTTGTCGGCCCGGTTTAACTTTAGGACCTTTAATGGCCCATGCAAAAACTGGGCTATTTCTTGTCTGAATTAACTTTAGGCCTCTTAACGGCCCATGGTCTTCGTGGATAAATTTGAGCCCAATAGGTCTATCAGCCTGTTAATGGCCCGTGGAACAGTTGGGCCTAATTACAACCCGCATTGAATCAGGCCTGCTTACAGCCCATCTGATAATTGCCCGTGACACTTTTGGGCCTATGGCCTGCATGAATACCGGCCTTCTTAAAGCCCATAATTTTATTGGGCCAAACTGGCCCGAGATATATTTTGGCCTGTTAACTGCTCGTCCTATTTGGGCCAAACATGGGCCTTAGGCAGTTTCAGCTTGTATTGGCCCATGAATTTTTCGGCCCAACACTGGCCCAATCTAGGTTTTAGCCTGTTAAAAGCCCATGGTATTCTCTGGCTCAGCTGGCTAGAACTTTACTCGTCCTGTTAAAGGCAGGAAACTACTATAGGTTTAGACCTGCTAATGGCCTAAGATGATTATAGGCCCACGTTTTGGCCCATATGAGTAACGGGCCGGCCTGAAGACTGACAACACTGAGATCCACTGAACCTTTCGGCCTAAATTACAGCATACCGACCAAAGAATAAACCTAGACTATACAATAAAGAAATTGCAGCATATTACATCCACTGGGAATCAAAGTTCGCTACCGGTGATAATAAAGCGCAACGTGACCGCGAATTACATACACTGGGCATCAAAGGTTGCCACCAGTGCATATAAACGGTGCCGCCAAAAGAATATACAAAACTAAGAGCACTTCAGAAGGCACTAGGCCTGGCCAGGGCAGGCCCCGCAAGCAACCGAACAAGCAGATGAGACCTCAGCTGTGTCAACGATAGATGCTCCATCCCTAGCTGTATGGCACCATAGTGTGCAAGGCAGTCCTCTAACATCTTCCTTGCATCTTTGACTTCAAGTCGGAGCTGAGCTGAAGCAAGCCTTTCCTCTTTAAGTTGAGACTGAAGAAGTCGAACTGATTGAGGCAACGACTGCACACAGGTTGTCTCACACCTGCTGGTGAGTAGCTTCAACTCCACTGTCTTCATCAAGACAGGACCTCGGGGTCATCTTGCTGTCCTCGATATGATTTGGCTCACTATCTTCCCTAAAGTTCTGCCTGGCATAAGAGATACAACTCTGAAAGAGAAACAAGGAGACACGTAACAGGTTTCACAACTATATAAGCAAATAAATGGATCTGTTCTGCGTAAGGAACATGTTTTTACAACTACAATTTAAAAATGGTAGTTGTTGCAAACATCCAATCAGATGTAAACAGTAAAGTAAACAGCAGTGGAGGAAATGATGCCTATCCGACTCTATACTGGAACAAAGTTTGAAGGCTTGAGAAGGATGAACTTACATTACATGTTAACACGGGCTGGACAAAGCCCATCTCCATGTTGATGGAAGGATAATTCAATAAATTCCCCAAAGAAAATTCTTTATAAGCATTTCCATTTTTCTACATTTTGCATAGAGTAAATATTGATCAAATAATATTGGAAGAAACAGAGGATAATGAAGCTCAAGTGCAGACTGATGATACATAATCAAATAGCAATTAATTAAGTATAGGGTTACAAGGCAAAAGGTACTGACAAGAGGAATGTAGACATCAATGTGTGTTGTGGCATTGGCTTTATTCAACATTTTGGTAAGAGTAAATGTAGATATGACAATTTGGAGAAAGTGGAGGGCAGGGCACATAAGATGCAGAGTAATGCTAGACAATCAACTATCTCGCGATGCAAGTACAGTAATACCACCACCGTTCGTTATTACTTGTCGCTCAAATGGATGTATTTAGCACTATTAAGTTCTAAATACATCCAATTGATCAACAATTAATTTGATACAGAGGGAGTACATGACAACATGTACTTACATGAGCAATCCAAAACTTCATAACCATTGTGTTAATTCTACATTTATCTAAGAGTAAATATAGATATTATAATTTCAAGCAAAGGAAGGACAAAGAAGCGAACATTTACAGTGATGCTACATAATCAAACAGCAATGAGTGTAAGTATGCGGAGAAAGGGCAAGAGGTACTGACAAGAGCAATGCAGAGCCCAGTATTGTTGTGAGATCCTATGATCGTTTGAGCAAGGAGCTTAACCTAAAATTAGTTTTCATACAAGTGAGAAGGTAAGGCACACGCAGAAATTTAGGAGTTCAAATTTTGAACTGATATCATAGACAGTACCTGACGCTGGGCTCTCAGCAGTTCTAACAGGGGTTTGGCCAATGGAGTAGGGGTAGAGTGTGGTACAGTTGCGCCTGTGTTTTTCATGGCTGCTGATTTATCTGATTTATCAGGTATCACTAACTTTTCCAGATACCTAGTTTGTACTCCTTGAGGATCTGCACTCACCCTCTTCCTTTTGGACATCTATTACGAAAGAACAACAGTTGACTGGAAAAACATAGTATGAAGACACATGGAATAGGTACAGAAAATGGATAGGTATGGCATATACTCATATATGATGCTTAAACTAAGCAGATGTTGTAACAAAGTAGAATTAATGCAAGAGGTCAGATGCAAAATATGTGCGGCCAATACAACCTTGCCAAGTTAGAGCAAGCACCTTGATGGGTGAATAAGATAGGCCATCCTTCACCATGCCAAGTTTGTTAGCCAGTGGATAGTTCCGCAATATTCCTCTCGTGCGACCATTCTCATATTCATTCTGATAATGTTCAGTACCTGACATGCATGCAAACATAAAAACAAGTGAGATTATCTTTGTAATGCAGAAGTGATTCTAATCCAATACTGCCTCCCTGTAAACCCCTTTGTGCTATCTCTACAATTCTTTTGAGAGATGCCATGCATGTTGTAACTTGATGTGTGCATTAATATAATGTGGCCTACTACTCAAAATATGAGAGCTCCAAAAGTGATGATACTTCGCAGATGACAGCTTCAACATATAGTAAAGAAGAACAAGTCGACCTGACCTGACAAATTCAAAATATACTAAGGGAGAACAACTTGACCTGACCAGTCGACCGAAAATGTCTCTGCTACTCTTCCCAACAAGGAACATACTTATTAAAGAAGAGAAGAGGATCATCTTAAAGAAGAGCGGAAGAGCAAGCAGATTGAAGATATTACAAGTCTTTCTATACAATGTCGGTTTCCCACCCATGATGAACCCGAGCGCACAGAGAAATAGTATTCCTTCTGGTCTCTCCATATGTGGCTCACATGCATTTCAAAACTAAATTAGGAACATTTAGTTGACCAATTAATTATCTCTCAGTATTACTAATATCAGCATAATATCAGATTTGAATTTGTACAACTAAGTTTATTTAGCTCGATGGGTGGAGAACTGCTATTATGACACGAACCACGTAGGCTGATCGTGGTCATCATAAAATGGGGAAACCGTAAGCATGATTGAGGGAGTCCTGGATTAGGGGGTCTCCGGACAACCGGACTATACCCTTTGGCCGGACTGTTGGACTATGAAGATACAAGATTGAAGACTTCGTCCTGTGTCTGGATGGGACTCTCCTTAGCATGGAAGGCAAGCTAGGCAATACGAATATGTAGATCTCCTCCCTTGTAACCGACTCTGTGTAACCCTAGCCCCCTCCGGTGTCTATATAAACCGGAGGGTTTAGTCCGTAGGACGACATACAATCATACCATAGGCTAGCTTCTAGGGTTTAGCCTCTATGACCTCGTGGTAGATCAACTCTTGTAATAATCATATCATCAAGAACAATCAAGCAGGACGTAGGGTATTACCTCCATCAAGAGGGCCTGAACCTGGGTAAACATTGTGTCCCCTGCCTCCTGTTACCATCCGCCTTAGACGCACAGTTCGAGACCCCCTACCCGAGATCCGCCGGTTTTGACACCGACATTGGTGCTTTCATTGAGAGTTCCACTGTGCCGTCACCGTATGGCTCGATGGCTCCTTCAATCATCAGTAATGATGCGGTCCAGGGTAAGGTTTTCCTCCCTGGACAGATCGGCGGCTTTGCACTGCGGGCCAATTCGCCTGGCCATCTGGAGCAGATCGAGAGCTACGCCCCTGGCCATCAGGTCAGGTTCGAAAACTTAAACTACACTGTCGACATCCGCGGAGACTTGATCTTCAACGGATTCGAGCCCATGTTAGGTGCGCCGCACAGTCACGACGAGCATGACGTAACTCTGCCGTCGGACAATATTCGGGAGATCACATCTGCAACTACTCCGACCGTCAATCCAGAGCAAATCGCGCCATCCGAGAGCGGAGGGATAGACCCCGCCATGAAGGCCACACTCTCAGTGGCAATAGAGCCTGATACTGACTTCACCCCTTACGAGAGCCGTGTCGCCGAACCACTGGATTCACCTCCGGCCACGAACTCCGAGCCGCTTACATCTGTGCCCGTCGAATCCGACTGGGCGCCGATCATGGAGTTCACCTCCGCGGATATCTTTCAGCACTCGCCTTTCGGCGATGTGCTAAATTCATTAAGGTCTCTCTCCCTATCAGGAGAACCTTGGCCGAACTATGTCCGGCTAGAATGGGATGCAGACGACGAGGAAATTCGCTGCCCACCCACCACCCACTTAGTAGCCACTATCGACGATTTAACCGACATGCTCGGCTTTGACTCCGAAGACATCGACGGTATGGACGATGATGCAGGAGACGAGTAGGAACCACCGCCCACAGGGCGCTGGACCGCTACCTCATCATATGATATATACATGGTGGACACCCCCAAAGAGGCAATGGCGACGAGACATTGGAGGATGACCCCTCCAAGAAGCAACCCAAGCGCCAACGTCAGCGGCGCCGATCTAAGTCCCGCCACAGCAAAAGTAGTGATACCGACATAGGAGATAATAACACTCCGGATAGTGCCGAAGACAACCACAATCCCCTCCAGCACGATGTAGAGCTGGAGGATGAACAAGCTAGCCCTCCAGAGCAAGCAGCAGATGGAGAACCGGAGGAGGACAATTACATGCCTCTCTCCGAAGACGAGGTGAGCCTCGGCGACGAAGAATTTATCGTGCCTGAGGATCCCGTCGAGCAGGAGCGCTTCAAGCGCCGGCTCATGGCCATAGAAAATAGCCTGAAGAAAAAGCAACAACAGCTTCAAGCTGATCATGACTTGCTAGCAGACAGATGGACCGAAGTCCTTGCGATCGAGGAATACGAACTCGAGCGCCCCCCAAGAGTTACCCAAAACGCAGGTTGCTACCTCACCTCGAGAAGGAAGCATTGAAACCTCCGTCACCAGTGTACGATGCGGCTGACCGGCCATCGCGTGGCCGAGCCAGAGAGGCGTTTCAGCCTGAAGTTCAGCCTGCACCCTGCCGCCACTCAATCAAAAATACCAAGGCCTGGGGCAACACACGGGACCTGTGAGACGTATTGGACAGTAAGGCAAAACTCGCAAGGTCAATATACAGGTCACGGGCGCGTGCGCCAACGCGGGACGATGATCGTCATGCCGGATACACCAAAGATAAATCCGGTCGGGCCGAATACAACAGACAAGACCCATATGAACTGCATTGTCATATAGTCCGGCACAGAGGTGCCGCACACCCCCTATGCTTCACTGATGAAGTTATGGATCACGAATTCCCGGAGGGTTTTAAACCCGTAAATATCGAATCGTATGATGGTACAACAGATCCCGCTGTATGGATTGAGGATTTCCTCCTTCACATCCACATGGCTCGCGGTGATGATCTACATGCCATCAAGTACCTCCCACTAAAACTCAAAGGACCAGCTCGGCATTGGCTGAATATCTTGCCAGCAGACTCGGTCGGCAATTGGAAGGATCTGGAAGATGCATACCTTGACAACTTCCAGGGCACTTATGTGCGACCACCGGATGCTGATGACTTGAGCCATATAACTTAGCAGCCAGGGGAATCGGCTAGACAATTCTGGACACGGTTCCTGACTAAGAAAAACCAAATTGTTGACTGTCCGGACGCAGAGGCCCTAGCGGCATTCAAGCACAACATTCGTGACGAGTGGCTTGCCCGCCACCTTGGCCAGGAGAAGCCAAAGTCTATGGCAACCCTCACGACACTCATGACCCACTTTTGCGCGGGCGAGAATAGCTGGCCGGCTCGCAGCAACAACACATCGAGGAATCCGGGCACTTCGGATA
Organism: Triticum dicoccoides; assembly: GCF_002162155.2. NCBI lineage: Eukaryota > Viridiplantae > Streptophyta > Magnoliopsida > Poales > Poaceae > Triticum > Triticum dicoccoides. The sequence continues at coordinate 554,740,487 of NC_041392.1, read as the reverse complement.
CCAAAGATGCCAAAGGCAGACAACATCATAACAGATCAAAGCGCCGCAATAACGGCGATAACATCGAGGATACGGCAGTCAATGCCGGATTCAGAGGCTCTAGATCCGGTCAGTGGAAAAAGCTATTTAAAAGAAGTACTCCGGCTCTGTCCAGTTTGGATCGCATACTGGATCGCTCGTGTCAAATCCACGGCACCCTCGACAAGCCAGCCAATCACACCAACAGAGAATGCTGGGTGTTCAAGCAGGCCGGCAAGTTAAATGCCAAAAACAAGGACAAGGGGCTGCATAGTGATGACGAGGAAGAGCCCCGGCCGCCGAGCACGGGAGGATAGAAGGGGTTCCCCCCACAAGTGAAGACGGTGAACATGATATACGCAACCCACATTCCCAAGAGGGAGCGGAAGCGTGCACTAAGGGGCGTCTATGCGATGGAGCCCGTCGCCCCAAAGTTCAACCCATGGTCTGCTTGCCCGATCACCTTTGATCCCAGGGACCACCCCACTAGTATCCATCATGGCGGATCCGCCACACTGGTCCTAGACCCCATCATCGACGGATTTCACTTCACTCGAGTCCTTATGGACGGTGGCAGCAGCCTGAACCTGCTCTATCATGATACAGTGCGAAAAATGGGTATCGATCCCTCGAGGATCAAACCCACCAAAACCACCTTTAAAGGCGTCATCCCAGGTGTAGAGGCCCATTGCACGGGCTCAATCACACTGGAAGTGGTCTTCGGATCACCGGACAACTTCCGAAGCGAGGAGTTAATCTTCGACATCGCCCCGTTTCGTAGTGGCTATCACGCACTGCTTGGACGAACTACATTTGCAAAATTCAATGTAGTACCGCATTACGCATACCTCAAGCTCAAGATGCCAGGACCTCGAGGGGTCATAACAGTGAATGGAAACACAGAATGCTCGCTCCGCACGGAAGAGCACACTGCGACCCTCGCAGCAGAAGCACAAAGCAGCCTTTCAAGGCAAACCACTAATTCGGCGATACAACCCCTGGACACCTATAAGCGAGTCCGGGGTAAACTGCAACAGGATCGCCTGGCATGTTCAGAGCTCGCCTAGCAATTCGGCCCCCGCCCCAGTCCTAGTCAAGCATCGAAACCCGTGCCGCGCGTACATAATTACGCACTGAAAGTACCATGGACATAGGCGGGGGCACGATCAGGGCACGTCCCGCAATGCGGCTTAACCACCCTAGGGGCTGTATAACTTTATCATTTTTTCTCTTTCAGGACCCAACTCTCTGGAAGCCCTTTCCGGCAGTACAATTGCCAGACACATTACGGGAAGAAACAATCAAGGAGGCAATAAGCTAAGATGCACACAGGAACCCTCAGGTGGTCTCTAATAATAATCGATATACCCGCTTTCTACTATCTATACGCAGCTTGCCCTTGGATAGGACATGTCAAAAAGTCCTATTTTCTGCTTATTGCACCACTTGTACCAATACGCTTCGACGTATTATTTAAATAACAATGCATAACATTAGTCTATTATTGCATTATTCATTTTCTCTCTCTTATATGTTCATTTACGACAATCTGTACCCGTACATTTGGGTACGGTCAGTACGCCAGGGGCTTTTGTTTACCCCATAATACGGTGTGAGAAGTTCGAACACTTTCGACAGTGTGGCACCCCGAACTTATAACATTATATGCATCAGCTCCGAATCATGTCTTGGGTCAATAGTTGGGTTTGCCCGGCTCCCATGCTTTGGTACCTTACGTTCCGCTATATCGGCTAAGGTAATGGTGGGAGAACTACTGCGATTGTGTCCCGGTTCTTCCGGACGAGCACCTCAGTAGAGAAAGCTGAAAACTGACTGTCATGATAAGGCGAGAGACTGGTCGCTGTTCGAGAGGTCTCAAGTCCTTAAAGACTTTTTCCGCTTCGGGCGAGGAGTCGGCCTTGTCCGGCTTAGGCGTGTATAGCGCCCCAAATTCGGCCTTCCGAATACTAGGGGCTTCGCCAAAATTTAAAACTGTAGACTTCTATGGCTAAGTGAGAGTGATAAAGCCTTATAGTCTGATTGCCTGGCTCGTTGTGCTGAACACCTCCCTTGAAGGACCCAAAATTGGGGTAAAGAGTGCTCAGGTTTATCCCGAACACCCCAGTACTAGTTACATGGGGGTAGAAGCTGACGACTGGCCAACTCTCAGATTTTATAAATGGCCGCATGGAAGGTAATATTTTAAATTAAAAAAAGCGTCGCATGGTGCAAATGAACTTGTTTCATATTACAGGATCACATGAGCATGTTCATTCGAAAATTACATCCCTGGCACATTCATCCGCCACAAGGCGGGAACCCTCCAGGACACTCTCATAATACATTTCGCGGCAGCGATGCTCCTTGCCCTCCGGCAGCCCCTCCTTCACCAGTTTCACGGCGTCCAGCATCGCACAGTGCACCTTTGCCCGGGCAAAAGCCCTGCGCGCACCCTTGATGCAGACGGACTGCTTTATAACTTCAAGTCATGGGCAGGCATCCACAAGCCGCCTCACCAGACCGAAGTAGCTGTCGGGCAGGGGCTCGCCAGGCCACATCCGGACTATAATGCCCCTCATGGCCTGTTCGGCCGCCTTGTGAAGCTCGCCCAATTGCTTCAGCTGGTCTCTCAAGGGCACGGGGTGTTCGGTCCCAGTATACTGAGACCAGAACAACTTTTCCGTCCAGCTCCCCTCCTGAGCTCGGTAAAACTCCAAGGCATCCAGTACACTGCGGGGAAGATCTGTGAACGCCCCTGTAGAGCTCCAAACGTGGGTAAGTAAAAGGAAAGTTTCCTCCACATGCTTGCTTTGCATAATGAATGCCTTACCCGCTGATATCTTCTTCACTGCATCAATCTCCCGGAGGGCCTTGTGGGCTTCAGCCTTGGCGCTCCGGACGCTTTCAAGCACCTGCGCGAGCTCGGACTCTCGCGTATTAGAGTCAAGCTCCAAGGACTCATGCTTTTGTTGGAAATATGCCCTAGAGGCAATAATAAAAGCATTATTATTATATTTCCTTGTTCATGATAATTGTCTTTATTCATGCTATAATTGTGTTATTCGGAAATCGTAATACATGTGTGAATACTTAGACACCAACATGTCCCTAGTAAGCCTCTAGTTGACTAGCTCGTTGATCAACAGATAGTCATGGTTTCCTAACTATGGACATTGGATGTCATTGATAACGAGATCACATCATTAGGAGAATGATGTGATGGACAAGACCCAATACTAAACATAGCACAAGATCGTATAGTTCGTTTGCTAGAGTTTTCCAATGTCAAGTATCTTTTCCTTAGACCATGAGATCGTGTAACTCCCGGATACCGTAGGAGTGCTTTGGGTGTACCAAACGTCACAACGTAACTGGGTGACTATAAAGGTATACTACGGGTATCTCCGAAAGTGTCTGTTGGGTTGACACGGATCAAGACTAGGATTTGTCACTCAGTATGACGGAGAGGTTTCACTGGGCCCACTCGGTAATGCATCATCATTATGAGCTCAAAGTGACCAAGTGTCTGGTCACGGGATCATGCATCACGGTACGAGTAAAGTGACTTTCCGGTAACGATATTGAACGAGGTATTGGGATACCGACGATCGAATCTCGGGCAAGTAACATACCGATTGACAAAGGGAATTGTATACGGGGTTGCTTGAATCCTCGACATCGTGGTTCATCCGATGAGATCATCGAGGAGCATGTGGGAGCCAACATGGGTATCCAGATCCCGCTGTTGGTTATTGACCGCAGAGCGACCTCGGTCATGTCTACATGTCTCCCGAACCCGTAGGGTCTACACACTTAAGGTTCGGTGACGCTAGGGTTGTAGGGATATGTATATGTAGTAACCCGAATGTTGTTCAGAGTCCCGGATGAGATCCCAGACGTCACGAGGAGTTTCGGAATGGTCCGGAGGTAAAGAATTATATATAGGAAGTGCTATTTCGGCCATCGGGACAAGTTTCGGGGTCACCGGTATTGTACCGGGACCACCGGAAGGGTCCCGGGGGTCCACTGGGTGGGGCCACCTATCCCGGAGGGCCCCATGGGCTGAAGTGGGAAGGGATCCAGCCCAAAGTGGGCTGGGGCGCCACTTCCCCTAGGGCCCATGCACCTAGGGTGGGGGAAACCCTAAAGGGGGGGGCGCCCCTTGCTTTGGGTGCAAGCCCCCCACCCCTTGGCCGCCGCCCCCTAGGAGATTGCATCTCCTAGGGCCGGCGCCCCCCCTAGGCCCCCTATATATAGTGGGGGGGATGGAGGACCTCTTACTTTTGCCTTTGGTGCCTTCCTCTCCCTCTCCAACACCTCCTCCTCCTCCATAGAGCTTGGCGAAGCCCTGCCGGAGTACTGCAGCTCCATCACCACCACGCCGTCGTGCTGCTGCTGGAGCCATCTTCCTCAACCTCTCCTTCCCCCTTGCTGGATCAAGAAGGAGGAGACGTTATGCTGACCGTACGTGTGTTGAACACGGAGATGCCGTCCGTTCGGCGCTAGGATCTCCGGTGATTTGGATCACGTCGAGTACGACTTCCTCATCCCCGTTCTTTGAACGCTTCCGCGCATGACCTACAAAGGTATGTAGATGCAATCCGATCACCTGTTGCTAGATGAACTCCTAGATGGATCTTGGTGAAACCGTAGGAAATTTTTTGTTTTCTGCAACGTTCCCCAACAGTGGCATCATGAGCTAGGTCTATGCGTAGTTCCTTTTGCACGAGTAGAACACAATTTGTTGTGGGCGTTGATGTTGTAAACTTTCTTGCCGCTACTAGTCTTATCTTGCTTCAACGGTATTGTGGGATGAAGCGGCCCGGACCAACCTTACACGTATGCTTACGTGAGACCGGTTCCACCGACTGACATGCACTAGTTGCATAAGGTGGCTGGCGGGTGTCTGTCTCTCCCACTTTAGTTGGAGCGGATTCGATGAAAAGGGTCCTTATGAAGGGTAAATATAAGTTGACAAATCACGTTGTGGCTTTCACGTAGGTAAGAAAACGTTCTTTCTAGAACCCTATTGCAGCCACGTAAAACATGCAACAACAATTAGAGGACGTCTAACTTGTTTTTGCAGCAAGTGTTTTGTGATGTGATATGGCCAAAGTTGTGATGAATGATGAATGATATATATGTGATGTATGAGATGTTCATGCTATTGTAATAGGAATCACGACTTGCATGTCGATGAGTATGACAACCGGCAGGAGCCATAGGAGTTGTCTTTATTTTTTGTATGACCCGCGTGTCATTGAGAAACGCCATGTAAATTACTTTACTTTATTGCTAAACGCGTTAGCCTTAGTAGTAGAAGTAATAGTTGGCGAGCAACTTCATGGAGACACGATGATGGAGATCATGATGATGGAGATCATGATGATGGAGATCATGGTGTCATGCCGGTGACAAGATGATCATGGAGCCCCAAGATGGAGATCATAGGAGCTATGTGATATTGGCCATATCATGCCACTTTTATTATTTGATTGCATGTGATGTTTATCATGTTTCTGCATCTTGTTTACTTAGAACGACGGTAGTAAATAAGATGATCCCTCATAATAATTTCAAGAAAGTGTTTCCCCTAACTGTGCACTGTTGCGACAGTTCGTTGTTTCGAAGCACCACGTGATGATTGGGTGTTAGATTCCAACGTTCACATACAACGGGTGTAAGACAAATTTACACATGCAAACACTTAGGTTGACTTGACGAGCCTAGCATGTACAGACATGGCCTCGGAACATAGAAGACCGAAAGGTCGAGCATGAGTCGTATAGAAGATACGGTCAACATGAAGATGCTCACCGATGTTGACTAGTCCGTCTCACGTGATGATCAGACACGGCCTAGTTAACTCGGATCATGTTATACTTAGATTACTGGAGGGATGTCTATCTAAGTGGGAGTTCATTGAATAATTTGATTAGATGAACTTAATTATCATCAACTTAGTCTAAATTTTTACAATATGTCTTGTAGATCAAATGGCCAACGTAGTCCTCAACTTCTACGCGTTCCTAGAGAAAACCAAGCTGAAAGATGATGGTAGCAACTACACGGACAGGGTCCGGAACCTGAGGATCATCCTCATAGCTGCCAAGAAAGATTATGTCCTACAAGCACCGCTAGGTGACACACCTGTTCTCCCTGCAGAACAAGACGTTATGAACGCTTGGCAGGCACGTACCGATGACTACTCCCTCGTTTAGTGCGGCATGCTTTACAGCTTAGAGCCAGGGCTCCAAAAGCATTTTGAGAGATAAGGAGCATATGAGATGTTCGAAGAGCTGAAAATGGTTTTCCAAGCTCATGCCCGGGTCGAGAGATATCAAGTCTCCGACAAGTTCTTCAGCTGTAAGATGGAGGAAAACAGTTCTGTCAGTGAGCACATACTCACTATGTCTGGGTTGCATAACCGCTTGACTCAGCTGGGAGTTAATCTCCCGGATGACGCGATCATTGACAGAATCCATCAGTCGCTTCCACCGAGCTACAAGAGCTTTGTGATGAACGTCAATATGCAGGGGATGGAAAAGACCATTCCTGAAGTATTTGCAATGCTGAAATCAGCAGAGGTAGAAGTCAAAAAGGAACATCAAGTGTTGATGGTGAATAAAACCACTAAGTTCAAGAAGGGCAAGGGTAAGAAAGCCTTCAAGAAGGACAGCAAGGGAGTTGCCGCGCCCGGCAAGCAAGCTGCCGGGAAGAAGCCAAAGAATGGACCCAAGCCCGAGACTGAGTGCTTTTATTGCAAGGGAAGTGGTCACTGGAAGCGGAACTGCCCCAAATACTTAGCGGACAAGAAGGCCGGCATCACGAAAGGTATATGTGATATACATGTAATTGATGTGTACCTTACCAGTACTCGTAGTAGCTCCTGGGTATTTGATACCAGTGCGGTTGCTCACATTTGTAACTCAAAACAGGAGCTGCGGAATAAGCGGAGACTGGCGAAGGACGAGGTGACGATGCGCGTCGGGAATGGTTCCAAGGTCAATGTGATCGCCGTCAGCACGCTACCTCTACATTTACCTTCGGGATTAGTTTTAAACCTTAATAATTGTTATTTAGTGCCAGCTTTGAGCATGAACATTGTATCAGGATCTCGTTTAATTCGAGATGGCTACTCATTTAAATCCGAGAATAATGGTGTTCTATTTATATGAGAGATATGTTTTATGGTCATGCTCCGATGGTGAATGGTTTATTCTTATTGAATCTCGAGCGTAATGCTACACATGTTCATAGTGTGAGTACCAAAAGATGTAAGATTGATAATGATAGTCCCACATACTTGTGGCACTGCCGCCTTGGTCACATAGGTGTCAAACGCATGAAGAAGCTCCATGCTGATGGACTTTTAGAGTCTCTTGATTACGAATCATTTGACACGTGCGAACCATGCCTCATGGGTAAAATGACCAAGACTCCGTTCTCAGGAACAATGGAACGAGCAACCAACTTATTGGAAATCATACACACTGATGTGTGCGGTCCAATGAGTGTTGAGGCTCGCGGTGGCTATCGTTATGTTCTCACCCTCACTAATGACTTGAATAGATATGGGTATGTCTACTTAATGAAACACAAGTCTGAGACCTTTGAAAAGTTCAAGGAATTTCAGAGTGAGGTTGAGAATCAACATGACAGGAAAATCAAGTTCCTGCGATCAGATCGTGGAGGAGAATACTTGAGTCATGAGTTTGGCACACACTTAAGAAAATGTGGAATAGTTTCACAACTCACGCCGCCTGGAACACCTCAGCTTAATGGTGTGTCCGAACATCGTAATCGCACTCTATTAGATATGGTGCGATCTATGATGTCTCTTATCGATTTACCGCTATATTTTTGGGGCTATGCTTTAGAGACTGCCGCATTCACTTTAAATAGGGCTCCGTCGAAATCCGTTGAGACGACACCGTATGAATTATGGTTTGGGAAGAAACCTAAGCTGTCGTTTCTAAAAGTTTGGGGATGCGATGCTTATGTCAAGAAACTTCAACCTGAAAAGCTCGAACCCAAGTCGGTAAAATGCGTCTTCATAGGATACCCTAAAGAAACTATTGGGTATACCTTCTACCTCAGATCCGAAGGCAAGATCTTTGTTGCCAAGAATGGATCCTTTCTAGAGAAGGAGTTTCTCCCGAAAGAAGTAAGTGGGAGGAAAGTAGAACTTGATGAAGTATTACCTTTTGAACCGGAAAATGGTGCAACACAAGAAAATGTTCCTGAGGTGCCTGCACCGACTAGAGAGGAAGTTAATGGTGATGATCATGAAACTTCAGATCAAGTTGCTACTGAAATTCGAAGGTCCACAAGGACACGTTCCGCACCAGAGTGGTACGGCAATCCTGTCTTGGAAATCATGTTGTTAGACAACGGTGAACCTTCGAACTATGAAGAAGCGATGGCGGGCCCGGATTCCGACAAATGGCTAGAAGCCATGAAATCCGAGATAGGATCCATGTACGAAAACGAAGTATGGACTTTGACTGACTTGCCTGTTGAGCGGCGAGCCATAGAAAATAAATGGATCTTTAAGAAGAAGACATACGCGGATGGTAATGTGACCATCTATAAAGCTCGGCTTGTCGCTAAGGGTTATCGACAAGGTCAAGGGGTTGACTACGATGAGACTTTCTCACCGGTAGCGAAGCTGAAGTCAGTCTGAATCATGTTAGCAATTGCCGCATTCTATGATTATGAGATATGGAAAATGGACGTCAAAACGGCATTCCTTAATGGTTTCCTTAAGGAAGAATTGTATATGATGCAGCCGGAAGGTTTTGTCGATCCTAAGAATGCTGACAAGGTGTGCAAGCTCCAACGCTCGATTTATGGGCTAGTGCAAGCATCTCGGAGTTGGAACATTCGCTTTGATGAGATGATCAAAGCGTTTGGGTTTACGCAGACTTATGGAGAAGCCTATGTTTACAAGAAAGTGAGTGGGAGCTCTGTAGCATTTCTCATATTGTATGTAGATGACATACTTTTGATGGGAAATGATATAGAGCTTTTGGACAGCATTAAGGCCTACTTGAATAAGAGTTTTTCAATGAAGGACCTTGGAGAAGCTGCTTATATATTAGGCATCAAGATCTACAGAGATAGATCAAGACGCCTCATAGGTCTTTCACAAAGCACATACCTTGATAAGATATTGAAGAAGTTCAATATGGATCAGTCTAAGAAGGGATTCTTGCCTGTGTTGCAAGGTGTGAAATTGAGCTCAGCTCAATGTCCGACCACAACAGAAGATATAGAAGAGATGAGTGTCATCCCCTATGCCTCAGCCATAGGTTCTATTATGTATGCCATGCTGTGTACCAGACCTGATGTAAACCTTGCCGTGAGTTTGGTAGGAAGGTACCAAAGTAATCCAGGCAAGGAACACTGGACAGCGGTCAAGAATATCCTGAAGTACCTGAAAAGGACTAAGGAAATGTTTCTCGTTTATGGAGGTGACAAAGAGCTCGTCGTAAAAGGTTACGTCGACGCTAGCTTCGACACAGATCTGGATGACTCTAAGTCACAAACCGGATACGTGTATATTTTGAATGGTGGGGCAGTAAGCTGGTGCAGTTGCAAGCAGAGCGTCGTGGCGGGATCTACATGTGAAGCGGAGTACATGGCAGCCTCAGAGGCAGCGCATGAAGCAATTTGGATGAAGGAGTTCATCACCGACCTAGGAGTCATACCCAATGCGTCGGGGCCGATTAAGCTCTTCTGTGACAACACTGGAGCTATTGCTCTTGCCAAGGAGCCCAGGTTTCACAAGAAGACAAGGCACATCAAGCGTCGCTTCAACTCCATTCGTGAAAATGTTCAAGATGGAGACATAGATATTTGTAAAGTACATACGGACCTGAATGTAGCAGATCCGTTGACTAAACCTCTCCCTAGGGCAAAACATGATCAACACCAGAATTCCATGGGTGTTCGATTCATCACAATGTAACTAGATTATTGACTCTAGTGCAAGTGGGAGACTGTTGGAAATATGCCCTAGAGGCAATAATAAAAGCATTATTATTATATTTCCTTGTTCATGATAATTGTCTTTATTCATGCTATAATTGTGTTATCCGGAAATCGTAATACATGTGTGAATACTTAGACACCAACATGTCCCTAGTAAGCCTCTAGTTGACTAGCTCGTTGATCAACAGATAGTCATGGTTTCCTGACTATGCACATTGGATGTCATTGATAACGAGATCACATCATTAGGAGAATGATGTGATGGACAAGACCCAATACTAAACATAGCACAAGATTGTATAGTTCGTTTGCTAGAGTTTTCCAATGTCAAGTATCTTTTCCTTAGACCATGAGATCGTGTAACTCCCAGATACCGTAGGAGTGCTTTGGGTGTACCAAACGTCACAACGTAACTGGGTGACTATAAAGTTATACTACGGGTATCTCCGAAAGTGTCTGTTGGGTTGACATGGATCAAGACTGGGATTTGTCACTCCGTATGACGGAGAGGTTTCACTGGGCCCACTCGGTAATGCATCATCATTATGAGCTCAAAGTGACCAAGTGTCTGGTCACGGGATCATGCATCACGGTACGAGTAAAGTGACTTTCTGGTAACGATATTGAACGAGGTATTGGGATACCGACGATCGAATCTCGGGCAAGTAACATACCGATTGACAAAGGGAATTGTATACGGGGTTGCTTGAATCCTCGACATCATGGTTCATCCGATGAGATCATCGAGGAGCATGTGGGAGCCAACATGGGTATCCAGATCCCGCTGTTGGTTATTGACCGGAGAGCGATCTCGGTCATGTCTACATGTCTCTCGAACCCGTAGGGTCTACACACTTAAGGTTCAGTGACGCTAGAGTTGTAGGGATATGTATATGCAGTAACCCGAATGTTGTTCAGAGTCCCGGATGAGATCCCAGACGTCATGAGGAGTTTCGGAATGGTCCGGAGGTAAAGAATTATATATAGGAAGTGCTATTTCGGCCATCGGGACAAGTTTCGGGGTCACCGGTATTGTACCGGGACCACCGGAAGGGTCCCGGGGGTCCACCGGGTGGGGCCACCTATCCCGGAGGGCCCCATGGGCTGAAGTGGGAAGGGATCCAGCCCAAAGTGGGCTGGGGCGCCACTTTCCCTAGGGCCCATGCGCCTAGGGTGGGGGAAACCCTAAAGGGGGGGCGCCCCCTTGCTTGGGGGTGTAGGATCGAAAGTATGTCTAGAGGGGGGGGGGTGATTAGACTACTTGACCAAATAAAAACTTAACCTTTTCCCAATTTTAGTTCTTGGCAGATTTTAGCTAATTTAGGACAAGTCAAGCAATCATCACATGATTCAAGCAAGCATGCAAAGAGTATATTGGCAGCGGAAAGTAAAGCATGCAACTTGCAAGAATGTAAAGGGAAGGGTTTGGAGAATTCAAACGCTATTGGAGACACGGATGTTTTTCCCGTGGTTCGGATAGGTGGTGCTATCCTACATCCACGTTGATGGAGACTTCAACCCACGAAGGGTAACGGTTGCGCGAGTCCACGCAGGGCTCCACCCAAGGGTAACGGTTGCGCAAGTCCACACAGGGATCCACCCACGAAGGGTCCACGAAGAAGCAACCACCCACAAAGGGTCCACGAAGAAGCAACCTTGTTTATCCCACCATGGCCATCGCCCACACAGGACTTGCCTCACTAGCGGTAGATCTTCACGAAGTAGGCGATCTCCTTGCCCTTACAAACTCCTTGGTTCAACTCCACAATCTTGTCGGAGGCTCCCAAGTGACACCTAGCCAATCTAGGAGACACCACTCTCCAAGAAGTAACAAATGGTGTGTAGGTAATGAACTCCTTGCTCTTGTGCTTCAAATGATAGTCTCCCCAACACTCAATTCTCTCTCATAGGATTTGGATTTGGTGGAAAGAAGATTTGAGTGGAAAGCAACTTGGGAAGGCTAGAGATCAAGATTCATATGGTAGGAATGGAATGTCTTGGTCTCAACACATGAGTAGGTGGTTCTCTCTCAAAACATATGAGTTGGAATGATGTGTGTGTTCTGATGGCTCTCTCCTCGAATGATAAGAAGGTGGAGGGGTATATATAGCCTCCACACAAAATCCAACCGTCACACAGTTTTCCAATCTCGGTGGGACCGAATCAATAAACTCGGTCGGACCGAAACAGTAAACCTATTGACCGTTAGTGATTTTCGGTGGGACTGACATGCAATTCGGTAGGACCGGTATGGTTAGGGTTTGGGCATAACATAATCTCGGTGAGACCGATTACACAAACTCGGTGAGACCGAATTTGGTAATTAGCTAACTAGAGAGTTGGTCAGGCAAACTCGGTGGGACCGATTTGCTCTTTCGGTGAGACCGAGTGGAACTCGGTGAGACCGAAAAGTTACAAAGGGGAAACACTGAGTTTACATTGCAATCTCGGTGGGACCGATTCGCTCTTTCGGTGGGACCGATTCGCTCTTTCGGTGGGACCGATTCGCTCTTTCGGTGGGACCAAAAAGTTACGAAAGGGAAACAGAGAGTTTGCAACCCCATCTCGGTGAGACCGAGATCTCTATCGGTAGGACCGAATTGCTAGGGTTTGGCAGTGGCTAATGACAAGTGAAAACTCGGTGGCGCCGGATAGGAAGAATCGGTAGGACCGAGTTTGGCTTAGGGTTTAGGTCATATGTGGATATGGGAAAGTAGTTGAGGGTTTTGGAGCATATCACTAAGCACATGAATCAAGGGGCTCATTAAGCAACACCTCATCCCTCCTTGATAGTATTGGCTTTTCCTAAAGACTCAATGTGATCTTGGATCACTAAAATATAAAATGAAGAGTCTTGAGCTTTTGAGCTTGAGCCAATCCTTTGTCCTTAGCATTTTGAGGGTTCCACTTTCACATCCATGCCATGCCAATCATTGAGCTTTCCTGAAATAATCATCTTGGAATAGCATTAGCTCAATGAGCTATATGTTGTTATGAATTACCAAAACCACCTAGGGATAGTTGCACTTTCAATCTCCCCCTTTTTGGTAATTGATGACAACATATAGATCAAAGCTTCGACAAATGATAACAAGCAAGAAATATATCGTCGCTTTGAGAAGTATGTGATAAGTAAGAGCTCCCCCTAAATTTGTGCATATTTAAAATTTGCTTTGGACTGCAAATGCACAAAGAGTTAGAGTCATGGGTTACTCTTCCATGTCACATACATCTTGGTGGAGCGCTCAAAATGATAAGAATGAAATACATGCACTCATCACCAAGAAAAGTGAATGATCACACAAGGTAGATTGAATAATAGTATTAAGCAAGCATTAAGTGTAGCTTATGATCAAACACATGATCATCAATGTCTCACAAATAATGACGTAGTATCTCAGGCACTCAAAAGCAAACAAGTTCGAAAAACCACCAAATAAAGCAAGAGAGAAAAGCAACACTCTCTCTCTCAAAGCCTATGATCTATACATCTTCTCCCCCTTTGGCAACAAGTTACCAAAAAGTTCCTAGAAAATGCATAGCACTAGATCGACGCTCAGGCTTGATTTTCAGGTGGTGGTGGAGTCCGGATCACTCCAAGGATGAAGGCTTCGGTAGATGCTGAAGTAGTCGCTGGAGTTGGAGCTGAAGTAGATGCTGGAGCTGGTGGAACTGAGGCTGTGGCTGGTGCTAAGGTGGTGGCTCTTGTGTCAGCAACTGGCACGGCAGATGACCTTGGGCCTCGTGGCACTCTTGCAAAGGCATGAGTGGTAGTCCTGCCTCTCCTCTCCTGCATGTCCTCCTGGAGCTGCTCCACTGTAGACTGAACTTCCGTTACCTTGACATCCAAGTCATAGAACTTCTGTTCCATGATTCTCTCTAGGCTCTGCTGATTCTGAGTGAGGGTGGCCAGACTTTGCTCAATCCTCAGCGTGGATGCAATCAAGTAGCCAAGCTGCTCTTGTTTAGTCTTCAAGAAATACTCAGATGCCTCCTCTTGAGTAGGCATCTTGGCAGCTTTCTCCTTCCTCGCCTTCTCCTTCTTCGCATATGCTTGGGCAGATGATGGCTCGTTCTCAGTCATGACAACTTGATTGTCCTCGAAATCTGGACGGATGGGCAGGTGTTCCTTGTCCAATAGATATATGCCCATGCCCATCTTGGAGTTGATGAGCTCCTGAATTTGAGGGGCATATCCGCAGCCCCTCTTCTGATCTGCTGCAGTCCTCTTGATTGTTTCCACTATGAGGCTCATCACCTTGAACTTCCGAGGCACATCAAACACATGTAGCAAGTTGATAGCATGTCCTCTGATCATCTTGTGATCTCTAGACTTGGGCAGTAAGGTGTGCCTTAGTATCCAATTGATCGTAGGCAGTCCTGACAGAAGGTAATGCACAGACCCAAATTTGAAGGTGTCAAGAGCTTCACTGGGAATTTCCTTGTACATATTGGACATGGAGTTATGGTCCATCTTCTTCTTGGCATAGATATCCAAGTCATCATCTTGCTCCTCTGGGGCATTAATGATCTGTGCCCACTCAGCCACTGTGGATTGGTACCTTGTACCCTCAGACATCCATGTGATCCTCCCATCTGGATAAAAGTGTGCCGTGGAGTAGAATTGCATGATCAGTTCCTCGTTCCACTTTGTGAGCTTCTGCCCAACAAAGTCAGCTACTCCACAAGCATTAAAGCTGTCATATACTCCTGGGTAGTGTTCCTCTTTCTCCTTGATGTAGGTCCAGTCCACCCATCTCATGTCACAGACAATTGGCTTCTTATCTAGCAAAACAGTCTCATAGAAATCCTGTTGCTCCTTGGTGTGAAACCTATAGTCCACTGCTGTCCTTCTCCTTGAAGCATATGGGTCTGCTTCTCTCCACTTCCTCAACCCTGAATCTCTCCTGAGCTTCATATCCTCAGCCACAGGATGAGCATCGTTGTGGTCTGGGATCTTGGGCTTTAGCTTTCTCAGGACGTTCTCTTCCTCTTCTTTAGCAACAGTCTCAGGCACTGGGGCCTTGTTCTTCTCAGCTGCAGGAATGCTCCTTGTATTTCTCTTAGGCTTTGGCTTTGGAGCTGACTTGGCCTTGGAAGCAGCTCCCCCTGATTTTATGGCATCTCCCATTAGCTTGGGTGCCTTGGGCACTGGTGCAACTACCTCTTCTTCCTCTTCTTCTTCCATGATGGAAGCTTTGCCAAGCACTCTAGCCACAGTCTTCTTCACCCTTTCCTTTCTTTTCTTGCCCTCAGTTGCAACTGGCTCTTGGGGAGTGGGCTTCTCAGTTGAGGCTCTTGCCTTTAACATGGGCTGCCTGCCTGCTGGCCTTTTGATTTTCAGACCTGGCTTAGTGCCTTGAGCTGGCTCAACTCTCTTGGAAGTGGCCTCTTCCTCTGCCACATAGTCCTCATCTTTAGAATCTGAAGTCCTCTTCTTCCTTTGTCTCGTGGCAGCCTTTGGCAGATTGCTAGGAGTGCTCCTGCTGCCTTCATCAGATGAACTGGAGGGACTAGTGCCCTCACTCATCACCACTTGCTGCTCTGACATATTTTGGCTATCACTTTGATCAGACATGCTGTAAACTGACTGCTGACCCTGTGAATAGATTATAGATGAGACAGAAAAGATGAGCATCACAAAATGCAGAGTTTTTTGCAAAAGAGTGATCCAAAAACTTAGTTTTAGTTTCCCACTGAAATCATCTCGGATCTACCGATTTTCAAACTCGGTGATACCGAAGTAGTTTTGGAACCTAAACTAGTGAACTCGGTAGGACCGAGTCACAGTTCGGTGGCACTGAGACTGCTAGGGTTTCACTGAGTTCAAAAATCGGTCACACCGATAAGTAATTCTCGGTCAGACCGAGTCTCACTTGTGCAATGGCATAAGCCAAATCGGTGGGACCGAGTTTTTCAACTCGGTGGGTCCGAGATGGTTTCGGCGGAAACCTAAACCTAGATTTTTCGAATCAAACCTAATCTACGGGCGTTTTGACTGGATAGAAGTTTATCAAACGTGGCAAGAATCAATATGATCACAATGTGCTAGGAATCAGATTGAGGAATAGCACAAAGATCAAGTCCATACCCTAGTTCGGCGGGGACTTGCTACGGCGGCAACGGCGGGGCAGAATTCCCGTTGACGGCGACGGAGACCAGCGACTGGAGGCTGCTGGCGGCGAGAAGACGATCCGGAGACCACGAGGGCAGAGCAGGCTATCACGCGGGCGAAGGGGTTCGGAGAAATTTCCAAAATTTTGCCCGTGACTATATATAGCCCGTCCCTGTCGGTGTGACTGAGTGGGACAAATCGGTGGCACCGAGATTCATAACTGCGTGCAGTTACTGAAACTCGGTGTGCCCGAAAGGTTCAAATCGGTTGCACCGAGATCGAAAACCTAGATCAACTTAATGATCTCGGTAGGACCGAAGGTGGAGTATCGGTCAGACCGAGAATCATAAAGAGGTTTTGGAAGTTTAAGTCTATGACGAATCGGGGACTCCGAGCGCTCCTCACACAGAGTGGTTCGAATCTGACTTGATCAAATTTTGTGATGCAGCATGAATAGAGTTTGAGACGAGAAAAGCATAGATAGCTAGAGGAGGTTCTTAGGCATTCTTGTCCATCCACTTGGCAAAAGAAGATAAAACCAAACAATCAAAACAACAAGTGGATGTCCTCGAATGAGTAAAGTATGCAACCAACATGCTCACACAATAAGATGGCAAATGAAATATGTGACAAGGCATGCACAACCAATTCTAGCATCTATCAAGCAATTTGCGATGACTAGGTCATCTATATATGAGTATATTTACTTAGGAGCCAAGTGAGAACACTTGATCATAGGTCATACTCATCGTTTAAGCTCAAGTGGGGTTACCACTTTTACATAACGCATTGTTGTGTTCACATCTTTAGAGTTGCTTTAGCTCAAGTCTTAGAGTAAAGCTCCCCCTAGATGTGATATCCCCCCTAAGAGGGATGAACTAACCTTGGGTTTTGTCGATGATGACTTCATGTAGATGTTGAATATGTGGATGCTCAATGTTGATGTATATCACTTGGAGCTATCCATTTGAGTGAATTGCACTTTCAATACCTACATGGGTTAGTCCCACAAGGAACAAACAAGGATATCCATAGACATAGAGTGATGCACACAAAAGATGATGTCCATGAAAACTTTTTAGGTTACCTTGTCCCTTGTTTTACCAACAAGAGGGTTTGTGACTCCTTGAACTAGTGCAAGATGTGGAAGTTGATTGCACTTGTTCTTGCCAAAATGATAAGAGTGAAGTATGTTGGCGGAGTCACCCTCAAGAACTCTCTAGTTCTTCTTCTTTTGGATCCACATCATCTTGATGGGAATCCTTGGAGTTGTAGTCGTACTTGATGAAGTGGAACTTGAAGTAGTCTTGGGAATCCACTTGACTAAGGTCTTAGGAGCTTCTTCAAATGCATCAATTTCCTCTTGAAGCTTGTCCTTGCCTTTTTGCTTGTAGTCTTGTGGTGGAAGATCATCTTGAGCTTGTGTCCCCTTGAAAGAAGCATACTTCTCTTGTTGAGGGACAAACTTTGTCTTGGGGTATTGATCTTCTTCCCATTCAACTCCATTGGCATTGAACTTTCATTCAAAACCAACACCTTGATTCTTCCGGTGCATTCCTTGCTTGCGCACAATTTCCTCGAATTGCTTACTCCCGGCAAGGCTTTTGTACACTCCTTTCTCTATAATTCCCTTCAATAAGCTATTTTCTTGCTCAAGTGTAACTTGGCTAAGAGAACCATTAGTGGAATCAAGAGAACCACTAGAAGCAACAATATTGGATTTAATATGATCATTGTTACTGCTAGAGGAAGAATCTTTCTTGTTACTAGACTTGACTTGAGGCATGTAAGTGGATAAGAGTAAACGCTTGGCAATGTAAGAAGAACTTTTCTTGCGGAGATCATCATTGATTGCTTTTAAGAACTCATGCTCTTGCTCAAGATTGAGCTTCTCAAAGCGTAATTTCTCATGAGCTCTTAAAAGTTCTCGATGATCTTCGAAGATGGTTTCATGAGCTAACTTAAGAGTGTTTAGTTCTTTAGTTAGGGCCTCAATCTTCTCCTTATCATTGTCATTCATTTTATCTTGATTAGCATGTTTAATTGACATTTCATCATAGTATTCATCACTAGAGTTGTCACCAAGCAAATCATCACCTAACAAGTCATCTTCATCACTATTGAAATCAACATACTCGGGGTGTGTTACCTTAGGATCTTTGGCCATGAAGCATCTTCCAATTCCTTCATTTGGTGAGTCAAATATGTCGTAGGAGTTGGTTGACACAAGTGCTAGACCGGCAACACCTTCATCTTGAGTATCTTCGGAGCCGGAGTAAAAACTTCTCTCGGAGTGGCTGTCAGAGTCGGAGCCGGATACCCATTCACCAACATGAGCTTGATGTCTTCGTCTTGTGTAGCTCCTTGATGATTTTTCCTTCCTTTCTGAATCCTTGCTTCTCCGTGAGTATCTTCGTTCATAACGATCATCTCTACTCCTTCTCTCTCTTGGTGGTGATCCTTTGCTTCTTCTTTTTGGAGAATCTTCTCTTCTCTTGTAGGGAGCCGTACACTCATCTGAATAGTGTCCGGGTCTTCCACAATTGTAGCAGTTTCGCTCTCGACTAGAATATCTTTTGTCATTGTAGGACCTTGACTTGGAGCTTCTATCTTTGCTTCTACTCTTGTAGAACTTGTTGAAGTTCTTCACCATTAAGCTCAATTCTTCATTGAAGTCTTGTTTCTCACTTGATGATGTAGGGGCTTCACATGAGGCTTTATAGGCACCACTTGATTTGTTGTGAAGTTTCTCTTTATCCTTAAGTGACATCTCATGAGCAACAATTCTTCCAATCACCTCCGTTGGCTTGAGATCTTTGTAATTGGGCATCATTTGGATCAATGTGCACACGGTATCATATTTTCCATCCAAGGCTCTTAGAATCTTCTTGATGATGAATTTATCGGTCATCTCTTCACTTCCTAAGCCGGCAATCTCATTTGTGATGAGAGCAAGCCTAGAGTACATTTCAGCGACACCTTCACCATCCTTCATCTTGAACTTATCAAGTTGGCTTTGAAGCACATCCAACTTGGATTCCTTGACGGAGTCGGTACCTTCGTGCATATCAATTAAAGTGTCCCGAATTTCCTTCGCATTCTCAAGGCGGCTGATTTTGTTGAATTCTTCGGGGCACAATCCGTTGAAGAGAATATCACAAGCTTGAGCATTGTATTGCAACATCTTCAATTCATCCGTGGTAGCTTCACGGTTCGGTTCTCTCCCATCAAAGAAGTCACCTTGCAAACCAACACACACAATAGCCCAAACGGCGGGGTTATGTCCAAGAATATGCATTTTCATTTTATGCTTCCAACTAGCCAAATTAGTACCATCAAAGTAAGGACCTCTACGGTGATAATTTCCCTCGCTAGACGCCATACTCTCCTAGGTTGTGAAACCAAGGCTATGACCACCAAAAGCTATGGAGATCAAAGCAAATGGAGACCAAAGCTCTGATACCACTTGTAGGATCGAAAGTATGTCTAGAGGGGGGGGGGGTGATTAGACTACTTGACCAAATAAAAACTTAACCTTTTCCCAATTTTAGTTCTTGGCAGATTTTAGCTAATTTAGGACAAGTCAAGCAATCATCACATGATTCAAGCAAGCATGTAAAGAGTATATTGGCAGCGGAAAGTAAAGCATGCAACTTGCAAGAATGTAAAGGGAAGGGTTTGGAGAATTCAAACGCTATTGGAGACACGGATGTTTTTCCCGTGGTTCGGATAGGTGGTGCTATCCTACATCCACGTTGATGGAGACTTCAACCCACGAAGGGTAACGGTTGCGCGAGTCCATGCAGGGCTCCACCCAAGGGTAATGGTTGCGCGAGTCCACACAGGGCTCCACCCACGAAGGGTCCACGAAGAAGCAACCACCCACAAAGGGTCCACGAAGAAGCAACCTTGTCTATCCCACCATGGCCATCGCCCACACAAGACTTGCCTCACTAGCGGTAGATCTTCACGAAGTAGGCGATCTCCTTGCCCTTACAAACTCCTTGGTTCAACTCCACAATCTAGTCGGAGGCTCCCAAGTGACACCTAGCCAATCTAGGAGACACCACTCTCCAAGAAGTAACAAATGGTGTGTAGGTAATGAACTCCTTGCTCTTGTGCTTCAAATGATAGTCTCCCCAACACTCAACTCTCTCTCATAGGATTTGGATTTGGTGGAAAGAAGATTTGAGTGGAAAGCAACTTGGGAAGGCTAGAGATCAAGATTCATATGGTAGGAATGGAATGTCTTGGTCTCAACACATGAGTAGGTGGTTCTCTCTCAGAACATATGATTTGGAATGATGTGTGTGTTCTGATGGCTCTCTCCTAGAATGAGAAGAAGGTGGAGGGGTATATATAGCCTCCACACAAAATCCAACCGTCACACAGTTTCCAATCTCGGTGGGACTGAATCAATAAACTCGGTCGGACCGAAACAGTAAACCTAGTGACCGTTAGTGATTTTCGGTGGGACTGACATGCAATTCGGTAGGACCGATATGGTTAGGGTTTGGGCATAACGTAATCTCGGTGAGACCGATTACACAAACTCGGTGAGACCGAATTTGGTAATTAGCTAACTAGAGAGTTGGTCGGGCAAACTCGGTGGGACCGATTTGCTCTTTCGGTGAGACCGAGTGGAACTCGGTGAGACCGAAAAGTTACAAAGGGGAAACACTGAGTTTACATTGCAATCTCGGTGGGACCGATTCGCTCTTTCGGTGGGACCGAAAAGTTACGAAAGGGAAACCGAGAGTTTGCAACCCCATCTCGGTGAGACCGAGATCCCTATCGGTAGGACCGAATTGCTAGGGTTTGGTAGTGGCTAATGACAAGTGAAAACTCGGTGGCGCCGGATAGGAAGAATCGGTAGGACCGACTTTGGCTTAGGGTTTAGGTCATATGTGGATATGGGAAAGTAGTTGAGGGTTTTGGAGCATATCACTAAGCACATGAAGCAAGGGGCTCATTAAGCAACACCTCATCCCTCCTTGATAGTATTGGCTTTTCCTAAAGACTCAATGTGATCTTGGATCACTAAAATATAAAATGAAGAGTCTTGAGCTTTTGAGCTTGAGCCAATCCTTTGTGCTTAGCGTTTTGAGGGTTCCACTTTCACATCCATGCCATGCCAATCATTGAGCTTTCTTGAAATAATCATCTTGGAATAGCATTAGCTCAATGAGCTATATGTTGTTATGAATTACCAAAACCACCTAGGGATAGTTGCACTTTCAGGGGGCAAGCCCCCCACGCCTTGGCCGCCGCCCCCTAGGAGATTGCATCTCCTAGGGCCGGCGCCCCCCTATATGTAGTGGGGGGGATGGAGGACCTCTTACTTTTGCCTTTGGTGCCTCCCTCTCCCTCTCCAACACCTCCTCCTCCTCCATAGAGCTTGGCGAAGCCCTGCCGGAGTACTGCAGCTCCATCACCACCACGCCGTCGTGCTGCTGCTGGAGCCATCTTACTCAACCTCTCCTTCCCCCTTGCTGGATCAAGAAGGAGGAGACGTTACGCTGACCGTACGTGTGTTGAACGCGGAGGTGCCGTCCGTTCGGCGCTAGGATCTCCGGTGATTTGGATCACGTCGAGTACGACTTCCTCATCCCCGTTCTTTGAACGCTTCCGCGCGTGATCTACAAAGGTATGTAGATGCAATCCGATCACTCGTTGCTAGATGAACTCCTAGATGGATCTTGGTGAAACCGTAGGAAAATTTTTGTTTTCTGCAACGTTCCCCAACAGCTTTTTGGCGAGAGCTTCGAGCTCTTGCTGCACCTCGCCTACTCGGGCTTCTTGCTTCTCCCGCTCAATGCGCTCCTTGGCCGCTTTGTCTTCGGCCTCGGACAGCGCCTTCTTCAGGGTCGCCACTTCGGTCGTGGCCCCTAATAAATCCATGATGATCCTATTACTTTACAACCACACTTATTTAAAAAAAAAGCTTAGACAAGGTATTGCTTACCTTTGCTCTCCTCGAGCTACCTCTTGGTAAGGCCGAGCTCATTCTCGGACCGCTCCAGGTCCTGCTTCAGTACAGAGACCTCCGCGGTACGCGCGGCAACGGCCAGCAGTGAAGCCTGCACATTCACATAGATATATTCTGATTAGACTCCTGAGTCATCATTTGATCCTCTATTCGACCTTTCTTCTCGAACACCGAACAAAGCATCAGGGGCTACTATCTATACGGTAATATTTTCTTATATTTTGATTGCTTACCTCAAAGCCTGTTAGGAGGCTGGCGCAAGCTTCTGTCAGTCCATTTTTGGCGGACTGAACTTTCTTGATCACCGCACTCATGATAGTGCGGTGCTCTTCATCGATGGAAGCGCCGCGAAGCGCTTCCAGCAAGTTGTCCAGTGCCTTTGGATGGATAGAGGACACCGGCACGGGCGGCTGGCCCCCCTTAACGGGGGATCACCTGCCAGAGTCCGGAACCATTGAAGGTTCCAGTGCAGTGTTCGGCTAGGGGCCGAACTCAGAGCCCGTGGGAGTTTTGCTCCCTTTGCGCCCAGGGTCTGGGAGGTCGCCTCGAGGCACCCCCAGGACCACCTCCCCTCGGCTTGGTGCCTTTCGAGACAACACCTCAATGTTGTCCATAGGGCGAGGGGTAGAAGCGGTCAGAAGAGAACCGATGTTCATATCCGACGAGTCCAATGAACCGCTTGACGAAGATACATCGAGATGAGCTCGGGACGGACTGCATAATCATGTTCGGCATGAGGAGAAGCAGTGCAATAAAACAAACCATGAATTACTATGGTGTCCGGATACTTACGACTTCGCCAGGGGCTTGACCCTGGGTAGCCACTCGTCGCCGCTATAGGCGGCCGTCGTGGAGCTGTCCCGAGGGAGGGTCCTTCCCTTTTTGGACCCTTCGGCCTCCCCGGTTGGGTCGGTCTTCCTTTTCTTGTCTCCCCCGGCTGGGAGGGAGAACTTTCCTCTTCCTCCTCCTCATTTTCATGGGAGGAGTGCGCGTCGGAGTCATCGGACGATGAGTCCGATACAACCTTGCACCGGAGACCCTTTCGGTCCTCGTGGCCTTCTTCTTGGCCTTCTTTGCCGGCACCTCGTAAGGTGCCGGAGCCAGCATCTCCATTAGGAGAGCATCTGTAGGATCTTCAAGCAGGGGGGCTGGGCAATCGAGCTCCTCAGCTGTCTTTATCCAGTCCTGTTAATGACATGGAAGCTTAGATCCCGCACATGATTTAACTGGGGCAAATAAATACCCTTTGAGATATCGAAACTTACCGGATTGGCATGGCGCTTTGCGCTGAGTCTGCGGTTCTCGGTGAGGGAAGGAGGTACCTCGGCGCCCTTGAACAACACCCTCCAGACGTCCTTGTGCATCATGTCGTAGAGCTCTCACATTGTCTGGTGCTTGGCCGGGTCGAACTCCCACAAATTGAACGCCCGTCGTTGACACGGGAGAATCCAACGGAAGAGCATGACCTGGACCACGTTGACGAGCTTGATTTTCTTGCTCATCATGTTCCTGATGCAGGTCTGGAGTACGGTCAGCTCTACTGAAGAACCCCAGGATAGGCCCTTCTCTTTCCAGGAAGTGAGCCGCGTGGGGATTCCGGATCGAAATTTGGGGGCTGCCACCCAATTGGTGTCGCGCGGCTCGGTGATGTAGATCCACCCCGATTGCACCCCTTTATGGTCTCCACATAGGAGCCTTCGAGCCAGGTGACGTTAGGCATCTTGCCCACCATGGCGCCTCCGCACTCTGCTTGCTGGCCGACCACCACCTTTGGTTTGACATTGAAGGTCTTCAGCCACATGCCGAAATGGGGCTTGATGCGGAGGAAGGCCTCGCACACGACGATAAACGCCGAGATGTTGAGGATGAAATTGGGGGCCAGATCATGAAAATCCAGCCCATAGTAGAACATGAGCCCGCGGACAAATGGGTGGAGGGGAAATCCCAATCCACAGACGAAGTGGGTAAGAAAAACTACCCTCTCATGGGGTTCGGACGTAGGGATGATCTGCCCTGCATCTGGCAGCCGGTGCGTGATATCCGCGGCCAGATATCCGGCTTCCCATAACTTTGTGATGTTCTCCTCCGCGACGGAGGAGACCATCCACTTGCCTCCCGCTCCGGACATGCTTGGAGTGGTTTGAGAAGAAAGACGCGAACTTGGGCGCTGGAGCTCGAGTGTGCGAGGATGGGTAAGCAAGGAGGAAGAACGTGTGGGTAAAAAGAGTGAATCCTAATCCCTTTATAAGGCGGAAGAGGCGATGCGCCTCCCCACTTGCATGGCAAAATCGCTTATTCCCCAAGCGCCGTAATTGATGGCGCGGTTGGGTTACCCACGTCCGTATTGATGAGAATCCCGTAATAAGGGGACCACGATCTCTGCTTTGACAAGACGTGTCAAGAAAACCGCCTCGCGATATGTGCGGTGCTGGTTGAGAAAAACGGTTCGAATAATGACCGGGCCATGGCATGATGTCATGCTATCAAAATATGTCAGCGGATTAGATTTGTGGAAATATTATTTTCTCTACGGTGGTATGTGGAACTTGTTTTGTAGAGCCGGACACTAGCCTTGTGTTCAAAATCTCCCATGGAGTATTCGGAGGAGGAACCCACCTTGCAATGCCGAAGACAACACTGCACGCCGGACTCATCGTCATTGAAGCCTGGTTCAGGGGCTACTGAGGGAGTCCTAGATTAGGGGGTCTCCGGACGGCCGGACTATACCCTTTGGCCGGACTGTTGGACTATGACGATACAAGATTGAAGACTTCGTCCCGTGTCTGGATGGGACTCTCCTTAGCGTGGAAGGCAAGCTAGGCAATATGGATATGTAGATCTCCTCCCTTGTAACCGACTCTGTGTCTATATAAACCATAGGGTTTAGTCCGTAGGACGACATACAATCATACATAGGCTAGCTTCTAGGGTTTAGCCTCTACGATCTCGTGGTAGATCAACTCTTGTAATACTCATATCATCAAGAACAATCAAGCAGGACATAGGGTATTACCTCCACCAAGAGGGCCCGAACCTGGGTAAACATTGTGTCCCCTGCCTCCTGTTACCATCCGCCTTAGACGAACAGTTCGGGACCCCCTACCCGAGATCCGCGGGTTTTGACACCGACAATGATGAGTATAGTGTTGACCGTGGCAGTGGGACGGCAGATCTGAAGCTGCAAACCGCGCAAAGGGTAGTTATCAACTGATGTTTGCTTTGAAATAACAACTACGATTTGGTATGGACAAGAAAGTACAGTCAACAAGTGACAAAGAAATACAATTCTGATGTCTCTCTATATGTCGCGACATGCATTTGGAAACTCAGGTGGGACCTTTAGCTAACCAATTAAACGTGTCTGTTAACTAATATCAGTATCATATCACAATCATATTTGAACAACTAAGCTTTGGAATTTTGAGTGTTGTGTTGTTTAGCTTGAAGGGTGGAATAATGCTAGTACGACAGAAAGCACCTACGTAGATAAAAGGGGAAAACCCTAAGCATCAAGAGTAAAATCAGGAAAGTGGAACTAGCTGGACCAGTGGGTGGTGCACATGCTTTTCGAAACAAATATAGGAACATTAGGTGACCAATTAAACGTTCTTTGTTTTAGTAATGTGAGCAACATATTAGATTCGTAGTTCAACACCTAAGCTTTGGAATTATGAGTGACATGTTGTTTCGCTTGATGGGTTGAGGTCTTGAGGAGCAGTGCTTGAAAGAAATATGCCCTAGAGGCAATAATAAAGTTGCTATCTATATTTCCTTATATCATGATAAATGTTTGTTATTCATGGTAGAATTGTATTAACCGGAAACTTAGTACATGTGTGAATACATAGACAAACAGAGTGTCCCTAGTATGCCTCTACTTGACTAGCTCGTTAATCAAAGATGGTTAAGTTTCCTAGCAATAGATATGTGTTGTCCTTTGATGAACGAGATCACATCATTAGAGAATGATGTGATGGACAAGACCCATCCGTTAGCTTAGCATAATGATCATTTAGTTTTATTGCTATTGCTTTCTTCATGACTTACATGTTCCTCGGACTATGAGATTATGCCACTCCCGAATACCGAAGGAACACCTTGTGTGCTATCAAACGTCACAACGTAACTGGGTGATTCTAAAGATGCTCTACAGGTGTATCCGATGGTGTTTGCTGAGTTGGCATAGATCGAGATTAGGATTTGTCACTCCGTGTATTGGAGAGGTATCTCTGGGCCCTCTCGGTAATGCACAGCACTATGAGCCTTGCAAGAAATGTGACTAATGAGTTAGTCACGGATGATGCATTATGGAACGAGTAAAGAGACTTGCCGATAACGAGATTGAACTAGGTATGGTGATATCGACGATCGAATATCGGGCAAGTAACATACCGATGACAAAGGGAACAACGTATGTTGTTATGCGGTTTGACCGATAAAGATCTTCGTATAATATGTAGGAGCCAATATGAGGATCCAGGTACCGCTATTGGTTATTGACTGGAGATGTGTCTCGGTCATGTCTACATAGTTCTCGAACCCGTGGGGTCTGCACGCTTAACGTTCGATGACGATTTGTATTATGAGTTATGTGATTTGATGAACGAAGTTTGTTCGGAGTCCCGGATGAGATGACGGACATGACGAGGAGTCTCGAAATGGCCGATACGTAAAGATCGATATATTGGAAGGCTATATTCGGACAACGGAATGGTTCTGAGTGGTTCGGGTATTTTTCGGAGTACCAGAGAGTTACGGGAATTCGTTGGGGGAAGTATTGGGTCTTCATGGGCCTTTGTGGAAAGGAGAGAAGGGCCACAATGGGAGGCCCCCCCATGGTCTAGTCCATATTGGACTAGGGTGGGGGCGGTGCCCCCCTCTTTCCTTCTCCCTCTCCTACTCCTTCCCTCTCTCCTCTCTTGGCAAAGGAAGGGGACTCCAACTAGGATTGGGAATCCTAGTTGGACTCCCCCTATAGGCACGCCCCTCCTAGGCCGGCCTCCTCTTCCCCCTCCTTCATATACATGGGCAGGGGGGCACCCCAAAGACACACAAGTTGATCTTTAGCCGTGTGCGGTGCCCCCTCCACAGTTTTACACCTCGATCATATTGTCGTAGTGCTTAGGCGAAGCCCTACACCGGTAACTTCATCATCACCATCGCCACGCCGTCGTCCTGAAGAAACTCTCCGTTGGCCTCAACTGGATCAAGAGTTCAAGGGACATCACCGAGCTGAACATGTGCAGATCGCGGAGGTGCCGTGCGTTCGGTACTTGGGTCGGTTGGATCACGAAGACATTCGACTACATCAACCGCGTTACTAAACGCTTCCGCTTTCGGTCTACGAGGGTACGTAGACACACTCTCCCCTCTTATTGCTATGCATCTCTTAGATAGATCTTGCGTGATTGTAGGAATTTTTTTGAAATACTGCGTTCCCCTACAGTGGCATCCGAGCCAGGTCTATGCGTAGATGTTATATGCACGAGTAGAACACAAAGAGTTGTGGGCGATAATAGTCATACTGCTTACCAGCATGTCATACTTTGATTCGGCAGTATTGTTGGATGAAGCGGCCCAAACCGACATTACATGACCGCGTTCATGATACTGGTTCTACCGCCGTGCTTCGCACATAGGTGGCTAGTGGGTGTTTGTTTCTCCAACTTTAGTTGAAGCGAGTTTGACTACGCCCGGTCCTTGTTGAAGGTTAAAACATCACACTTGACAAAAAATCATTGTGGTCTTGATGCGTAGGTAAGAACGGTTCTTGCTAGAAGCCCGTAGCAGCCACGTAAAACTTTCAACAACAAAGTAGAGGACGTCTAACTTGCTTTTGCAGGGCTTGTTGTGATGTGATATGGTCAAGACGTGATGATATATAAATTGTTGTATGAGATGATCATGTTTTGTAACAGTTATCAGCAACTGGCAGGAGCCATATGGTTGTCGCTTTATTGTATGAAATGCAATCGAATGTAATTGCTTTACTTTATCACTAAGCGGTAGCGATAGTCGTAGAAGCAATAGTTGGTGAGACAACAACGATGCTTTGATGGAGATCAAGGTGTAAAGCCGGTGACGATGGTGATCATGACGGTGCTTTGAAGATGGGGATCAAAGGCACAAGATGTTGATGGCCACATCATATCACTTATTTGATTGCATGTGATGTTTATCTTTTTATGCATCTTATTTTGCTTAGTACGACGGTAGCATTATAAGATGATCTCTCACTAAATTTCAAGGTACAAGTGTTCTCCCCGAGTATGCATCATTGCTATAGTTCGTCGTGCCGAGACACCATGTGATGATCGGGTGTGATAAGCTCTATGTTCACATACAACAGGTGCAAGCCAGTTTTGCACATGCAGAATACTCGGGTTAAACTTGATGACCCTAGCATATGCAGATATGGCCTTGAAACACTGAGATCGAAAGGTCGAGCATGAATCATATAGTAGATATGATCAACATAGTTATGTTCACCATTGGAAGCTACTCTATCTCATGTGATGATCGGACATGGTTTAGTTGATATGGGTCACGTGATCATTTAGATGACTCGAGGGATGTCTATCTAAGTGGGAGTTCTTAAGCAATATGATTAATTGAACTTAAATTTATCATGAACTTAGTCCTAATAGTATTTGCAAATTATGTTGTAGATCAATAGCTCGCGATGTATTTCCCCGTTTATTTTTTGATATGTTCCTAGAGAAAAATAAGTTGAAAGATGATAGTAGCAATGATGCGGACTAGGTCCATGATTTGAGGATTATCCTCATTGCCGCACAAAAGAATTAGGTCCTTGATGCACCGCTAGGTGACAGACCTATTTCAGGAGCAGATGCAGACATTATGAACGTTTGGCAAAGCTCTGTATGATGACTACTTGATAGTTTAGTGCACCATGCTTTACATCTTAGAACCAGGACTTCAAAAATGTTTTGAACGCCACGAAACATATAAGATGTTCTAAGAGATGAAATTTATATTTCAGACTCATGCCCGAGTCGAGAGGTATGAGACCCTGACAAGTCTTTTCACTATAAGATGGAGGAGAATAGCTCAACCAATGAGCATGTGCTCAGAATGTGTGAGTACTACAATCGCTTGAATCAAGTGGGACTTAATCTTCCAGATAAGATAGTGATTGACAGAGTTCTCTAGCCACTGTCACTAAGTTACTGGAACTTCGTGATGAACTATAATATGCAAGGGATGACGAAAATGATTCCCCGAGCACTTCGCAATGCTGAAATAGGCGAAGGTAGAAATCAAGAAAAGCATCAAGTGTTGATGGTTGACAAGACCACTAGTTTCAAGTAAAAGGGCAAGGGAAAGAAAGGGAACTTCAAGAAGAATGGCAAGCAAGTTGACACTCCCATGAAGAAGCCCAAAGCTAGACCCAAGCCTGAAACTGAGTGCTTCTACTGCAAAGGAAATGGTCACCGGAAGTGGAACTGCCCTAGATACTTGGTGGATAAGAAGGATGGCAAAGTGAACAAAGGTATATTTGATTTACATGTTATTGATGTGTACTTTACTAGTGTTTATAGCAACCCTCGGTATTTGATACTAGGTTCAGTTGCTAAGAGTAGTAACTCGAAACGGGAGTTGCAAAATAAACAGAGACTAGTTAAGGGCGAGGTGATGATGTGTGTTGGAAGTGATTCCAAGGTTGATAAGATCACCATCCCACACTCCCTTTTTCCTTCGGGATTAGTATTGGAACTAAATAAATGTTATTTGGTGTTTGCGTTGAGCATAAATATGATTGGATCATGTTCATTGCAATACGGTTATTCATTTAAATCATAGAATAATTGTTGTTCTGTTACATGAATAAAACCTTCTATGGTCTTACATCCCATGTAAATGGTTTACTGAATCTCGATCACAGTGATACACATAATATTGATGCCAAAAGATGCAAAGTTAATAATGATAGTGCAACTTATTTGTGGCACTGCCGTTTAGGTCATATTGGTGTAAAACGCATGAAGAAACTCCATACGGATGGGCTTTTGGAATCACTTGATGCTTGCGAACCATGCCTCATGGGCAAGATGACTAAGACTCCGTTCTTCGGAACAATGGAGCGAGCAACAAACTTGTTGGAAATAATACATACTGATGTGTGTGGTCCAATGAGTGTTGAGGCTCGCGACGGGTATCGTTATTTTCTGACCTTCACAGATGATTTGAGCAGATATGGGTATATCTACTTAATGAAACATAAGTCTGAAACATTTGAAAAGTTCAAAGAATTTCAGAGTGAAGTGGAAAATCATCGTAACAAGAAAATAAAGTTTCTACGATCTGATCGCGGAAACGAATATTTGAGTTACGAGTTTGGTCTTCATTTGAAACAATGTGGAATAGTTTCGCAACTCCCGCCACCTGGAACACCACATGGTAATGGTCTGTCCGAACGTCATAACTGTACTTTATTAGATATGGTGCAATCTATGATGTCTCTTACCGAATTACCACTATAGTTTTGGGGTTATGCATTAGAGACAACTGCATTCATGTTAAACAGGGCACCATCTAAAAATCCGTTGAGACGACACTGTATGAACTGTGGTTTAGCAAGAAACCTAAGCTGTCGTTTCTTAAAGTTTGGGGTTGCGATGCTTATGTGAAAAAGTTTTAACATGATAAGCTCAAACCCAAATCGGAGAAGTGCTTCTTCATAGGATACCCAAAAGAAATTGTTGGGTACACCTTCTATCACATATCCGAAGGCAAGATCTTTGTTGCTAAGAGTGGATCCTTTCTAGAGAAGCAGTTTCTCTCGAAAGAAGTGAGTGGGAGGAAAGTAGAACTTGATGAGGTAATTGTACCTGCTCCCTTACTGGAAAGTAGTTCATCACAGAAATCAGTTCCAATGATTCCTACATCGATTAGTGAGGAAGCTAATGATGATGATCATGAAAACTTCTGATCAAGTTACTACTGAACCTCGTAGGTCAACCATAGTAAGATCTGCACCAGAGTGGTATGGTAATCCTTTATGGAGGTCATGTTACTTGACCATGACGAACCTACGAACTATGAGGAAGCGATGATGAGCCCAGATTCCACAAAATGGCTTGAAGCCATGAAATCTGAGATAGAATCCATGTATGAGAACAAAGTGTGGACTTTGGTGGACTTGCCTGTTGATCGGCAAACCATTGAGAATAAATGAATCTTCAAGGGGAAGATGGACGCTGATAGTAGTGTTACTATCTACAAAGCTCGAATTGTCGCAAAAAGTTTTCGACAAGTTCAATGTGTTGACTACGATGAGATTTTCTCACTCATAACAATGCTTAAGTCTGTCCGGATCATGTTAGCAATTGCCACATTTTATGAAATCTGGCAAATTAATTACAAAACTGGTTCCCTTAATGGATTTCTTAAAGAAGAGTTGTATATGATACAACAAGAAGGTTTTGTCAATCCTAAAGGTGCTAACAAAGTGTGCAAGCTCCAGCGATCAATCTATGGACTGTCGCAAACATCTCAGAGTTGGAATATATGCTTTGATGAGTTGATCAAAGCATATAGTTTCATAAATACTTGTGGTGAAGCTGGTATTTACAAGAAAGTTAGTGCGAGCACTACCACATTTCTAATAAGTATATGTGAATGACATATTGTTGATCGAAAATAATGTAGAATTTTCTAGAAAGCATAAAGGAGTGTCTGAAAGGAGTTTTTCAAAGAAAGACCTTGGTGAAGCTGCTTACATATTGAGCATCAAGATCTATAGAGACAGATCAAGACGCTTGATAAAAAATTTCAATGAGTACATACCTTGACAAGTTTTTGAAGTAGTTCAAAATGGAAGAGTCAAAGGAGTTCTTGCCTTTGTTGCAAGATGTGAAGTTGAGTAAAGTCTCAAAACCCCACCACGGCAGAAAATAGAAAGAGAATTAAAAGTCATTCCCTATTCCTCAGTCATAGGCTCTATAAAGTATGCTATGCTGTGTACCAGACCTATTATGTACCTCACCATGAGTTTGGCAAGAGGGTACAATATTGATCCAGGAGTGGATCACTGAACATCGGTCAAAATTATCCTTAGTGGAATAAGGAAATGTTTCTCAGTTATGGAGGTGACAAAGAGTTCGTCGTAAAGAGTTATGTCAATGCAAGCTTTGACACTAATCTGGATGACTCTAGTCTCTAAGTCTCGATCTAGATACATATTGAAAGTGGGAGCGATTAGCTAGAGTAGCTCCGTGCAGAGCATTGTAGACATAGAAAATTTGCAAAATACATACGGCTCTGAATGTGGCAGACCAGTTGACTAAACTTCTCTCACAAGCAAAACATGATCACTCTTTGGGTATTAATCACATAGCGATGTGAACTAGATTATTGAGTCTAGTAAACCCTTTGGGTATTAGTCACATGTAGATGTGAACTAATCACATAAATATGTGAACTATTGGTGTGAAATCACATGACGATGTGAACTAGATTATTGACTCTAGTGCAAGTGGGAGACTGAAGGAAATATGCCCTAGAGGCAATAATAAAGTTGTTATTTATATTTTCTTATATCAGGATAAATGTTTATTATTCATGCTAGAATTGTATTAACCGGAAACTTAGTACATGTGTGAATACATTGACAAACAGAGTGCCCCTAGTATGCCTCTACTTGACCAGCTTGTGATACGTCTCCATCGTATCTACTTTTCCAAACACTTTTGACCTTGTTTTGGACTCTAACTTGCATGATTTGAATGGAACTAACCCAGATTGACGATGTTTTCAGCAGAATTGCCATGGTGTCATTTTTGTGAAGGAATAAAAGTTCTCGAAATGACCTGAAACTTCACGGAGAACATTTTTGGAACATATAAAAAATATTGGCGAAAGAATGAACGTCAGGGGGCCCACACCATGTCCACGAGGGTGGGGACGCACCCACCCCCTCGGGTGTGCCCCCCTATCTCGTGGCCCCCCTGATGCTCCACTGACCTCAACTCCAACTCTATATATTCACGTTCGGGGAGAAAAAAATTAGAGAGAAGGATTCATCACATTTTACGATACGGAGCCGCCGCCAAGCACTAATCTCTCTAGGGAGGGCTGATCTGGAGTCCGTTTGGGGCTCCGGAGAGGGGAATTTGTCGCCATCGTCATCATGAACCTTCCTCCATCACCAATTTCATGATGCTCACCGCCGTGCGTGAGTAATTCCATCATAGGCTTGCAGGACGGTGATGGGTTGGATGAGATTTACCATGTAATCGAGTTAGTTTTGTTAGGGTTTGATCCCTAGTATCCATTATGTTCTGAGATTGGTGTTGCTATGACTTTGCTATGCCTAATGCTTGTCACTAGGGCCCGAGTGCCATGATTTCAGACCTGAACCTATTATGTTTTCATGAATATATGTGAGTTCTTGATCCTATCTTGCATGTCTATAGTCACCTATTATGTGTTATGATCCGTTAACCCCGAAGTGACAATAATCAGGATACTTACCGGTGATGACCGTAGTTTGAGGAGTTCATGTATTCACTAAGAGCCTGTTCGGTAATCCTCCCGCTCCACGAAATCCCGCGCTCCGACTCCTCCGGGCGATCTCCCACTCCTCGATCGATCCTGTGAGGTAGGAAAATTGTTCGGCTTTTCGCTCCGCTCCCATTCATGAGTTGGGCCTAAAGCCCAATAATATAGCCTGTGGCCTATGCTGAAGGAATGTGGTACAATAGAAAAGGCACGAGCACGAGAGATATAACTAACCGGTATGTTCACTTTTCGGTGGCAGCCATGCGTAAATTTGTTGAACTCTTCCGTTTTCAGGAGCTGCAGAGCGCCACTTTCCTCGCTCTGAGACTTTTGCCTGTACATGAAAGATATCGTTACAAATAAAATAAAGATACCGGAAGCTGAAATTTCCACCATGCTTGCTAATTATACTTTTAAGGGTGGAATACCTAAGAAACTTGGAGATCCGGGAGTACCAACTATACCATGTTCCATTAAAAGAAACTATGTTAAAACTGCTTTATGTGATCTTGGAGCCGGTGTTAGTGTTATGCCTCTCTCTTTATATCGTAGACTTGATTTGAATAAGTTGACACCTACTAAAATATCTTTGCAAATGGATGATAAATCAACTGCTATACTTGTCGGTATTTGTAAGGATGTGCCTGTTGTGGTTGTGAATGTTACTATTTTAACGGACTTTGTTATTCTTGATATTCCCGAGGACGATAGTATGTCTATTATTCTTGGTAGACCCTTTTTGAATACTGCAGGGGCTGTTATTGATTGCAACAAAGGCAACGTCACTTTTCATGTTAATGGCAATGAGCATACGGTACACTTACTGAGGAAACAACCTCAAGTCCACAGTATCAATTCTGTTAGAAAAACTTCAACGATTACTGTTGGAGGTTTTGAATTTCCTCTTCCTACTGTCAAGAATAAATATGATATTCTTATTGTTGGGGATATGCGTATCCCCGTTGAGGTAACCTAGTGTTATTCAAAAATTCTCTGGTTTCATGTTATTCGGAAAGAGTTTGTTAACATCACTTGATCAACCTTGTTAATGGATTCATTTTGATGAGCATGAGATGGATGAAGTTAGAAAGCACAACCTTCTATACCCTCCTTTTACTTTCTGTTATTTAGATGAAATAAAGCAATAATAGTATTTTCTGTCTGGTTTCTAAATTATCCTTGCAATAAAAAAATACCCAGAAAATAGAAGTTATCCAAATGTCCTGAAAATTTAATATGTTTTTTTCTAGAATGTTTAAGAATTATTAGCACTGAGAACACACTAGGGGACCCACCACCTGGCCACAAGGGTCCAGGGCGCGCCCCCTGCCTCGTGGACCCCACGTGGGCCCCCTCCACTTATTCCTGCACCCACACACTTTGTCTTCCTCCAGAAAAAATCCCCCTCTAGCTCAAACCTGAGTTCTAGCTCATCTTGCTGCCATTTTCGATCTCGTTGCTCAAAGCTCCATTCACAAAACTGTTTTGGGGGATTGTTCTTTGGTATGTGACTCCTCCAATGGTCAAATTAGTTTTTGTTCTAGTGCTTTCTTTATTGCAAATTTTTGTTGCTTAGGTGACCATGTTCTTGAGCTTGCATGTCAAATTTATGTGGTCAAAAGTAGTTTTAATGCATGATATGGCCTCTAGGCACTTGTAGGAGTAGTTGCTATCAATTTTGTTGAGTTTGGTTCACTTTTATTTTGAGTCACTAAAAATTTCAGAAATTTTTCAGAGGAAGAAATATGTTTTGGAAAATTTACCAAGGTGGTTCCTCAAGAAAGCAGGCACCTAGGCTCGCTATATGTGAGCCGGACTATGAACTACCAAGAGAAGCTCAAGTGCGGCCTTGTGAATGGCCGTTGAGGGAGTCCTGGACTAAGGGGTCCTCGGGCGTCTGGCCTGTTATCCATGGGCCGGACTGATGGGCTGTGAAGAAATGAAGACCGAAGATTGTACCTGTGTCCGGATTGGACTCTCCTTCGCATGGAAGGCAAGCTTGGCGACCGACTATGAAGATTCCTTCTTATGTAACCGACTCTATGTAAACCCTAGATCCCCTCGGTGTCTATATAAACCGGAGGGGATAGTTCGGAAAGGACACATTCATTACCATAGTCATACAGGCTAGGCTTCTAGGGTTTAGCCATCACGATCTCATGGTAGATCAACTCTTGTAACACCCATATTCATCAATATCAATCAAGCAGGACGTAGGGTATTACCTCCATAGAGAGGGCCCGAACTTGGGTAAACATTGTGTCCCCTGTCTCCTGTTACCATCGATCCTAGACGCACAGTTCGGGACCCCCTACCCGAGATCCGCCGGTTTTGACACCGACATTGGTGCTTTCATTGAGAGTTCCACTGTGCCGTCGATGAAAGGTTCAATGGCTCCTTCAATCGTCTATAGCGACGCTGTCCAAGGAGAAACCTTCCTCCCCAAATAGATTTTCGTGTTCGACGGCTTCGTACTGCGGGCCAACTCGCTCGGCCATCTGGAGCAGATCGATAGCTACGCCCCTGGCCACCAGGTCAGATTTGGAAGCTTGAACTACGTCACAGATATCCGTGGATACTTGATCTTCAATGGATTTGAATCCGCGGCGATCGTTCCCCCTCGCTCCGAGGAACATGACTTAAATCTGTCATCGGATTACATCCAGGAGACGGCCCCTGTTGCTGCAACGGCCTTAGAACCAGAGCAGATCGTGCCATCCGAAGCCACAGAGTCCGCAGCGTTGGAGCCGCACACGGACTCATCACTCCGCGATATCTATGTCAATGGAAATCTGGATTCGTCTCCGGCTATAAATTCCAGATCATATACACTTGCGGACACCGAGCTAGATCGGTTATCGATCTTCGAATTTGGTGCCGCAGATGTCTTTCAGCACTCACCTTTGGGCGATGTGTTAAACCCTTTAACGAACCTGTCATTCACAGGAGACTCGCAGCCGAACCATGTCCGGTTCGAACTAGGGGCTGACGATGGAGAATGTTGTTTCCCACCCGCCACCCACTTCATAGCCACTGTCGATGATTTAACCAACGTGCTCGATTATGGCTCTGAAGACATCGACGGTATGGACGACGATGCCGACATGGAGCAAGGCCAAGACCCGCCGTTCACTGGTCGTTGGACGGCCACCTAAAGATGTGTACATGGTCGACACACCTAAAGATGCTAGCGATGATGAAAAAGGGGATCCAGTCACGGATAAACCTTCTGAGACACAGTCCAAGCGCCGGCGCCCCAAACACCGCTCTAAGCCTCGTCGCTCAAAAAATGACAACACTGGCACTGGAGAAAATGCTACTCCAGGCGACACCGAAAACAATGAAGACCATCTTGGAGCCGCATCCGAACAGGAGGAACAAGACAACGGGCAAGATGACCCTGATAAACAGGCCACGCCCAATGACTCGGATGATGATAGTTATCGTCCAGTCTCCGAAGATGAGGAGAGCCTCGACAGCGAGGATTTCATCATGCCTGAGGCACCCCTAGAGCAGGAACGCTTCAAGCGCCAGCTAATAGATACCGCCAGAAGCCTGAAAAAGAAACAACAACAGCTCCAGGCTGATCAAAACTTGCTCATTAACAGGTGGACGGATGTCCTGGCAGCCGAAGAATACGGCCTTGTGCGCCAAGTCAAGAGTTACCCAAAGCGTAGACTGCTACCTCAGTTCGATGAGGAGGCACTAGATCCCATACCGCCCTCACGCAATGCGGACCGACCACCACACGGTCGGGATAGTGCGGCGGACCGACCACCCGGCGGTCGGGATAAAGCGGCAACTCAGGACGAACAACAACCCGTTCCACCACCTCGCAAAAACAGGGACAGAACAACTCGGGACCATACATATGACCTTCGTCAGGAGCTGGACAGTAGAGCAGGACACACCAGATCAATCTACGGATCGCGAGGACGCTTCCCGACTCGGGATGACGGCTACCTATTTGGGCGTGACAAACCTAGTCACACCCAGGCCGATAACCGCAGACGCACTCCATCAGAGGTGCGCCGTGATGCGGCCCGATATAGAGGCGCCACACACCCTCTCTGCTTCACAGATGAGGTGCTGGATCAAGAATTCCCCGAGGGGTTCAAGCCCATCAAATATCGAATGATACGACAGAACAACCGACCCCACAATGTGGGTCAAAGATTTTATTCTCCACATCCACATGGCCCGAGGAGACGACCTCCACGCTATCAAATACCTCCCATTAAAGCTCAAAGGACCAGCTCACCACTGGCTGAACAGCCTGCCTAAAAGTTCCGTCGGCAGCTAGGACGACTTGGAAGAAGCCTTCCTCGACAACTTCCAAGGTACATATGTCCGGCCACCCGATGCCGATGACTTAAGCCACATAGTTCAACTACCTGGAGAATCAGCCAGAAAATTTTGGACTAGGTTCCTAACCAAAAAGAACCAGATCATTGACTGTCTGGATGCCGAAGCCCTAGCGGCCTTTAAACACAACATCTGTGACGAATGGCTAGCACGCCACCTCGGCCAAGAAAAGACGAAGTCCATGGCAGCCCTTACGACACTCATGACCTGCTTTTGCACGGGAGAAGATAGTTGGCTGGCTCACAGTACAAACACAACCAATGAAGCAGGCCACTCCGAGGCCAAAAATAGCACTAGCAAGCTCCGGCGCAATAGGCACAAACGCCAAAGCAATGGCGATAACACCGATGCTACCACAGTTCACGCCGGATTCAGCGACTCCAAATACGGCCAGCGAAAGAAGCCCTATAAAAGGAACGCGGAGGACCATCTAGCTTAGACTGCATACTCGATCGTCCTTGCCAGATACATGGCACCCCAAACAAACCGGCCAACCATACTAACAGAGATTGCCGGGTCCTTAAGCAAGCCAGCAAGGTAAATAGCGGAAACAAGGAAGGGGAATCGTAGAGCGAGTACGAAGACGAGGAGCCTCGGCAACCGAACACTGGGGGGCAGAAGAAATTCCCGCCTCAAGTCAAAACGGTGAACACGATATACGCTGCACACATCCCCAAAAGGGAGCGCAAGCGTGCACTTAGGGACGTTTACGCGGTAGAGCCAGTCGCCCCAAAGTTCAACCCATGGTCGTCATTCCCGATCACCTTCGATCGTAGTGATCATCCAACTAGCATCTGTCATGGCGGTTCGTCCGCATTGGTACTGGACCCAATCATCGACGAGTTTCACATGACACGAGTCCTAATGGACGGTGGTAGTACCCTCAACCTGCTCTATCAGGATACAGTACGCAAAATGGGCATTAATCCCTCACGAATCAAGCCCACGATAACTACCTTTAAAGGAGTTATACCAGGCGTAGAAGCCTGCTATATGGGCTCGATCACGCTGGAGGTGGTCTTCGGTTCCCCGGATAACTTCTGAAGCAAAGAGCTAATCTTCGATATCGTCCCCTTCCGCAGCAGCTACCACGCACTGCTCGGACGAACCGTGTTCGCTAAATTCAATGTGGTGCCGCATTATGCTTATCTCAAGCTCAAGATGCCCGGTCCACGCGGCGTCATTACAGTAAATGGAAACACGGAACGTTTCCTCCGCACAGAGGAACACACGCAGCCCTAGCAACAGAAGTACAAAGCGGCCTTCTCAAGAAGCACCATAATTCGGCCGCCGAACCGCTGGACATCGTCAAGAAGGTCCGGACTACACTGCAAAAGAGCAGCTCGGTTCGTCAAGAGCTAAATTAGTAAATTCGGCCTCCGTCCCAGCCCCGAGGAAGAAAGGGCATCCGTGTTGCACATACATAATTACGCACTCAAAACCTCATGGGTACTGACAGAAGCATAACTCACTCGCGATCCACAGTGCGGCTTGACCGATCCTGGTATTCTCACGCCTTTATTTTTTCTTTTTTATTATCACAGGTCTTTTTCTCTTTTCGAGGTCTATATGGACGACCCGCTTGCAGAACACACCAAGGAGGCAAGAAGCTCTGGCATACAAGGGAATCCCCAGGTGGTCTCTATTAACGATTGCCATACTTGTTTTACATACCCGCACGTAGCTCGCCCTTGGTTGTGACATGTTAAAAAGCTTTACCTGCTTATCACATTACTCGCACAAAGTACGCCTCGACGTACCAATTACACCACAACGGTGAATAAATGATGGCGTCAGCTTTTTACTTAATTTTTCCTGTTTCCTCACCTTTGTGCATATTACTTATTACACACGTACACTATGGTAAATATCACTGCGCCAGGGGCTTCATTACACCCTGTTCTACAGCAATAAAAGTCCGAACACTTTCTTAGTATAGTTCGGCACCCCGAACTTATAACATTATATGCATCGGCTCCGAATCATGTCTTTGGTCAATAGTTGGGTTGCCCGGCTCCTGTGCTTACTACCTTATGTTCCGCTATATCGGCTAGGGTAGTAAAGGGAGAACTACTGCAATTGTGTCCCGGTTCTTCTGGACGAGTACCTCAATAGAGAAAGCCAAAAACTGACTGTCATGATGCAGCGAGAGCCAGTCAGCTGTTCGAGAGGTTCCAAATCGTTAGAGATTTTTTCCGCTTCGTGTGAAGAATCGGTTCCTCCAATTAGGCGTGTATAGTGCCCCTAGTTCGGCCTTCCGAATACCAGGGGCTTCGCCAACCTTTTCAATTGTGAAACTCCTATGGCTAAGTGAGGGCGGTAAAGGCCGCATAGTCTGATTGCCTTGTTCGTTGCGCTAAACACCTCCTTTAAGGACCAGAATGTGGAGTAAAGAGTGTTTAGATTCATCCCGAACACCCCCGTACTATCTACGTGGGGGCAGAAGCCGACGACTGGTCAACC
The DNA here is from genome assembly GCF_002162155.2 of Triticum dicoccoides. NCBI lineage: Eukaryota > Viridiplantae > Streptophyta > Magnoliopsida > Poales > Poaceae > Triticum > Triticum dicoccoides. Next base: position 554,700,018 of record NC_041392.1, on the reverse strand, counting down.
CTCAGATTTCATAAATGGTCGCACAGGAGGTAAAATGTAAATCACAAGCATTATAATACATAACATCATTTTTTTGACAGAAAGACTGTAAGGGAACCCCCTACAGTATAATTGGTGCAACAAACCCAAATTGCAAGTACCATGCTATAAACCTGGGTGGGTGGGAAGGCATCAACCCCTTCCCACCACTAGGCTATGCCTTAGTCTGCTAATATACTGGACATGATAATACAAATGTTCTCATGGGAAAATGTTCCATATTACAGGACAGGATAATACAAATGTTCTCATGGGAAAATGATATGCTTCGAACATTGTTCCTCCACAAGGCGGGACCCCTCCAGGATGCCATCAAAATAGAGCTCGGGTCGACGATGCTCCTTGCCCTCCGGCGGCCCCTCGGTCATAAGCTTTTTCGCATCCAGCTTTGCCCAATGCGTCTTGACGCGGGCAAAGGCCATACGCGCACCTTCAATGCAGACCAACCGCTTCACGGTTTCGAGCCGCGTACATTCATTTACAAGCTGCTTAACAAGTCCGAAATAGCTGCTAGGTACAGGCTCGGTAGGCCATAGCCGGACTATCAGGTCCTTCATGGCTAGCTCTGCCGACTTGTGCAGATCAACCAACTGCTTCAGCAGGTCGATGAAGGGCAACGAATGTTCGGGTCCAAGATACTGGGACCAGAATAGCTTCTCCATAGACATCCCTTCTTTGGCTCTGTAATGCTCGGCAACATCCGATATCCTGCGCGGCAGATCCGCAAATGCCCGTGGAAAACCCAAATTCGGATAAGTACATGGAACATTTCTTTTACATACTTGCTTTGCATGGTGAAAGAATTACCCGCAGCAATCTCCTTGGCCGCCTGAATTTCCTGGAGGGTGTTCTGGGCTTCGGCTCGTGCATCCTGTGCGCTCCGGCGGGCCTACGCCAGTTCGGACTCTTGCGCCTTACAATCACGCTCCAAGGACTCAAATCTCTTGATCGCGTCCTGGAGCTGTTGTTGCGCCTCACCGACCTGGGCCTCGTGCTTCTCACGCGCGACACGTTCCTTGGCCGCTTTGTCCTCGGCCTCGGCCAACGCCTTCTTGAGGGCTGCCACCTCAGTCGTAGCCCCTAGCAAAGGTCATGACAACTCAGTCTGGATGGACTATTCATTTCTTTTTTTCTTCAAAAGGTACCAGCAGGTCAGCACATACCTTGGCTATCCTCTAGCTGCTTCTTTACGGGGCCGAGCTCTTCCTCGGCCCGCTCCAGTTTCCGCTTCAGTCCGGAGACCTCTGCAGCATGAGTAGTGGCAGCCTGCAGCAACACCTGCTTATTCACAAAGACAACTTATGTTAGACTCCTGTGATATTTCTTTTCGATCCTCTATTCGGCTTTTTCTTTTCGAACACCAAACAGAGCATCAGGGGATACTATCTATACTATGATATTCTTCCTACAAACGCATTACTTACCTCAAAGCCTGAAAGAAGGCTAGTGCAGGCTTCGGTCAGTCCGCTTTTCACGAACTGGACCTTCTCTATTACCGTGCCCATAAGGGTGCGGTGTGCATCCACAATAGAGGCGCCTCGTAGCGCCTCCAGCAGATTATCCGGTGCCTCTAGTTGGATAGAGGTCACCGGCGAAACAGGCACATTCCCTCCTTTCGGGGCATGCCGTTCGCTGGACTCCGGAGCCTTATAGGTCTCCGGAATGGTATCTGACTCAGGTCCGAAGGGAACCCGGCCCCCGTCACCAGTCCCCATAGGGGCTTTTTACCCCATGCGTCTGGCAATTGAGGAATCGTCCCGGGGCACCACCCCGACGATCTCCGGCCCCCCAGTCGGGGAAGGTCTTTTGCGACACCACCTCATCGTCACCCTTGGGAGAGACGGAATGAGCAGGTGGCGGAGACATGCTAGCCATCTCCTTTGTGTCTAGCGATCCCTCTGACGAGGATCGCGGGGAGCCATCGCGTGCTGGATTGCAATAACAAGGTTTAAGGTGTATCAATATTACAAACCGGGAAAGCTAGACGTTTTCAGATCCTGGTACATACGAGGTGGCCGGAGGCTTGGTCCGGCGAGGTCGCTCTGGACTGCTGTCAACATCCCACATGGAGTTGTCTGCATGGGAACCCCTAACCCTCTTAGGCGCTTTCGGCTCTGGATCTGCGGGGGCCGCTCTCTTCTTCCTCCCCACTTCAGGTGGGGAGTCGCTTTCTTCTTCCTCTTTGTCGTCGTCGTTGGCAGACGAAGAAGAAGTCTCATCGTCAGACATCATGTCCGAAGCGCCTTTTCGACGAGGGCCCCTCTTGGCCCCTTTGGCCGCTTTCTTGGTCGTCTTCTCTGGCACCTCATAAGGTGTTGGAAAAAGAATTTTCATCAATAACGGGAATTCTTGGTCTTTGCGCAGCGGAGCCAGACTGTTAATCCCCTCCGCTATCTTGACCCAGGCCTGAAAACATGGGTAGGAAAGCTTAGGCTTTTTCTCAAAATATGCTAGTAAATGGTACACCTTGAAAACATTAAAAGAACTCACTGGGTTAGCCTGGCGTTTTAAGCTAAGCCCACGATCTTCGGTCGTGGGTGGTGGCGTCTCGCCGGCCTTGAAGAGCACCTTCCAGATTTCTTCGTGTGTCATGCCAAAGAGCTCTAGTACCGTCTGGTGCTTGGTCGGATCATACTCCCACAGATAGCAAGTCTGGCATTGGCACGGAAGGACCCGAGGAATGAGCATGACCTGGACCACGGTAACGAGTTTGATCTTCCTATCCATCATGTTCTGGACACACGTCTGGAGCCCAGTGAGCTCGTCTGAGGGACCCCAGGTCGGGCCCCTCTCTTGCTAGGAGGTGAGCCGCATTTGGAATCCAGATCTGAATTTGGGGGCCGCCACCCAGTTGGCGTTGCGTGGCTCGATGATATAGAACCACCTTGATTGCCACCCTTTCACCGTCTCCGCGAACGAGCCTTCGGGCCAAGTAACGTTGGGCATCTTTCCCAACATGGCGCCTCCGCACTCTGCTTGTTGGATGCTCACCACCTTCGGCTTCACATTGAAGGTCTTCAACCATAGGCCGAAATGAGGCGGGATGCGGAGGAAGGCCTCACACACGACAATGAATGTCGTAATATTGAGGATGAAGTTGGGGGCTAGGTCATGAAAGTCTAGCCCGTAGTAAAACATCAGTCCGCGGACGAAGGGGTGGAGAGAGAAGCCTAGCCCGCAGGCGAAGTGTGTGAGAAACACAACCCTCTCGTGGGGCTCTGGAGTAGGGACGATCTATCCTTATCCGGGAGTCGGTGAGCGATCTCCTTGGCCAAATATCCGGCCTCCCGAAGCGCCTTGATATCCTTCTTCCTGACGAAGGAGGCCATCCACTTACCCCCAGCTCCGGATCCAGACATTTTTGAGTGTTTTCTCGGTTGAGGGAAAAGCTAGAAGCTTGGGTGATGGAGCTCAGGGATGGAAGGACTAAGGAGGAGCTGAGGTGTGGGTGAAGGAAAGGGAATCCTTATCCCCTTATAAAGGCCGTGAATATGAAGCGTCTCCCCACTCGCCTTAAACTCACCTATTCCCAAGGGCCGTGCTAACGGCACGGTTGGGCTGCCCAAGCCCGTATTGCTAAGAATCCCGTAATAAGGGGGCACGATCTCTGCTTCGACAAAACATGCCAATGGCAACCGCGTCTCGAAACGTGGGCGACAGACGAAAAACGGTCTGAAATTATGACCGGCCAGACATGATGTCATGTTGTAAAAGCTGTCAGCGAATTAGACTCGTGTGAAAATAGATATTCTCTCAATGGTTATGTATGGTGTATGACAGGTCCGGATACTATCATCGCATCCAAAGACTATCTTCAAGTTCGGATAAAAGGGAACCCGCCTTGCAATGCCGAAAGCAATCTGCGCGCTGGACTCCTCGTCATTGAAGCCAGGTCCAGGGGCTACTGAGGGAGTCCTGGACTAAGGGGTCCTCGGGCGTCCGACCTGTTATCCATGGGCCGGACTGATGGGTTGTGAAGACATGAAGACCGAAGACTCTACCTGTGTCCGGATTGGACTCTCCTTGGCATGGAAGGCAAGCTTGGCGACCGACCATGAAGATTCCTTCTTATGTAACCGACTCTATGTAAACCCTAGATCCCCTCGTTGTCTATATAAACTGGAGGGGATAGTCCGGAAAGGACACATTCATTACCATAGTCATATAGGCTAGGCTTCTAGGGTTTATCCATCACGATCTCGTGGTAGATCAACTCTTGTAACACCCATATTCATCAATATCAATCAAGCAGGACATAGGGTATTACCTCCATAGAGAGGGCCCGAACCTGGGTAAACATTGTGTCCCCTATCTCCTGTTACCATCGATCCTAGACATACAGTTCGGGACCCCCTGCCCGAGATCCGCCGGTTTTGACACCGACAACCGTCCGAATACTTTATGATTCGTGCAGGTATCAAGGAAGAATTTGACGCGTATGTGCATAATGCTGATCTTGAGGGCTTCATGTCAGATAAGTACCCACAATACTGATACCTAACTGATTCATTTGTGAGAAGGTTTAAATTTACATCCTAGCGCAATTCTCACATTGTCCTATTTGATCTTTATGATAAATCATATACCATGGACCTAGAAGATTTTAGTACTGCTTGTAAACTCCCGCACTGGGGCAATGTTAGTGAACCTCGCAAATCTGAATATAAAGTCTTTCTTGCTAGCGTTACTATGGGGGAATCTAGGGAAACCACACACGCTACCATAGGGAGCATTCATTTTCCTTCCATGCATTATTTTGCTCTCTTCGTGGGTAGAGGCATTAACGGTATAGATGAGGCTTGTCACATGTGCGTTCTAGATCTTAGTGTCATCAAGAGTGCGGTACTGGGTGATAAACAATATAACTTGGGGGCTATTGTCGCACGTAGCTTGCATCTTAATAATTTAAGTGGTGACTTGTTTGGTGGAATTTATGCAACTCGTGTAGCTAATTTTCTTGAGATACCCATACATGAGAATGATATGGAATTGCCTCCTGCTTATCTGGATTATAATGCTATGGTTCGTCACCAGTTTGTTGAGAGGAATGAACATTTCCTTCAGTACCGACTAATCTTTGACAGACAGCGCACCATCCATGTTGCTCTCACTGCTCCTGCTTTCTTTGACTTTCAGACAAAAGGGAGATATGGTATAACCAGGGAGGAGGCGAACGAGTACGAGAGGAGGACGGAGGCAGCTCGCCTCCAAGCTGCAACCTGTGAGGCAATAGCCGCTGCATCACAGTACGACCCCAGGTACAACTTTGGATTTCCACCAGGTCAGCCGTGGCCATAGACCAACTTAGTACAAAAGCCTAAGCTTGGGGGAGTACGTATTGCTCATCGACATTACATTCATGTTCACACACTCATGCTAGTTGTCGGTGCTCATACTTTCTCATTGTACTATCCATGCTAGTTTATTTTCTTTTCCAGCATTCTTCTTGCGTGTTTGAAAAACCTTAAGAAAAACAAAAAAATAGTTGTAGCTTTTAGCTAGTTACTTTCCATGCCTGTAGTAGTAATTAAAAGAAAACCCAACAAGATTTCTCGTTCTTCTTTTGCTTGTTGGGAGCTTTCCCATGTTAATGGTTTTATTTCCTTTCTTTTCTTTGGGGGTCGAGAGGAGAAGACCATGGTGAAAATGTTGAGTGGCTCTCATATGCATTATTGTTGATATAACAAAGAGCCCGTATTACCTTGTCTTCTCATGTGTATTAAATGCTTGTAGATTCCAGCTTAGTCCAATGCACGTGCACTATTATTATAATCCACACCATTAGGTTGTGCAAGTGAAAGGCAATAATGATGATATATGATGGACTGATTGAGATGAGAGAAGCTGGTATGAACTCAACCTATCTTGTTTTTGTAAATATGATTATTTCATCGTTCCTGACTCAGCCTATTATGAATGAAACATGTTTGCAATGATAATTAAAGATTATAGTTGCTCATGCCATGCTTAATTTACTAGGAGTTTATAATGGTTTACCTTGCGTGCCAACATGCTATTAAAATGGTTGTGATGTGGTATGATAGGGTGGTATCATCCTTTGAACGATTTGAGTGGCTCGACTTGGCACATGTTCACGCATATAGTTGAAACAAAATCAACATAGCCTCCACAATATTTATGTTAATGGTGAATTATATCCTACCCATGCTTGCACTCAGTGTTGATTAATTTTAATGCATGTTCATGACTGTTGTCGCTCTCTAGTTGGTTCCTTCCCAGTCTCTTTCTAGCCTTCACTTGTACTAAGCGGGAATACTGCTTGTGCATCCACTTCCATAAACCCCAAAAGTTATTCCATATGAGTCCACCATACCTTCCTATATGTGGTATCTACCTCCGTTCAAAGTAAATTTGTATGTGCCAAACTCTAAACCTTCAAATGAAATTCTGTTTTCTATGCTCGGATAGCTCATGTATCAACTAGAGCTATCCATATCTTCCATGCTAGGCGGGTTATTCTCAAGAGGAGTGGCCTTCGCTCCTCACTCACGAGAAAATGGCTAGTAACTGGGATGCCCAATCCCATGCTCTAACCAAATCAAAATAATTGCAAACAAAACTCCCCCAGGATTGTTGTTAGTTGGAGGCACCCGTTGTTTCAGACAAGCCTTGGATTGATGTTTGTTGGTGGTAGGGGGAGTATAAACTTTACCATTCTGTTTGGGAACCGCCTATAATGTGTGTAGCATGGAAGATATCGAGATCTCTTGGTTTTTATGTTGACAATGAAAGTATACCACTCAAAATATTATTCATCTCTATTTCAAAAGCGAGCTCTGGCACCTCTACAAATCCCTGCTTCCCTCTGTGAAGGGCCTATCTATTTACTTTTATGTTGAGTCATCATCCTATTATTAAAAAGCACCAATTGGAGAGCACTGCTGTCATTTGCATGTATCACTATTAGTTTTTATTGAGTATGACTGTGACTGGATCTCTTTTACCATGAATTACAATGTTTAGTCAGACCTTGATCTTCAGAGGTGCTCTGCATTTATGTTTTGTGGTCTCAGAAAGGGCTAGCAAGATACCATCTTGTTATATCATATTATGATTGTTTTGAGAAAGTGTTGTCATCCGAGATTTATTATTATTGCTCGCTAGTTTATTATGCCATTGATATGAGTAACATGAGACCTAAATGTTATTGTGAATATGGTCAGTTCATAATCTTTGCTGAAAACTTGAATGCTGGCTCTACATATTTACAACAACAAGATCAAACATAGTTTGTAAAAGTTTTTCTTTATCACTTTCAGTTTGTGAACTGAATTGCTTGAGGACAAGCAAAGGTTTAAGCTTGGGGGAGTTGATACGTCCCCATCGTATCTACTTTTTCAAACACTTTTGACCTTGTTTTGGACTCTAACTTGCATGATTTGAATGGAACTAACCCGGACTGATGATGTTTTCAGCAAAATTGCCATGGTGTTATTTTTGTGCAGAAATAAAAGTTCTCGGAATGACCTGAAACTTCACGGAGAATATTTTTGGAATATATAAAAAATACTGGCGAAAGAATCAACATCAGGGGGCCCACACCCTGTCCATGAGGGTGGGGGCGCGCCCCCTATCTCGTGGGCCCCCTGATGCTCCACCGACCTCAACTCCAACTCTATATATTCACGTTCGGGGAGAAAAAAAATCAGAGAGAAGGATTCATCATGTTTTACGATACATAGCCGCCGCCAAGCCCTAATCTCTCTCGGGAGGGCTGATCTGGAGTTCGTTCGGGGCTCCGGAGAGGGGAATCCATCGCCATTGTCATCATCGACCTTCCTCCATCGACAATTTCATGATGATCACCGCCGTGCGTGAGTAATTCCATCGTAGGCTTGCTGGACAGTGATGGGTTGGATGAGATTTACCATGTAATCGAGTTAGTTTTGTTAGGGTTTGATCCCTAGTATCCATTATGTTCTGAGATTGATGTTGCTATGACTTTGCTATGCCTAACGGTTGTCACTAGGGCCCGAGTACCATGATTTCAGATCTGAACCTATTATGTTTTCATGAATATATGTGAGTTCTTGATCCTATCTTGCAAGTCTATAGTCACCTATTATGTGTTACGATCCGTTAACCCCGAAGTGACAATAATCGGGATACTTATCGGTGATGACCGTAGTTTAAGGAGTTCGTGTATTCAATAAGTGTTAATGCTTTGATCCGGTACTCTATTAAAAGGAGGCCTTAATATCACTTAGTTTCCAATAGGACCCCACTGCCACGGGAGGGTAGGACAAAAGATGTCATGCAAGTTCTTTTCCATAAGCATGTATGACTATATTCAGAATATATGCCTACATTACATTGATGAGCTAGAGCTAGTTCTGTGTCACCCTATGTTATAACTGTTGCATGCGGAAGCGCATCCGACATAATTATCCATCACTGATCCATTGCCTACAAGCTTTTCACATACTGATCTCCGCTTAGTTACTTTTCCGCTGCCATTGTTACGCTTGCTATAAAGCTGCTACTGTTACTTTTGCTATTGTTACCGCTACTATCATATTACTTTGCTACTAAATACTTTGCTGTAGATATTAAGTCTTTCAGGTGCGGTTGAATTGACAACTCAACTGTTAATACTTGAGAATATTCTTTGGCTCCCCTTGTGTCGAATCGATAAATTTGGGTTGAATAGTTTACCCTCAAAAACTATTGCGATCCCCTATACTTGTGGGTTATCAGCTCGTTAATTAATCAAAGATGGTTAAGTTTCTGAGCCATAGGCATGTGTTGTCATTTGATGAATGGGATCACATCATTAGAGAATGATGTGATGGACAAGACCCATCCGTTAGCTTAGCATAATGATCGTTCGGTTTTATTGCTATTGCTTTCTTCATGACTTATACATGTTCCTCAAACTATGAGATTATGCAACTCCCGAATACCGTAGGAACACCTTGTGTGCTATCAAATGTCACAACGTAACTGGGTGATTATAAAGATGCTCTATAGGTGTCTCTGATGGTGTTTGTTGAGTTGGCATAGATCGAGATTGGGATTTTTCACTTCGTGTATTGAGAGGTATCTTTGGGCCCTCTTGGTAATGCACATCACTATGAGCGTTGCAAGCAATGTGAGTAATGAGTTAGTCATGGGATGATGCATTACGGAATGAGTAAAGAGACTTGCCGATAACGAGATTGAACTAGGTATGGTGATACCGACGATCGAATCTTGGGCAAGTAACATACCGATGACAAAGGGAACAACGTATGTTGTTATGTGGTTTGACGGATAAAGCTCTTCGTAGAATATGTAGGAGCCAATATGAGCATCCATGTTCCACTATTGGTTATTGACCAGAGATGTGTCTCGGTCATGTCTACATAGTTATCGAACCCGTAGGGTCCGCACGCTTAGCGTTCGATGATGATTTGTATGATGAGTTATGTGATTTGATGACCGAAGTTTGTTCGGAGTCCCAGATGAGATCACGGACATGAAGAGGAGTCTTGAAATGGTCGAGACATAAAAATCGATATATTGGAAGGCTATATTCAGACAACGGAAAGGTTCTGAGTGGTTCGAGTATTTTTGGAGTACCGGAGAGTTACGGGAATTCGCCGGCGGAAGTATTGGGTCTTCATGGGCCTTAGTGGAAAGGAGAGAAGGGCCACAAGGGGAGCCCCCCCCCCCCCATGGGTTGGTCCGAATTGGACTAGGGAGGGGGCAGCGCCCCCCTCTTTCCTTCTCCCTCTCCTACTCCTTCCCTCTCTCCTCTCTTGGAAAAGGAAGGGGACTCCAACTAGGATTAGCAATCCTAGTTGGACTCCCCCTATAGGCGCACCCCTCCTAGGCCGGCCTCCTCTTCCCCCATCCTTAATATACGTGGGCAGGGGTGCACCCCAAAGACACACAAGTTGATCTTTAGCCGTGTGCGGTGCCCCCCTCCATAGTTTTACACCTCATTCATATTGCGTAGTGCTTAGGCGAAGCCCTGCGCTGGTAACTTCATCATCACCGTCACCATGCCATCGTGCTGACGAAACTCTCCCTCAGCCTCAACTAGATCAAGAGTTCGAGGGACGTCACCGAGGTGGACATGTGCAGATCGTGGAGGTGTCGTGCGTTCGGTACTTGGATCGGTTGGATCACGAAGACGTTCAACTACATCAACCGCGGTACTAAACGCTTCCGCTTTCAGTCTACGAGGGTATGTAGGCACACTCTCCCCTCTCTTTGCTATGCATCTCCTAGATAGATCTTGCGTGATCATATGAATTTTTTTGAAATACTGCGTTCCCCAACAGTGCTAGCACGACACGAAGCACCTACGCTGATGGTAGTGAATATAAAGGGGAAAACCATAAGCTTTACGAGTATTGTGACCATGCGATGGTCATCTGAAGGTGAAAACCGGACAAAGCTACTTCACAACCAATGTTTGATTTCAACTAGCCACTACGATTTGGTATGAACAAGAAAAGTACAGTAAATAATTTACGATCTATTTTCCGGGTGAGATCAATTACTTAAGCACATATGGAAGAGTACCACCTCTCTTGCGACACCGTGTAGGCCCCTGCTGATACGTTGAGGGTGTTGCGGGTGCGATGGCTGTCGGCGGTGGGGAAGAAGACTTTAGACGGCAGACGGCTGGGTCGGGGGATAAATCATGTTGCCGTGGATGAGGCGGTCGTAGGAGCGGCAACGGCAAGGTGGACGACGGCGCCGATAAAGCGAGAGGACGCGATGAAAGGATCCTGGTACGGCCCCGAGGATGAGAGACGTCCATCTCTTGCAGTGGACGCTAGCGTAACGGCTCATAAGGTGGAGGATGGGGTGGTGGACGGAGGAGGCTAGCCGCAGTGGGGATGTTGTTGTGGCGTCGACGATTTATGAATGGGGAAATTGAGGGGGAGGGGGATCTCAAACTTTGGGACACGCTTGTCTGAAATGTGGGAAAGTTACTAACTTATCCCCCGTTTAAAATTTTGGACATCACGTCGGTTGGGGATAGGATGGTAATCTCGCATCTCCCAAATATTTGCTGGTAGCGATTTCGGGCGAGGAGAGGGTGTTTTGCCGCCCACGGTTGGCACCCACGGTGTATGAATGGGGCTGACCGGTAGGGTGGTTGTGTCACGTCTGGGGGGAGCTACACATATGCTCCTATTTAAAATATTTGCCAACATCAATTTCGGGCGAGGAGAGTTTGTTTTGCCGCCCACTGTGTATGAATGGGGAAATGGAGGGAGAGACACATGTCTTTCGGATGAGCTTGAATCAAATGCGTTTTGCCGCCCACATTTGCCGCCCACCGTGTCTGAATGGGCTCTGAGGCGGTTGTGTCACGTCTGATTGAAGTTACTAGTCTACCTCTATCGACAGCAGTGTAAATCCAGTCGATAAGGATGTCAAAGTGTCAGGGGTAGACAATAATTTCCATCTCACAAACACTTGCTTCGGGCAGCACACAAATGATAGTGGGTGTTTAGCCGCTTCATTCAAAACTTGGGAGAATTAGCATTCACGTTTGCCTTGGGCCATGGCAACTAAATTCAAATCCAAATTGTATTCGATTACGAATATCCACCGATAATTCTATGTTTTGTTATTTATTTCTTCAAAACCACAACAAAGATTTATTCCACCTTTATATATGATTATGATTTAGAAATGCCATGATCTTCGAATTCAGTAGGTTGGATATACTTTGAGTCAAACAGTTATTTCATCCAATACAATATGCTCACACGAAAAACAGTTCACCTTATGTCAATCATACAAGTACTGAAATTACCTCGCCTAAAAAATTCGGATCATTACAACACATGGACAACATAGGGGTTCTTACAACATAATCCATTCAGAGACATGTCACAACATGCAAGTACAATAATCTATTGACAATTTCAACTAGTATCTAAAGAAGAACTGGGATTACCATGGGCTTCAGATAGCAGAAACAGCAGGACCGCTTCCGTCTTCAAATGCAACATTCTTACTTCCTCCAATTCTTGGGTTGCTTACATAATGTGTGCAGCTAATTGCATAATTTGCAGCCTCAAGATCAAGATTATCTCATTCATGGCAGCCACACCATCTCTTTCTGCCTCTAGTAGAGCCTCAAGAACTATAATATTGTCGGATTTCGGGTTCCGGCAGACCCTTGAGGTTCGAACACTGGGGTGCGCGCGGAGATCTCTCCCCTACCGATCTACGTCCAATCTCCTCGCGTGATCTAAACTGGAAACAACGAACAACACAAGGGACACGGGGTTTATACTGGTTCGGGCCACCGTTGTGGTGAAATACCCTACTCCAGTGTGTGATATGGTGGATTGCCTCGGGGGCTGATGAGGAATAGTACAAGGGAAGAACAGCCTCGCGAGAGGTGTTCTTGAGCTGGTGCGATGAACTGCTAGGGTGTGTTCAGTCGCCTCTCTCTCTCTCTGGTAGGGTTCTCCCAGATCTCTCAATGTCTTCTCCCTATCTCTACTCTGTGGTGGCTAGCTCTATTTATAGAGGCCCTGGGCCTCTCCCCAAATAATGAGCGGGAAGGGTGCCAACAATTGGCCATTTTGAAGGGGAACATCTAGTACAAGTTATCCTGACCAAAGGTGGTCTTCGGCTGCCAAAAGTACTGGTGATGACACCGTCTTGGGCTCCACGATGACATCCGTCCCGTCGCTCTGCTGGTCTTGGTCTCTGTCGGTGTCAAATCCGGCGGATCTCGGGTAGTGGGTCCCGAACTGTGCGTCTAGGCCGGATGGTAACAGGAGGCAGGGAACACGATGTTTTACCCAGGTTCGGGCCCTCTTGATGGAGGTAAAACCCTATGTCCTGCTTGATTAATATTGATGATATGGGTAGTACAAGAGTAGATCTACCACAAGATCAAGGAGTCTAAACCCTAGAAGCTAGCCTATGGTATGATTGTTGTATATGGAGTTTATGTCCTACGGACTACCACCCTCTGGTTTATATAGACACCAGATAGGGTTAGGGTTACACAGAGTCGGTTACAATGGTAGGAGATCTTGAATATCCGCATCGCCAAGCTTGCCTTCCACACAAAGGAAAGTCCCATCCGGACATGGGACGAAGTCTTCAATCTTGTATCTTCATAGTCCAGGAGTCCGGCTGAAGGTATAGTCCGGCTATCCGAACACCCCCTAATCCATGACTCCCTCAGTAGCCCCCGAACCAGGCTTCAATGACGATGAGTCCGGCGCGCAGATTGTTCGGCATTGCAAGGAGGGTTCTTCTCCAAATCCTGTGTACCTGTAGGAATAATGTCCGATTTTTGTAATGTAGCGCTCCTCGACTCCCACGCCCAATAATGGCCGTCTTCCACGTGTCAAACGAATGCGAAAAGCCAGGGTGTTTTTACATCCATGCCCCTGGCCGTATAATCGAGCCGCCTATTTAACGGGATGGGGATCTAGGTCCAAACCACATCTTCTCCTCTCCGCGAGTTATCATCGGAGCGCTTCCAGCAAAGGTCCATTCCAACATGACCAGTCGTCGCAGCTCCTCCCCTCGCCCCTCCGGTCCCAAACCCGGGGACTGGGAGAGTTGCACCATCCCGCATAGCGAGTTAGTGTCGCTTTAGGCCAAGGGATTTCTCCCTCAGGCATACATGGTCCCGGTCCGAGCCGGTCTCGCCACCTATAATGGCGGAAAACAAGCGGAGAGCACCCCCAATCCTTCTAAAGGAGAGCGGGTGTGCCTCATCCCCTATCTAATAAGGGGCTGGGGTTTCCAATTCATCCATTTCTCCGCGGGCTTCTGGAGTTCTACGGCCTCCAGCTGCACAATCTCACGCCCGCCTCCGTATTACATATTGCGGGTTTCGTCGCCCTTTGCGAACTATTTTTAGGCGTTGAGGCTCATTTCACGCTGTGGAAGAGGTTATTCTTCTTGGTGCCCCGTTCTCGAGAGGGGTCTATATACCAAGTGGGCGGAGCCGAAGTATGGTGCATCGCCGGGACCGGATACCTATCCGGAACCCCAAAGAAGGCGTCCGAGGACTGGCCTTCGGAATGGTTTTACATAGATGACTTCCCGCTACCGGACCCTATCCGGGTCGGTCTCCCTGAGTTCAACAGTGCCCCATTGAAGAAACGCTTGAGCTGGCGTCCGCGGAGCTCTCAGATAGAAAGCAACAGAGACGTCCTTTACCTGATGGGCCGGATAAGACTGTTGGCTCATTCCGGACTAACCATGATTGGAGTCATGGCCGCATGCATTATGCGAGGGGTGTAGCCGCTTCAATATAGAGGACACCCCATGTGGGATTTCAATGAGGAGGATGACGCCACCCGTTACGGTCGTAAGGGGCCGGCCTCAGCTGCCGCCCTAGTAAAGATCTTATCCTCTTTGCACAAGGGAGAAAAGGAGGAATTCCTCCGCGTCAATCCGCAGGCCGGATTTACTATGTACGATCCTCCGAGTTGGGTAAGTGAATAATTGCGCTTGCCCGTCTATTTTATACTCCCACGGTTAGATATGTAGTCTAACGACTTCAGTGCAGGAACTGCGACAGGAGGTAAAGGATATAAACAGCCGCCCTCCACAGCCCGAGGACCCAGAACGGTCCCTCGATCTGGACTCCGAAGAGGACCCATACATATCGGTGGAGCTTATCGACGGGGTGTTCCATCAGCTAAGCAAGGACAATACCTTGGTAGCCATCACGGCTGATTATCCAGGGTTAATCCCGGCCTCCCAGGTGACAGAAACCGGAGTCTCATTCCCTTGAGAGAGATTCTACTCTCATGTATTCCGGTGTTTCTGACGACAACCATGTTTTGCAGGGGAGATTTCCGAGGCAGGAGGCCGAACCTGCGGTGGCTAGCCAACGAGGGGCCGCAGGACCCCGCGGGGCAAAAAGGAATGCAGTCCGGACTGAGATGCCGGCGCAAAGGTATAGCGCACCCTCTGTTTACCTGGTGTTATTCTATCACAGCATATTAACGTTCGTGCTATCTTCGGAACGAAGAGACCTCGCCGGACTACATCCGAAGAGGTTGCCAATCGCGCCCCCACCAGCCAGGCTCCAACGTCTGGCCAGGAAGCGGAGGCGAGCACAAGGCGCGCACCGGACGCTCCTCCGACAGAGGATGCGGACAGGCTGCCTGCCACAAATTCTGAAGTGGAGAGTGCCATGAACCACAGGCGTCGCCGGACAGTTCTACGCGACGCTTGTTTCTCCCAAGAGGCTTTAGATGCCTTTAATTCGGGAGATGCGTACCTCCGTGCCGCTCAAAATGGTTTAGCCAGAGCCACTGAGCTGTATGTAAAAGACATACGGGTAAGAAAATTTTGGTCAAATATAGATATACCAGTAGCCCCCTAGACTTGAAACAGCTAGAGCAACTGATTTAAGGATCATTTAGTAAGCAGGTTCTTACAGAGAAGAATACCGTACTGTCTCAGGAGCTGGAAAAGTGCAAGGCCCAACTAGAGGCCGCACTAGCCGCAGCAGGGGAGCCCAAAGAGACCCCCTCAGGTAAGATACGCATTGAAAGATTAGTATTGTGCGGTGTGGGTGCAAATCTGACAAATCATGTTGCAGATGGCGCCGGATTCGATCCAGAAAAGCAACAACTCTTACGCCAGCTAAAGGCCGGTGAGAGTACGTTGACAAAGGTGAGGCGAGAGAAGAATGATCTTCAGGATGCCAACACCAGGCTGGACGTCGAACTTAAAGATGTTCGTGGCCAGCTGTCGGACTCCATGAGGGAGAATCAGCGGCTTCGACGCGGCATATTCAGTAAGTGCTGGAATGAACTTTGAAAAAAAAGAGTTCGGCGAGGAAGTCGACTAACAGAGTAATGTCTGTAGGTATGCTCACAGGTCGTCCTGCAGAGGAGATGCCCGGTTCTACGGGTGACCTTCTTCCCGAACTCATGCAACTGCATGAGCGAATTCGGCAGGCGATGCGAGGTGTTGCCCAAGCCTTATGGCCTTCCCACTCCATGCCCGAGGGCCTTGGAGAGCTTGCGGAGAAGCTGGAGGGAGCTCGGCGGCGCTTCCGGTTGTGGAAGATATCGGCCTGCCGACAAGGCGCTAGGGAAGCCTGGGCCATGGTGAAGACCCGTTTTACGAAGTCTGACCCAAACCACATGGCCGAGGTCGGACCAGTGGGGCCTGACGGGAAGGAGATCCCTGTGAGCTTAGTATACGGCCAAGTAGAGTTGGCCGCGAAGTATTCCCAGTAGGACTGTAAATTAGACAACCTGTTAGATGGTATAGAAGAGGAATACAATCAGTCAGAATGACTATGTAATTTTGAATTGACATGTGTAATGCCTTCTAGCCGGATTGTAGATCATTTGTCGTTGCCGACCTTTTCGCTTCAACCTCGGGACCTGACGGTCCGGAGTGTGTCCGAATACCATAGCGATTATATAAGAACCATGGTATGCGTGGAGACCAGGCGTAGGGGTCATTAGTGCTTTATCAGACTAGTGCCCAACTAGTTATGTTATATTACATGGTTAGTAAGAAACATCTTCCAGAGAGAATAGTTTCGTTAGGGGTTCCTTTCGCTGGGAGGCATGCCCTAAAGTGCATGTCCGGACTGCGTAAAAAGACGCAGAAAAAAGCATCTGGGGGCGCATAAAATGAGTAAAAAGATCATCTTTTATCTCACCGACCGAATATTCCCTTAAGAACGCTAGCTTTCGGCTTCACCCAGTCTGAGGTACACATCCGGCTGACCCGGCAGTAACAATCGCAGAGGTGCTCCCTTTACCGCCTAGCCGAACAATCGGGAACGTAGGGGTAAGCACAGGAGCCAGGCAACCCAGCTTGGCCAAAACTTAAGTCATATCGATGCATATAATGGTGAAGAAAAAGGTACATGCGGAAGTTTGACGCATGTGTTGGGTGTGAAGCCCGTATAAATAAGCTTCTGTTAAAGAAGCCCCCGGGTTTAATGAGCGCGAGTGGCGCGTCACTAGATGAGCCTTTAAGGGCTATAAAGGAAAAGAGGGGAAGGAGAGAAATGTAAGACAGAAATATGCAAAAAATGGACAGAGGAAGGAGACGAACACAGAGTCCGGCGCTAGGCATAGAATCTTCGGAGACGGGTGGCGTTCCACGGGTTCGGCTCGAGTCGGTTATCCGACGCATCTCGCAAGTGGTACACCCGCCAGTCAGGACTTGGTCGATTATGAATGGACCTTCCCACTTGGGCTTGAGTTTGTCCTTTTTCCTATCCGGCAGGCGTAGAACTAGTTCGCGAACATTGTAATTTTTGGCCCGTACTTCTCTGCTTTGATATCTTTGGGCCTGCTATTGATAAAATGCGGAACGGGCTTTTGCCACATCACGCTCCTCCTGCAGGGTGTCCAAGTTGTCCTGCCGATCGAGCTCGGCTTCTCTTTCTTCATACATGCGCACTCTTGGTGAGTCATGAATTATGTCGCAGGGCAGAACTGCCACTACGCCGTGCAGCATAAAAATGGTGTGTATCCAGTGGTGTGATTTGGCGTGGTCCGCAGCCCCCATAGCACGGAGTCGAGCTCGTCTACCCAGTGCGTGTTAGATTCCTTGAGGGACCGCACTAGTCTGGGTTTAATGCCGCTCATGATAAGACCATTTGCACGTTCGACCTGGCCGTTGGTTTGTGGGTGATAGACAGAAGCATAATCGAGCTTGATGCCCATGTTTTTGCACCAGAGTTTTACCTCGTCGGCGGTAAAGTTTGTACCGTTATCGGTTAAGATGCTGTGGGGACGCCATAACGGTGTACAACCCCAGATATGAAGTCTATCACAGGTCCGGATTCAGCCGTTTTAACAGGCTTGGCTTCTATCCATTTGGTGAATTTATCCACCATGACCAGTAAGTATTTTTTCCTATCGGTCCCACCTTTAAGGGGTCCGACCATGTCAAGCCCCCAGACTGGAAAAGGCCAAGTGATGGGTATAGTTTGGAGTGCGGTGGGTGGCATATGGCTTTGGTTGGCAAAAAGTTGGCAACCAGCGGATCGTTGGACTAGGTCCTGAGCGTCTGCCCGGGCCGTTGGCCAATAAAAGCCTGTACGGAAAGCCTTGCTAACAAGGGACCGAGCAGTGGCGTGGTGACCACCGAGTCCGGCATGAATTTCAGCCAGAAGGTTCTGCCCTTCCTCTTCGGAGATGCACCTTTGAAGGACTCCGGTAGTGCTTTTATTATAAAGCTCTCCCTCATGGACTCTATAGGCTTTAGATCGCCGCACTATGCAGCGGGCCTCTTTTTGGTCCTCCGGGAGTTCCTGCCTAGTAAGGTAGGCTAGGAATGGTTCTGTCCACGGGGCGATGACCGCCATTATTACGTGAGCTGAAGGTGTAATTTCATTGGCAGAGCCTCCAATTGTGTCAGATTGTTCGGCGTCGAGTGGTGCAGCTGGGTCCGGGCTGTTATTTGCGGGTTCCCCCTCCCATGCTACAGATGGCTTGAACAATCTTTCCAAAAATATGTTGGGGGGACTGCATCGCGTTTTGCTCCGATGCGTGCCAGGACGTCCGCTGCTTGATTGTTTTCTCGGGCTATATGGTGAAACTCCAGGCCTTCGAACCGAGCTGACATTTTTAGGACGGCGTTGCGATAAGCTGCCATTTTTGGGTCCTTGGCGTCGAAGTCTCCACTTATTTGGGATATCGCAAGGTTTGAATCCCCGCGTACCTCTAGGCGCTGGATACCCATGGATACTGCTATCCGGAGACAATGTAGGAGGGCCTCATATTCGGCTGCATTGTTGGAATCCATGTACATGATTTGGAGCACATATTGGACTGTGTCTCCTGTGGGGGACGCCAGGATGACGCCAGCCCCCAGTCTGGCCAACATTTTGGAGCCGTCGAAATGCATAATCCAGTTTGAATATGTGCCGTACTCTTTAGGGAGCTTGGCCTCCGTCCATTCTGCGACGAAGTCAGCCAAAACTTGTGATTTAATAGCTCGCCGTGGCTTATAGGTTATATCGAACGGGAGAAGCTCGATGGCCCATTTTGCAATCCGGCCCATTGCGTCGCGGTTGTTGATAATATCGTTGAGTGGTACTTCCGTCGCTACTGTTATGGAACACTCTTGAAAGTAGTGTCGTAGCTTCCGGGATGCCATGAATACCGCGTATGCAATCTTTTGATAATGCGGGTACGGTGATTTGCATGGAGTGAGGACAGTGGATACGTAGTAGACCGGCCTTTGAAGGGGGAATTTGTGTCCATCTGTTTCCCGCTCGACAACGAGCACTGCGCTGACAACTTGATGTGTTGCTGCAATGTACAATAACATTGGTTCGCCGGTGTTTGGCGTGGCCAGGACTGGGTTTGTTGCCAATATGGCTTTTATTTCATCAAGTCCGGCTGTGGCGGCCTCCGTCCACTCGAAGTGTTCGGTGCGCCGAAGGAGGCGATAGAGGGGTAGTGCCTTTTCTCCCAAGAGGGAGATGAAGCGGCTTAAAGCCGCCACGCATCTGGTTAATTTTTGTATTTGTTTGAGGTCCTTTGGGATATCCAATTGTGACAAAGCTCGGATCTTGGCTGGATTTGCTTCAATTCCTCTACCGGATACAATGAAGCCCAAGAGCTTTCCGGCTGGAACACCGAAGACGCATTTTTCCGGGTTGAGCTTGATGTCATATTTTCGGAGGTTATCGAATGTAAGCCTCAAGTCGTCTACTAGAGATTCGACATGTCTTGATTTGACGACCACATCATCAACATATGCCTCCACTATTTTGCCGATCTGATTTGCCAGACATGTCTGTATCATGCGCTGATATGTTGCGCCGGCGTTTTTCAGCCCGAAGGGCATTGTGTTGAAGCAGAATGGGTCGTATGGTGTGATGAATGCTGTTGCGGCTTGGTCTGATTCTGCCATCTTGATTTGATGGTATCCGGAGTATGCGTCGAGGAAACACAACGAGTCGTGTCCTGCGGTGGCATCGATAATTTGATCGATACGGGGGAGGGGGAAGGGATCCTTTGGGCAAGCCTTGTTGAGGTCTTTAAAATCGACACACATGCGCCAGCATTTGTCCTTCTTTGGTACCATCACCAAGTTTGCTAGCCAGTCCGGATGTTTTATGTCTCTAATGAATCCGACCTCCAATAGCTTGGCTAGCTCCTCTCCCATTGCCTGTCTCTTGGGTTCGGAAAAATGCCGAAGGGCTTGTTTGACAGGTTTGAATCCTTTTAGGATATTTAAGGTGTGTTCGGCCAACCTGCGTGGGATCCCTGGCATGTCTGAAGGGTGCTAGGCGAAAATGTCCCAGTTCCCTCGTAGGAACTCTCGCAGTGCGGCGTCTACATCAGGGTTCAGTCGTGCCCCGATGGAAGCTGTTTTATTGGGGTCCGTTGGATGGACCTGGAATTTGACTATTTCGTCAGCTGGCTTGAAGGATGTGGATTTGGATCTCTTATCGAGTATCACATCATCCCTGTTAACCGTGGAGCGCAGCGCAGTCAGTTCCTCGGCCGCTAAGGCTTCGGATAGTGCCTCAAGGGCTAATGCGACCGTCTTGTTTTCGGCGCGGAGTGCTACGTCCGGATCACTAGCTTCTGTTCGGCCCGGGCATCTTAAGCTTCATGTACCCGTAATGGGGTATTGCTTGGAAGATTGAGAATGCTTCCCGTCCCAGTAAAGCGTGATATCCGCTTTTGAACAGGGCCACCTGAAACATGACTTCTTCGGACCTGTAATTATCCGGCGTGCCGAACACCACATCTAGAGTGATTTTTCCTGTGCAGCGTGCTTCCCGACTGGGGACTATTCCTCTAAAGGTTGTGCTACTTCGCTCGATGCGGTTCCAGTCTATTTCCATTTTTTGAAGGGTTTCCTCATAAATGAGGTTCAGTCCGCTGCCTCCATCCAGGAGCACCTTGGTGAGGCGAAAGCCGTCCACTATGGGACTGAGGACCAATGCGGCTGGTGCTCGGGCTGTTCGGAATCTAGGTTCATCACTTGCATTGAAGGTAATAGCAGTGTCGCTCCATGGATTTATTGTTGCAACTTGATAGACTTCGGCGAGGCTGCGGAGTGTTCTTTTTCGCATTCTGTTTGATGCGAAAGTCTCGAAGACTGTGAGAACGGTACTAGTGTCCTCGGGCTGGCTTTCTGCGGCCTCCAGAATTAAGAGGTCCTCGCCAATTTTGGCCACCTGCCGGAGTATCCAACATGCTCTAAGGCTGTGAGTTGGTGTGGCGTCCTCTGTACTGTGGATTCTACAGGGTCCATCAAGCCACCTTTCCAGTATGGTTCCAGGCCCTGTAGAGGGTTTTGGCTTTTTGGTGTTTATCCCTGGTGTCCTATGATGATGCACCCTCTTAGTTCGGACGGGATTACTATTCAAGGCCGGATTATCCCAAAATTTTATTTCGGTTTTCCAGGCGCTTTCCATCGCACAGTATTTTTGTACTATGGACGCCAAGTCAGCGAAGCGTGTAATATCACGATGACTTACGGTGTTAAGGATTCCCTCGTCCATGCAATTACTGTAGAAAATTGAGATTGCGTCTCCCTCGTTCATAACCAGGAGGAATCTGGCCCAGTAATGATGTACTGTTTCCTCAGGCCTCTGCCTGATTTGGGAGAGATCGCTTATGTTCGGGTGGGCGGGTGTCGTTGAATCTGAAACCTCACCCAATCCAAGATTCGGAGGCCGAAGAGTTTCCGAACTCTGAAGTTCGGATTCTTGGATGTTGTCCAACGAATCTAGCCCGTTGCCTGATCCTAAGCTCAGGTCTTGAGTTACATCCTCTTCTCCGCGGGTATCCGTCTTGGAGGAGTCGGGAATTCGGACATAGCTAGTCCTTAAAATAGATGAAGGGTCGCTGCACTGCGCCTCTACCACGACAACGTGGTGGGTGACTTGGGGAGAGTTAATTTCTCTTAGATCGGGTTTAAGCCCAACCTGGTCATAATCCGTAGCGACCCCCAGGGCGGCGATGCGATCCAAGAGCTCGTTTACGGAAGAGAGCTCCATTGGATCTAGCTGCTCGACGAGCTCCGAGCCGACGTGTAGGTTGCTTTTGATGACCCGAGAGGTCACCGTCGGCGCAACAGCCGAACAGGCGGTCATGAGGAAACCACCTAGCCAGAGAGTTTGGCCGACAGCCAAGGCTCCCTTAGCAACGGTGCCATCTTTAAAGATGGGAGGAGGCATCCTTCCTGATTGTGACAGCACAAAGGAACTCTCAATGAAAGCACCAATGTCGGTGTCAAAACCGGCGGATCTCGGGTAGTGGGTCCCGAACTGTGCGTCTAGGCTGGATGGTAACAGGAGGCAGGGAACACGATGTTTTACCCAGGTTCGGGCCCTCTTGATGGAGGTAAAACCCTATGTCCTGCTTGATTAATATTGATGATATGGGTAGTACAAGAGTAGATCTACCACGAGATCAAGGAGGCTAAACCCTAGAAGCTAGCCTATGGTATGATTGTTGTATATGGAGTTTATGTCCTACGGACTACCACCCTCCGGTTTATATAGACACCGGATAGGGTTAGGGTTACACAGAGTCGGTTATAATGGTAGGAGATCTTGAATATTCGCATCGCCAAGCTTGCCTTCCACGCCAAGGAATGTCCCATTCGGACAAGGGACGAAGTCTTCAATCTTGTATCTTCATAGTCCAGGAGTCCGGCTGAAGGTATATTCCGGCTACCCGAACACCCCCTAATCCAGGACTCCCTCAGTCTCGTTGCACCGGAATGGTAACCTTTGCCCGATGAGTTGGCATGTGCTTGCCCCCTTTGCACCAAAGGGGAAACAAGGACACTGCGCAGGCCGACGCCCGCCTGGCGCCCGCCTGGTCTCGATCGTCATGGCTTGCGTCACGGGCTCCTCGCGAGGTACCCCTGCCTTGATCTCTCCGCCTCCTCACGAGCCTACCTGATGAGGCTGCCTCTGAGGAAGCTTCCTGTCGTCCTCCCCGCGAGGCTTGGCCCCTTGCGAGGGTCTTGAGCTTGAGCTGATGAAGATGGGCCGTGCTGGGCCCCCACTTGAGCCACGCCGCAGGCCGCAGGCAGGCAAGTCTGGGGACCCCCGTTCCCAGAACGCCGACAGTAGCCCCCGGGCCCAAGGCGCTCCTGGGCATGGCCTAGCAGGGAAGCGAAGGGGCAAGCATGAAGCGCCGTGGGCCCAAAAAGCCTGCGGCCTCGGGCGCCGCGTGGCGATTGACTGGACGTGGGCGTCTGTGCTTCCCCACGACGCCTTGTTACGCGCCCGGCTAAGCGGACCCGTAGTTGCACACAGTTGTTCCTCCTTTCCGCTGCTCGCCCGTCTCCTACCTTTCCTTCTTCTTTGAGCTCCAGCCTCCGCCGCCAATTCGGCTCGAGTTCTTCCTCCTCTTCACTGCCATGGTGCCGAAGAAGAAAGGAAGGGGAAAGAAGCCCGCGCCTTCACCCCACACACCTACAGCGGCGACCCCCGCCATCGCCCGGTCGATCATACTCAATCCAGAAGCTTTGGACAAGGTCCGCTCCGCCCTTGCAACTATCTTCAACGAGTGCGGCAGGACCATGGCCTGGCCTGCGTCCCATGCCTCCCTTGATAGGATCGTCACGGAGGTCCGATTCTTCGCCGATGCCCTATGGGCAGGTCTGGTTCCCCCCTTTTCCGCCTTCTTCAACGCGGTGCTCTCCCATTATCAGATCCGCATGATGCACCTCGGGCCGGAGTCCATTACCCTTCTGGCTGTCTTTGCTTTTGTTTGCAAGGTGATGATAGGCATTCCTCCTTCCGTGGCCCTGCTGCGCCACTTCTTTTCCTTGTGCCTGAGCGACCCCACTCAGTGCTCAGGGTGCGTGAGCTTCTTCTCCGTACCAGAAACGGCCGCTTCAGGGATCGACTTCAGCCTTCCTTCTCCTGAGGCCAGGTTCAGAGAGCGGTGGTTGTACATGGATGTTGGAGTGCCCAATCCTCTGCTCTTGCACCCGACCTCACCTGTTGTTCCTCATGAAGGTTGGGAGCATGAGGTGCTCGCGAGCCCCCGGCTCGCCTTCGTCTGGTGCCGCTTCCAGAGTTTGAGGGCGCTCAATGTGACAGCGCCCAAGGTGGTGAAGGAGTTCCTCCAATGTTGCATTGCTCCTCTTCAGCGCCACTCTCGCCGGATGTGGGACTTTGCGGGGCATAGAGACCGCATGCGGCTTCAGGAGGAGGACTTGGCGCCTGAAGTGTTGCAGACGGTGCTCAAGGTCTTGACTGGTGATCCTTCCCCAGGCAGCCTTCAGAGTAATGGTGTCCTCTTGTATCTTTGCTCTGGCAGGGCCGATTTTGTGAGGCAGATGCCCATCTTCGATGAGTGGGGACTGCGCCCTGCTGGCTTCATGGGGCCCCGTGAGAACCCAGCCGCCGTGGTTGCTTCCCCTGCCGCCCACAGCAGTCCTTCTTCGGCCGACAGGGCGGGGAGGCGCCGCGAGAAGTCTTGAAGGCGGCGTCTCCCGAGGTCGCGAGAAGTCTTGAAGGCGGCCTCTCCCGAGGCCCGCCCTGGAGCGGTGTCAGGTGCGGAGTCGCGGCCTATGGTTCCTGCGGCCGGGGCTATCGAGCCCCCAGCCGTTCCTCGCGAGGCGACGCCTGACGGCGCCCCCCAGGCTGACTCCTCCAACGCTGATCATCTTGATGCTTCTTCTGCACAAGAGGCCGACCCCTGCGCCGAGCGCCTAGGCCAGTTCCGCCTAGACTTCGGGGCCCTCCGCAAGAGGAAGGAGGCCTTGGGTGGCAACGACCGCCCTTGCCGCTTGTTGAAGCGCATGAAGTACTTTGCCATGGACGAGTAAGTCTTCTTCTTTCCTTGCTCATTTACTTTGCTATCCCTACGACTGATTGTGGCCTTTTCAGGCACTGCCCTGCGGAACCCGCTGAGCCAGCCCGGGAGCCATCCCCCCCAAGCTTCGCGGGGACTTGATCTTTGACGGATTCGAGCCACAGCCAAGCGCGCCGCACTGTCTCGATGGGCATGATATAGCTCTGCCGCCGAATAGCGCCTTGGAGGCCGCACACGCATCGGTTCCGACCATTGATTCGGAGCCTACTGCGCCGATCGAGGATCAGCGGTTGGACGCTGCCTCAGGGGCTGTGATCTCAGAGGCGATCGAGCCCAACTCCAGCCCCGCACTCCGCATGGCCCGTGACTCCGAGGAGCCGGATTCCTTCCCGAACTCCGAGCCCCCCGCGCCCCTGCCGATCGAATCCGATTGGGCGCCGATAATGGAGTTCACCGCCACAGACATCTTTCAGCACTCGCCCTTCGGCGACATCCTGAATTCGCTAAAGTCTCTCTCTTTATCAGGAGAGCTCTGGCCGGACTATGGTCAGCAAGGATGGGATTCGAATGATGAAGAAATTCAAAACCCACCCACCACCCACTTCATAGGCACTGTCAACGACTTAACCGACATGCTCGACTTCGACTCCAAAGACATCGACGGTATGGACGACGATGCAGGAGACAACCAAGAACCAACGCCTATAGGGCATTGGACAGCCACCTCATCTCACGATGTGTACATGGTGGATACCCCTAAAGGAAGCAACAACGAGGAAAACGGGGATGGAAAGAGGGATCGATCTCTCGAAAAACAATCAAAGCGTCGGCGTAAACGCCGACCCAAGCCCCGCCTCGATAAAGACCCAGCCATAGAGCAGGATGAGCCAGTAGACGACGAGCATGCCTTAGAGCAACCGTCCCAACGGGACAACCCGGATAGAGAAACCGAACATCCCTCCCCCGGCGAAAATGGCATTTCGGATGACCCTACGCCGGACAAGCCCACGAAGCAGAAGAACCTCCACAAACGGCTCGTTGCAACCGCACGCAGCCTGAAAAAGCAGAAGCGAAAGCTAATAACTGCAGAAGATGCACTCAGGATCAGATGGAGTAAAGTAATCAATACCACAGACAAATACGACGACAGTTGCCACACTAAAAGCTATCCGAAGAGAAAGCTACTACCTGAATTCGACGAGGAGGCCTTAGAGCCCTCGCATTCCAAAAGTGAGAAAGCCACACGGTCGGATAGACAACCCCATGGCCAGCATAAAGCGGCAAGCAGCGCCGCACTTAAGCCGGCATGCGACCCACTTAAGGATTCGCATCATGGCCAGCCAGGTCCATTTACGGGCCAAGAAAGCAAGCTCTCGTAAGAAATGCAATAAAGCCATTATCAGAATCCGGCACACCCAAATACAGGGGTGCCGCACACCCCCTATGTTTCACCAATGAGGTCCTGGATTATGAATTTCCAGCGGGATTCAAACCCGTAAACATAGAGGCATATGATGGAACAACATACCCTGGAGTCTAGATCGAGGATTATATCCTCCACATACATATGGCTAGAGGAGATGACCTCCATGCCATAAAATACTTACCCCTCAAGCTTAAAGGGCCAGCCCGGCATTGGCTAAAAAGCCTTCCTGAAAACACAATCGGAAGTTGGGAAGAGCTCGAGGACGCTTTCCAAGCAAATTTTCAAGGGACTTATGTCCGCCCTCCGGATGCAGACGATCTTAGTCACATAACTCAACAGCCCGGAGAGTCAGCTCGGCAATTCTGGAATAGATTTCTTACTAAAAAGAATCAGATAGTCGACTGTCCGGACGCTGAAGCATTAGCAACTTTCAGGCATAATGTCCGAGACGAATGGCTCGCCAGACACCTCGGCCAAGAAAAGCCAAGAACAATGGCCGCACTAACAAGCCTCATGACCCGCTTTTGCGCAGGAGAAGACAGCTGGTTGGCAAGATGCAGCACCAGTGACCCAAGTACATCCGAAACTTGGGATGGAAACGGAAAACCGCGATGCAATAAGGACCATCGCCGGACTAAGGAAAAAAGTCCGAAGAGCACGCCAGTCAATGCCGGATTCAAAAGCTCACGACAAAATCAGAAAAAGCCGCCCCTTCAAGATAACAGGGACGACCTATCCAACAAAACAAAATCTTGGATAGGATATGTCAAATACACAGCACTCTCGGAAAGCCTGCTAACCATACCCAAAGAGATTGTTGGGTTTTCAAACAATCCGGCAGACTCAACGCCGAACACAAGGGGCTCGACACACCAAGCGAAGACGAGGACGAACCCCAAAAGCAGAGTACCAGGAAAGAAAAGAATTTCCCACAAGAAATAAAAACAGTAAACTTACTCCACATAACAAAACGTGCGGCGCCCATAAAGGTACGCGCCCCACGGCCTATCCCAAAGGAATCCCGCCACTGGTTGTCAAAACCAATCATCTTCGATCATCTGGATTATTCTAGAAGTGTCAGGAACCCAGGCTGGACTGCCCTGGTACTCGATCCAATAATTGGTGGACTCTAGTTTTCAAATGTCCTTATGGACGGTGGCAGCGGACTCAACCTGATATATCAGGACTCAATCCGCCACATGGGGATCGACCCAAAAAGAATTCGCCACAGCAAAACCTCCTTTCAAGGACTAACGCCAGGTCCGGACACCCATTGCATGGGTTTTCTCCGGCTCGAGGTTATTTTCGGCTCTGCCGATAACTTCCGTCGCGAAAAGCTGACTTTCCACATCGTCCCATTCTCAAGTCGCTATCAAGCACTACTGGGACGTGAAGCTTTCGCCCGCTTTAACGCAATACTGCATTATGCATCTCTTACGCTTAAGATGCCCGATCCACGCGGCACCATCTCCTTAAAGGGGAAGCAGTGAGAACACCTCCCCCAAGCGGAGGATTGTGCGGCCGCTTTAACAGCCCCACAATACAATGTCTTCACCAGCCAGAACATCGGAACAGGTCATTAAGACCACGGACACGGATAGACGAGTCCGGCACAAAAGTATCGTTGATAAAGGCCTAGTGGCCATATACCCCTGCACTAGGGGCTTCACACGTATAAAATAAGAGACAATAAAGCTCAATTTTTCATATTTTACTTTACACTTTGTTTATTTCATATAACTTTTGTTCAGCACGCCCCTTTTTCAACTTAGTTGCTCTCTTTTTACAGATGAACGTCGTGCTGCGCCCGTCCAGGATACGTCACAACGGAGACACAGACGCAGACATGCAGTAGGGACCCGTTCCAAGGATTCTTTTCAGATTAAGACCCTGCGTAAACCTTTTTTACTGTCTCTTGTTGATACACATCCCCTGGTTCTATGACCAAGGAGGAGGCTGGCGTTTTGGCATGTGGCCACGTCAGAATTCTTGCGCGTACCTAGACACTAGGGGCTTATACCTCAGAGCGTTACCTCTCCCGCTCTCATAAAGACCGAATACCTTAGGGAGTGTTCGGCGCCGCGAGTTTGGCCTTATATGCATCAGCGAGTCATGATTTTGGTCAAATGTTGGGTTGCCCGGCTCCTGTGTTTGGCCGCCTTACGTTCCGCTCTATCGGCTAAGGCGGCACCAGGAGAACTACTGTGATTGTGCCCTGGTTCGGCCAGGCGAGCACCTTAGTAGAGAAAGCCGAAAACAGACTGTCATGATATGGCGTGAGACTGGTCAACCACTCGATGACTCTCCGAAATCTGTAGGATTCCTCCGCATTAACGAAGGGCCATTTCCTGGCCAGGCACATACGCGCCCCAAATTCGGGCGAGCGCAATCGCCACCAGGGGCTACCTAAATAGTCCCATTGTCAAGCTCCTATGGCTAAGTGAAAGTGTTAAAGCATTATAGTCCGGTTGCCTAGCTCGCTGCGCTATCACCTCCTTTGTAGGACCAAGACGTTGGATTAAGTGTGAAAATGCGCCTTCTGCGAACCCCCCCGCACTATGTGCGTGGGGGCTGAAGCCAACGACTGCAATCTTTCCTATTTTGTATATATATCTTAAAACGGCCGCACAGGAGGTGTTCCAAAAACTTGAAGGCATAAGTATAAAAGGCTACTACAGTTCATCAAAATACTGCTTTATAATTACATATGCTATCAGAACATAGCATCCTTCGAGCACTGCGTCTCTATTACACGAGCGCCTTCAAGGACTTCCTGAAAATAGTGCTCGGAGGGTACTCGGCTTTTGTCCGAATCTCGGGATGAAACAACGGTGGTCTCCATCTCTGCCCAGTATGTCTTGACACGGGCAAGAGCCATCCATGCGCCTTCTATGCATGCTGACCTCTTCATCGCATTGATACGTGGCACCGCGTCAAGGAATTGCTGCACCAAGCTGAAATAACTCTTCGGCTCCAATCTCCCCGGCCACAGATGACCCATGACGCACTTCATGGCGAGTCCGGACAATCTATTCAGTTCGGCCCATTGAGCCAGACGATCGTCCACTGCCAGTGGACGCTCTGGATTTTGGAACTGCGACCAGAAAAGCCTTTCCACTTTGCGATCTTCTTGATCTCGAAAGTATTCGGTCGCATCAGCAGCACTCGCTGCCAAATCCAGATAGGTGTCCTCCGCACTCCACATCCGGTCCAACGGAGCAAACTTCGGATCGCAAAACTTCCTCTGCAGCATAAAGGGCTTTCCAGCCGCAATCTATCCGGCCTGACGCAGCTCCTCCTTCGCAGCTCTCATCGCAGAGCGAGCGTCCTTGGCATCAGGAACGGCCTTCTCTAAGTCCGTCTGTCTCGCCCGGTCTTCTTTCTCAAGAAACTTGCAACGGTCAACAACACTTTTTAACTGCACGGCCATCACGGCCATCTCCTTCTTGCTTCAATAGTGAGCATCCTGTTCGGCTCTCAGCTCTTCAAGGGCCTTCTCGGCAGCCGCATCACTTTTCCTGGCTTCTTCCTTAGCTCGGGCAAGTTCCGCCTGAAGAATCTCCATGGCGGCCACACCATTGCGTCAAGCACACACATTGTAAGATACTGGCATAAAGGTCCTCTTACCAGATGTCGCCCGAGGAATTGCATACCTTGAGCCTCATCAAGCCACTCGTTGACAAGCGCGATGTCGGCATCTGCCACGTCAAGTTGCCGCTTTAGTTCGGCAAAATCATCAGTTCGGCTCGATTCCGGACACTTCACCACCTGTATACAAAGGCGACATTTTAGACCTGGGATTATGATCCTCTGCATGCCGTCAATTTTGACAAAGCACAGAGTCTTAGGGGCTACTATCTACATAGGGCGCATATTGTTTATGCGCAACTGACAAAGAAGTACATTATCAAACGTACCTCAAAACCCGTCAGCAAACTTCTGACGGCCTCGTGCAATCCGCTTTCCGTGGACGAAATCCTTCCAATCACCGTACCCATCAATGCACGGTGCTCCTCTGAGATAGAAGCTCTCCCCAGTAGAATCATCAGCTCCTCCGACCGCGCATCGGACGGTGCCGAACTCGTCCTATGACCTCCATCAAAGGCCGGACACGGAGAACCTTGGGGGACACATGGCCACCTTCCACCCGTGCCGGATTCGGAGAAACGCTCCGCGACGACACCTCAGGGTCGCCCGCCTCGCCAGGTGGTATGGCAGGGGGAGGTGTTCCACTCTCCATCAACTCCGGAAGAAGATCCCCCGAAGACGAGCTCTGCTGAGAAGGGCTGAGGTCCGAGCTACAAAGTAAAATTTTGGTTAATCTTCTCAGATAAAAAGCAAGGATTTCTCTCATCCCTCTAAAGGAAAATCTTTCTCTACTTATGGCTCATTGGAGGGCTGATCCCTTTGAGGGTGTAGTTCGGCCAAGGATCT
>NC_041392.1:554627305-554668949 GCF_002162155.2 Triticum dicoccoides | reverse complement strand
CCATGGTCTCCGGGTCGTCAGAGGCGGCCCTCTTCTTCCCCTTAGGAGAGGAATTGTCGGTTCTTCCCTTCGGAGCAGCCTCTTTCGAGGAGGCCATAGTTTCCTTGTCCTCCCCCTCACTTCCCTCCAAAGGCACGATCTTCAACATCCTGACTAGCACGGGATCCGGCCTGGCCTCAGGAAGGGGAGCCGGACACCTGATCAGCTTTGCCTTCACTATCCACTCCTGTTTAAAAGGACGGCTCTTTTAGGGGCGAATTTATGACAATTTTACGGATAGCGAGTCCGGGCACAAGGTTACGTACTTGAGTATCTAGGCGATTGCAGCTTAAACCTGCATCCTCGGTCAAATCCGGACACATTGCTTGTGATCCGAAGAACATTTTATACATCTCCACGGGCGTTACGCCCATAAAATGCTGGAGAGCTCGTGGTCCCTCCGGATTAAACTCCCACAGACGAAGGGAGCGACGTTTGCCGGGCAGTGTTCAGCGAATCAGCATGACCTGCGTCACCTTGACCAGGTTGAGGTCTCTTTCTAAGAGATCCCTAATGCGGCCCTGCAACAAGGGCACGTCTTTGGATAACCCCCAATCTAATCCTTTGTTGACCCATGACGCTAGACGTGGTGGGGGACCCGAGCGAAAGGCAGGAGGCGCCACCCACTTGGTGCTCCTGGGAGCGGTGATATAGAACCACTCTCGTTGCCACAAGCCGAGCTCCTCTTGAAAGGAGCCCTCGGGCCATGGAGCATCAACATTCTTACTTATGACAACGCCTCCGCACTCTGTGTGTCGTCCCTCGATCATCTTCGGCTCCACTCCAAAAGTCTTGAGCCATAATCCGAAGTGAGGAGTAACACAGAGGAACACTTCGCACACAACAATGAATGAGGAAATGTGGAGGATGGACTCCGGAGCTAAGTCATGAAATTCTAGCCCATAATAGAACATCAGCCCCCTCACGAAGGGATCCATCGAGAAGCCTAACCCCCGAAGGAAGTGAGACATGAACACTACACTCTCACCGGGCTGGGGACTGGGAATAGCATGCCTTTGAGCAGGCAACCTATGCAAAATTTTGGCGGTCAAGAACTTAGCCTCTCTCAACTTTAGCATGTCCTCCTTTGTGACGGAGGAGGGCATCCATCGGCCTTGAAGGTCGGAACCGGACATTGACGAAGGTCCGAAGCGCCTGGAATCTGGAGCCTAGGGTGTTGGAACTCGAGGCGACGGGTGAACTTGTTTTGAGATTGGAGAAAAGGAGTAAGGCCTTGGTCTCTTTATAAGAGGTTGAACACCAGGAGCCCTCCCCGCAACCGTTTGGGACTCGCCTTTAATCGAGAAGACATGCTAACGGGCACGATTGGGTTACCCATGTCCGTATTGATGAGAATCCCGTAAATAAAGGGGACACGATCTCTGCTTTGACAAGACGTGCCAAGGAAACCGCCTCGCAAAACACGCTGAGGTGGAAAAGTGAAAACGATTCGAATAAAGGCTTGGCCATAGTGTGATGTTACGCTGCGGAATACGTCAGCAGATTAGATTTGTGTTAATATTATTCTCTCCGTGGCAATACGTGGAAACTTATTTTGCAGAGCCGGACACTACTCTTGGTGTTTACAAACTTTTATGAAGAATTTGGAGGAGGAACCCGCCTTGCAATGCCGAAGACAATCTACGCGCTGGACTCGTCGTCATTGAAGCCTGGTTCAGGGGCTACTGAGGGAGTCCTGGATTAGGGGGTGTTCGGGTAGCCGGACTATACCTTCAGCCGGACTCCAGGACTATGAAGATACAAGATTGAAGACTTTGTCCCGTGTCCGGATGGGACTTTCCTTGGTGTGGAAGGCAAGCTTGGCGATGCGGATATTCAAGATCTCCTACCATTGTAACCGACTTTGTGTAACCCTAACCCTCTCTGGTGTCTATATAAACTGGAGGGTTTTAGTCCGTAGGACAACTTCATCATACAACAACCATACCATAGGCTAGCTTTTAGGGTTTAGCCTCCTTGATCTCGTGGTAGATCTACTCTTGTACTACCCATATCATCACTATTAATCAAGCAGGACGTAGGGTTTTACCTCAATCAAGAGGGCCCGAACCTGGGTAAAACATCATGTTCCTTGCCTCCTGTTACCAGCCGGCCTAGACACACAGTTCGGGACCCCCTACCCGAGATCCGCCGGTTTTGACACCGACAATGGGGGTGGCCTCTGTTGACCGGGCGGAGCTTCTGAAGCGCGAGGAGGCGCTGACGCTGGAGGCCGCCGAGCGTAACCTTGACCTTGAGCGGTTGGAGACGAGGGAGCGCCTGGTGGCCCGGGCGGAGGATGACGTTGCCGCGCGCGAAGCCCGGGCCCAGGAAGAAGTCGATCGCCGCGTGGCGGAAGCTCGCTCGGCCTTCGAGCGTGAATATGAGACGAGGTTGGGGTTGATCAAGGCCGAGGCCGAGGGCAGGACCGCAGCCCTCAGGGCCAAACTGACCGAAGTGACGCGGCGTGCGGACTCCTCCGCAGCCGCCCTCAGCGCGGCGCAGGCGGAGCTATCCTCTTCCCGGGCCACGCCGAGGCCATCGCGCAGCGGAATGAGGACGAGATCCGTCGGCAGCGGGTTCTGGAACATGTGCATGCCCCCATGCTTCAAACGCTCAGAGAGAGGGCCAACACAGCTTTGGGCTATATCTGCGAGGTTGTCGGTAACGAGCCGCACGAGGTCAACTACGCTGACAACCTCCAATTTTTCATCGATGTGGTGACGCTTCTAGAGAACCGATCCGAGAGGTCCCATTGGCTTGTTGAAGAGAGGAGCTGAGCCTTGCTCGGACGTGCCTTCTCCCGCGTCTTCAGCCATCTGCAGGACAGGGACCCCCACTTCGACTGCGACGCTACCATCGCACCCGTGCCCATTGCCATCTGGGGCGACCTGGAGCGGTGGGTTGAGGACAACGTGGACGCCCTCGTCAGGGCCTTTGCGTCTGATGACGATGGCGTGGTCATGGGCGCCAATGAAGGCGGAGTTGTGGACGGGCTTGGTGCTGATGGGGATGCTGGCGGCGGCGGCAATGTCGACGACGCTAGTGATGCCTCCGAGGATGCCCAAGAAGACGCGGTGAGTGATATGTCCGACTGACCACATGTCACTGCTGCTTAACCTGCACGAAGAAGGTTCGGGCTTGACCCTGAAGGAAGTAAGAGCATTTTGGGAGGGGAAGCCCCTCATGTAAAGGTTTGCAATTAGTACCCTGGTAAGCATAATGTTGCGTGTGAACTTAGCCGCTGGCCCGGTGATGGGTCAGCTGACTTGTGTACCTTCCGACCCCGACGAGTTCTGAGCGGGCCTACGGGGGCCGCTGCACCTCGGGTATCTTCTGATTAACTTGTAGATTCCGCGACGAAAACCTCCGAAAAGGGTGCGGTAACAGTGGTCCTAGTTGTAAACGTGCCTGGACCGGTCCGGCTCACGAGGGGCTCGCGAGGGGGGGGGGCAGCCGATGTTGACTTTGGACGCAAAGCCAAAACCAGAACACGAGAGATTGCTCGAACGAGACTGAACTGTCGGATTTCGGGTTCCGGCAGACCCTTGAGGTTCGAACACTAGGGTGCGCGCGAAGATTTTGCTTCCTACCTACCTGCACCCCTCCGCCTTGCTAAGATCTAAGCTATGGAAAGAACAACACAAGGGACACAGGGTTTATACTGGTTCGGGCCACCGTTGTGGTGTAATACCCTACCCCAGTGTGTGGCGTGGTGGATTGCCTCTTGGGCTGATGATGATGAATGATACAAGGAAGAACAGCCTCGCGAGGGTCTGTCCTTGGCTGGGGCGATGAACTGTTGGGAGGAGTTCAGCCACCCTTCTCTCTCTCTCTCTCTCTCTCTCTCTGATCGAACCCCTCCTATCGAACCTCTTCTCTTTAACCTCTCCTCTTTTACCTCTCCTCTTTTGAACCTTCCCTCTTGAACCTTTTCTCTTTTGTGGGTGGCTGGCCCTATTTATGGAGGCCCTGGTCCTCTTCCCAAATATCGAGCGGGAAGGGAGCCAACAATGGCGGGCTAATTTGAAGGGGGACAGCTAGTCCTAGCTACCCAGACAAAAGTAGTCTTCGCCCGCACAAAGCTCTGGTGGTGACGCCGTCCTCGGCTCCACGATGACCTCCATCTTGCAGTCCTCCTGGTCTTGGTCTTGTTGCACCAAAATGGCAACCTTTGCCTGATGCCTCGGTACTCCGCGGCTGCGCTTGCCCCCTTTGCACCAAAGAGGAAAGGAGGACACTGCGCGGGCTGGCACCCGCCTCCTGCCCTTGGTCGTCATGGCTTGCGTCACGGGCACCTCGTGAGGTACCCCACCTTGATCTCTCTGCCTCCTCGCGAGCCAGCCTGATGAGGCCGTGCCTGAGGAAGCTCCACATCATCCGCCCCGCGAGGCTTGGCCCCTCGCGAGGGTCTTGGATCTGTGTTGATGAAGACGGGCCGTGCTGGGCCCCCCTTTGAGCCACGCCGCAGGCCGCAGGCTGGCAAGTCTAGGGACCCCCGTTCCCAGAACGCCGACAGTAGCCCCCAGGCCCAAGGCGCGCCCAGACTTGGCCGTGCAGGGAGGCGGAAGGGTAAGAGCGAAGCACTGCGGGCCCTAACAGCCTGCGGCCTTGGGCGCCGCATGGCGGTTGACTGGACGTGGGCGTCTCCACTTCCCCATGGCG
Organism: Triticum dicoccoides; assembly: GCF_002162155.2. NCBI lineage: Eukaryota > Viridiplantae > Streptophyta > Magnoliopsida > Poales > Poaceae > Triticum > Triticum dicoccoides. The sequence continues at coordinate 554,664,245 of NC_041392.1, read as the reverse complement.
CCTCGGCAACTGCACGGATTGGACAAGTCCCTGCATGCAAAGCGGGTCATGATTACCTGCGATCGTGGAGGTCGGCGGTTGGCCTTTGCCGGCTATAAGTACGGAATGGCGTGCGCCCTTCCAGTCCGTCCCTTCTTGCTTCTCCTTCTTCCGGTCCTTGCTTCGTCTTGCTGCGATGGCTCCGATCCGCCGGTTCTCGACGGCAGAGAAGGGAAAGGCTCCCCGAGAGGAACCAGACCCACTCCCGCCGAAGAAACGGCTCGTCCCCCGTGGCCCGGATGAGGGGGCCCTTCAGGAGGTGTCGAGGCCTTGGTGCGAGCGGGCACCGCCGGGGTTCCCACTTCCATTGTACGCCCACGTCGAGGACCCTGAAGGAGCTGATGCTGACCGCCACGAGCGGCGCTGCCGTCGGCGCCGACGGGTCACGAAGGTGTGGGTCGTCCCCCCGGGGTCCACACTAAGGGCTCCTCCCGAGAGTTCGTGCTCCATGTCACTGTGCCTCTTCAGTCTTGGATTCGCCTTCCTCCCTTCTTTGCCTCCATCATCCCGCAGGGGGAGCCCCTGGAGCTCTGGCTGCAGCACGCCGGTTGCAGCACCCTCGCGACCGAGGTAGAGGTCGCGGCATTGCCCCGGGCGAGGTCTTCATGACTCAGGGCTGGAGAGAGATCGCCCGGGTTTGCGGGACAAGGGGCGTCTTCGCGATCCACTTGGATTACGACGGTGCTTCGGTGATGTTCTTCAAGGTCTTCGATGCGAGCGGGTGCCGGCTGGAGTGCTGCCCCGGGAGAGGTGGCCGAGGCCCTGCTGCGGCGAGGACTGGGCCCGCCGACCGCTCCCTTGGCGGCTCCACAGGCGGCGGAGGCGTCGGAGGTTCCAGCGACTCTGGCGAGCTCTTCGCGACTCCGGTGACGAGCGACGACAGCTACGAGCCCCCGAGCCGGCTCTGCTCCTGGAGCAGGGCGGGCTCGTCAGGCCGCCGCCGACTCTGATCTGGATGGGGTTGGCGCCGGTGCTTGACGGCCCACTGTTTATGATGGCGTCTTCTGTAGGGGTGCGCGTAGCTAGTGTTCCTTTAGGATCTGTTCCCTGCGAGGAATCAAAGACGCGTCCCGTGGGGGCTTGTAAGGTGCCTGTGATCCTGTTTTGTTAATATAACCCTTGTCGTAGAATTGTGCGAGTCACTCATTCCGTCCTAGCTCAGTCCTCCCTTTCGAACCTCATGAGGGCTTGGTGCTTTGCGTCGACAGGTCCCAGTCCCAAGGCGGCTTCAGCCGTCGCTGGTATGCCAGGTCGCGATGCCGTGGTCAAGGCCAAGAGGTGAGCGACCCGGAGTCCGGTAAGAGCCCCTGAGTCGCGATGCGCAGGAGGTCCCCTTTGGCGCTCAAGCAGCCGCCGTTCGGTGAGAAAGGAGAGGGGCGTCGCTAACACGGGATAGCATTAGGTCTGGGGATGGTGCCACAGTAGCTGGCGCTTCTGGGTGATGACTTATCTCGAGAATCAGGGGCCGCTCTCTGGTGTGTCGCCGGGTCCGTGCATCGGCAGGCGCGAGGTTGCTCGGCGAGGTCCTCGTGTGTCTCTCCCCTCTCGCCTTTTCTCCCCTTTATGCTCTACGTCCTCGGGTCCCGGCCCTCGAGTGAGTCTCAGCCGTCGCTGGTATACCAGGTCGCGATGCCGTGGACAAGGCCAGAGGGTGAGGGTTGGAGAGCTAGTAGGAGCCCTGAGTCGCGATGCTCAGGCACCCCCCCTTTAACATGCAAGCGGTTCGCGCGGACGAGAGTGGAGGAGACACCGCAAGGGCCTCGCCTGACGCAGTTCCTTTAGGAGATCCTGTAGACCCATCATAGAAAAAATGAGGGGTTGCCATGACAATTAACAGTCAGCCGTTGGTTGCTTCCGAGGGGTAATGAGGCACTGAAGGCTTGATGAGGTGACGCTATGCGGGGCTGCCGCGGCCAGAGCTCAGCCATTCAGGTTTGTCGGCGTTGCAAGGACGTACCCATGCGCAAGCGTCGTGCCGTTTGGGAGCAGCTCCGTTAGTTGGCGTTAGCTGAGCAGGCAACTAGGTAAAACACATTAGCCGCGAAGAAGTGGATTCGTTCAAATAGATGCTGGGAAGGCGGACATCACTGGGTCAGGCCCGAGCGACTTGGGGATCATGCAGCCCGAGGGGCGCCCCCAATAAGGTAAGCTAACAACATGAAATAAAAGGGATACATGCCGCAGGGACGGACCCACGCAGCCTGGGAATAATGCAGCCCTGGGGGGCGCTCCTAGCTGGAAGTGAAACTTGAAAGATGTCACCTGATGATGTTGAGGACGAAGGGGTGTTGGTGTAGCAGACTCGGTGGGCTGCGGAAGCCGATCCTCACGAGCCCCCAGGCCCGGGGGCCTCGGGAGGCTCCGGGGGTGCTGGCGGGTCCCCGCGGACCATCTCCATCTCCACCAGGGCCGCGGAACGCCTGGCCTCTTGTGCCTCCATGATGCCCCTTATGAGGCGCTGGTACGTGGCAGCCACGTTCGGCAAGCTGTAAGGCATGCGAACGTAGCTGTGGGGTGGACCTCCGTAGCGCCCCACTTGCGAGGGCCAGGGGCGCTCCAAGGAGGCGACTCGGTTGAGCCCTGGTATGTCGATGCAGACGCGTAGCCCACCATCCTCGCCTGGATGGGGGGCCACTGATGGTAGACAGCGGCCGCCTTTCATGACTCTTGACTCCTGTAGCTCCTGAATGGCCTTGCTGACGAACTCCTGAGGGTCTGGCTCTCCTTGCCTTACTCCTTCTTGAGGGAAACGTGCTTCGAAACACGCCTCCATGTGGTGCCCAAGCGCCTCCCTCGTGACCCTAGCCAGGTCGGTGGCCCTCCAGGGGAGAGCCCCCGAGCCCTGCCTGAGGAGGGCGTCGGGCGTGCTTTCCTATGCGATGGAAGGAGGTTCCCCCTGGGCAGGCACGGGCCCTGAGGGGCCTGCCTCCTGAGGAGCTGGGCCGGGCGATGTCTTCTTCTTCTTGGGGGCGGTCTCAGGAAGCCTCCTGCTTCCGCGATCCGGGTCTTCCTGTGACGCGGCCTGAAAGGCTCGTTCCAGGGAACACACCGCATCCTTCTCTTCACAGGGCACCGTGATGACTCCGCCACTTCCTGGCATCTTGAGGACGTTGTAGCCGGGGTGGGTTACGGCCATGAACTTGGCCAGCGCTGGGTACCCGAGGATGGCATTGTACGGCAGGCAAACGTGAGCGACGTCGAAGTCGATGAGCTCGGTGCGGTAGTTGCCGCGTGCCCCGAAGGTGACAGGGAGGTGGACCTGCCCAATCGGGACCGTGGAGCCGTCGGTGACTCCGGAGAAAGGCTTGGTTGGCTGAAGCTGGCTGTAGGGCACTTGGAGATTGTTGAATGTTTCCACGGACAGGATGTTGAGCCCCGCCCCGCCATCGATGAGGGTCCTGGTGACCACCACGTTGCTGATGATTGGGGAACAAAGCATTGGGAGGACTCCGGCTGTAGCCGCACACTTGAGCTGATCTGCTGAGCTGAACGTGATGGCGCACGCCGACCACCTGAGAGGGCGCGTGGCTTCAAGCCTAGGGAGGACTGCATTCACTTCATGGGCGAACTGCTTGAAGATGCGTTGAGAGGCTGGGGCTTGAGCCCCGCCTAGGATGCAGGCGATCGCGTGCGGCTCCTGGAAGCCCCCAGCCTCCTCGTCCTGGTGGCGATCCTCGTTTCTCCTTGGTTGCGGCAGCGGCGGAGGGAGGCCTGCGTTGCCTTGTGGGCGATCCTCGCGAGGCCGACCCCTCCAGTCTCCCTCGCGAGGCAGGTCTTGCCAGCGATCCTCGTGAGGTTGATCGCGCCAACCTTGGCGCGGGCCACGGTCTTCCCAACGTCCTGCGTTCCTTCCTCCTCCTCGACCGTAGCCCCGGTCACCGCGGTCGGGGCGACGGCCGATCCTTCCTTCTTGCACGGCTCGGAGCTCTTGACATTCGTTGGTGTTGTGGGTGTGGAGGTCGTGGTACACGTAGTACCGACTGCCCTTGGAAGGCTCGGGCTGATCTCTGCCCCGCTTGGTGTCTGGTTCTGCCGCGAGCATGGCAGCCCCCTTGCGCTTCACATCCTTGTCCTTGGGCTTCTTCTCTTCCGGGTCTGCGGAAGGCAGCTCAAGGAGGGAGAGATGCCCTTCCTCAGCCCTGGCGCACTTGGTTGCCAAGTTGAACAGCTCCAAAGAAGTGCATAGGTCTTCATGCATCGCCAGCTCCTCCTTCATCTTGACATCGCGCACGCCGTCGGAGAAGGCTGAGATGATGGCCTCCTTAGTCACCCTGGGAATCTTGAGGCGTGCGTTGTTGAAGCGCTGGATGTACTTCTGCAGGGTCTCCCCAGGTTGTTGCTTGATGCGGCGCCTGTCGCTCATGGCGGGTGGCCGGTCGCGAGTACCTTGGAAGTTGGCGATGAAGCGGGTGCGCATCTCGTCCCAGGAGGAGATCGTGCCTGGAGCCAGGTTCAGGAGCCAGGTGCAGGCCCCGTCCTTGAGCGCCATGGGAAACCAGTTCGCCATGACCTTCTTGTCTCTGTTGGCAGCTTCGATGCCCAGCTCGTAGAGCTGGAGTAACTCCACAGGGTCAGCCGTGCCGTCGTAGCGAGGAGGCAGGTCTGGCTTGAACTTGCCGGGCCACGCGACACTGCGTAGCTCAGCGGTGAAGGCACGGCAGCCTGCTGTGGCCACGGGAGGCCTTGGGTGACGGAGAGCTTGGTCTTGCATGTCCCCACGCGCTGCAGCTGGGTCTTGACGTGCGGGAGCAGGAGCATGGTCGCGACGTGCTGGAGCAGGGAGCGCCCGAGCGGCTTCTTGCGGGCGAGGGACTTCCTGGCAGCTCTGCTCTTGCTGCGCTGGCACCTGACGGAGCGGGTTCCGCCCAGGGGCCACGCGCCTTGGAGCCATGGTGCCTTCTTGAGGAGGAGGCAGCCGGGGCGCCGCCGGAGCTTCGTCGCCCCCGCGGGGCGAGGTGCGGTGCAGCGGAACGGATGGCGCAGGAGAGCCCCCTGCGGCGCGGACGAGCTCGGCGACGTGGTCGAGCCATTCTTCGTAGACGTCATCGACGAGGCGGTAGCGCAGGAGCTCGTTTGCCGCGATGAACGCAGCTCGAGCCTCCATGGGTGCACGGAGCGCGCGGGACGAGGAACCAGCTGGTGGAGCGAGGGAGTTGCGATGCGGCCGTCTTGCCGCACGGACGGATGCTGAGACGATGCTTGCTGCTCGTCCCCCGCTGGGCCGGTGGCGGTGTTGACGGTAGGTGACGGGGAATGGTGAGGACGCCCGCTGACAGGAGCCGTCTGGGCGAAGCGAGAAGCGAGAGCGGCCCGGCGCTCGGCGCGGGCCCGATGAGCGTCAGACATGGGTGCGATGGTCGAAGGAGAACGGGGTGGTGGAAGACGAATTCCGGCGCACCCCTACCTGGCGCGCCAAATGTCGGATTTCGGGTTCCAGCAGATCCTTGAGGTTCGAACACTGGGGTGCGCGCGGAGATTTCGCTTCCTACCTACCTACACCCCTCCGCCTCGCTAAGATCTAAGCTATGGAAAGAACAACACAAGGGACACCGGTTTATAGTAGTTCGGGCCACCGTTGTGGTGTAATACCCTACTCCAGTGTGTGGCGTGGTGGATTGCCTCTTGGGCTGATGATGATGAATGATACAAGGAAGAACAGCCTCGCGAGGGTCTGTCCTTGGCTGGGGCGATGAACTGCTGGGAGGAGTTCAGCCACCCTTCTCTCTCTCTCTCTCTCTCTCTCTCTCTCTCTCTCTCTCTCTGATCGAACCCCTCCTATCGAACCTCTTCTCTTTAACCTCTCCTCTTTTACCTCTCCTCTTTTGAACCTTCCCTCTTGAACCTTTTCTCTTTTGTGGGTGGCTGGTCCTATTTATGGAGGCCCTGGTCCTCTTCCCAAATATCGAGCGGGAAGGGATCCAACAATGGCGGGCTAATTTGAAGGGGGACAGCTAGTCCTAGCTACCCTGACAAAAGTAGTCTTCGCCTGCACAAAGCTCTGGTGGTGCTGCCATCCTGGGCTCCACGATGACCTCCGTCTTGCAGTCCTCCTGGTCTTGGTCTTGTTGCACCAAAATGGCAACCTTTGCCTGATGCCTTGGTACTCCGCGGCTGCGCTTGCCCCCTTTGCACCAAAGAGGAAAGGAGGACACTGCGCGGGCTGGCACCCGCCTGGCGCCCTTGGTCGTCATGGCTTGCGTCACGGGCACCTCGTGAGGTACCCCGCCTTGATCTCTCCGCCTCCTCGCGAGTCAGCCTGATGAGGCCGTGCCTGAGGAAGATCCGCATCGTCCGCCCCGCGAGGCTTGGCCCCTCGCGAGGGTCTTGGATTTGTGTTGATGAAGACGGGCCGTGCTGGGCCCCCCTTTGAGCCACGCCACAGGCCGCAGGCAGGCATGTCTGGGGACCCCCGTTCCCAGAACACCGACATAAACACCCCTTCCCCCAAACTCATGCAAGCATCGAGCTCAAATCCAACTTAAATCCAAATCAAAGAACTTGTCAACAAGGAAAGGCAAAAGCAAAAGGCCACGTCCGGAACCTAGTCTAGTCTTCGACGTCTTCTCACTAGCGCGGAGCTAAGTGCTACCACTGGGCGTGGGCGGGAGCCCCCGAGGCCCGAGGGCGGCTCTCCGGAGACTCCGGGGCGTGTACAGCCCCACTCATTATTACATGAGAGTGTCACGGGCGGCGAGCTTCACAGTCACTGGGCCTTCTTCATAGGTACCGGCCTTGCTTCATATCGCCAGACGAGGGCCCCGCCTTGCGCCTCACTCTGCCGCCATCAACGGTGACCAGAATCCAGGACGACGCCAATGGGGCAGAGCGGTCGCCACCGGTTCCCCCGACGACCACCGGTCCCCTGCGGGGGCAGGCCTTGGGGCACCTCCTCGACAGGGGGGCCTACCTCCTGAGAACGCCTTGCTCCGACCACCGCGGTGACGAACCTGAATCTCGGCCCCTCTCCTGCAGCCCCCTGCTCCCTCCTGCTGAGGGGTATGAGGCTGCAGAATTGGGGCAGCCACCTGCTGCGGCGACCTGTATCTCTTGCGACCCATGGTTAGCATAAGCTTGCTCTTGAGGGGTGAGTAGTACCCGATAATTGCCGCCGCCGGTGCGGCCGTCGAGGCTCTCTTGTGGTTCCGGAAAGAGATCAGCGCCTGGCGTCTCCTCGACCCAGCCTGGCCCGAGGAATGAGCCATGATCTTCTTCCAGTGCGCACCCCTGATCCACCATGCGGGGCACGTAAGTTTCTGGGGCCACCGCCCCGTGCGCCTCGCTGTAGCGCCCCGCATGCCATGCAGCCTGGCTTGGAGCGCCGTCTTGGGGGTGATGGCGCGGTGGTCCGCCGAAACCAAGGGCCACGGCGGGCACCCCTTCGCTGGCCTAAGAAGAGGCCGGTGCGACATGTCGCCCGGTGCCGGCGAGGGTGTTGACATTGAATGGGCCCTGGAGTCCACCGAAAGTTGCGTGTGCGCGCACGACGCCGCCATACGGCCCGCCTTGGGTCTGGGGTGGCAGCTGGACGCAGAAAGGAGGTGTCCCTGAGGCGACAGCGTCCAGGATCTCGGCGTCTCGCTCCAGCAATACGTCGCGACCGCCCTCCAGCAGCCAACACCGTAGCAGCTCTCGGGCCATCATGAGCGCGGACCTGGAGTTTGCTTGCTCCCTTCGGGTCTACGGCACCGTGGCCGCAGCGTGGTTTAAGGCCCTTGCCGCGGCCCGCACCTGCCGTGGTGTGAGGGCAGGCGGCGTCTGGCCGCGTTGCCCGCGCCCCGCAGCGCCCTGCGGAGCGCAGGCTGCCTGAGGTGCAAGGTTAAGGTCGCCCTGGGCCGGTGACACCGCGTGGGCGGGCCACGCTGCCCAGCGGTCGGCGTCGGCAGCCGGGTCGCTTGACATCTGAGCGGCGAGGCGACGGAACGCAATGCGGAGGAGGAAGGATTCCGGCGCACCCCTACCTGGCACGCCAAATGTCGGATTTCGGGTTCCGGCAGACCCTTGAGGTTCGAACACTGGGGTGCGCGCGGAGATCTCTCCCCTACCGATCTACGTCCAATCTCCTCGCGTGATCTAAACTGGAAACAACGAACAACACAAGGGACACGGGGTTTATATTGGTTCGGGCCACCGTTGTGGTGTAATACCCTACTCCAGTGTGTGGTATGGTGGATTGCCTCGGGGGCTGATGAGGAACAGTACAAGGGAAGAACAGCCACGCGAGAGGTGTTCTTGAGCTGGTGCGATGAACTGCTAGGGTGAGTTCAGTCGCCTCTCTCTCTCTCTCTGCTAGGGTTCTCTGAGATCTCTCGATGTCTTCTCCCTGTCTCTACTTTGTGGTGGCTAGCTCTATTTATAGAGGCCCTAGGCCTCTCCCCAAATAATGAGCGGGAAGGGCGCCAACAATTGGCCATTTTGAAGGGGAACATCTAGTACAAGTTATCCTAACCAAAGGTGGTCTTCGGCTGCCAAAAGTACTGGTGATGGAGCCGTCTTGGGCTCCACGGTGACCTCCGTCCTGCCACTCTACTGGTCTTGGTCTTGTTGCACCGGAATGGTAACCTTTGCCCGATGCCTTGGCCTGTGCTTGCCCCCTTTGCACCAAAGGGGAAACAAGGACACTGCACAGGCCGGCGCCCGCCTGGCGCCCACCTGGTCTCGATCGTCATGGCTTGCGTCATGGGCTCCTCGCAAGGTACCCCTGCCTTGATCTCTCCACCTCCTCGCGAGCCTGCCTGATGAGGCTGCCTCTGAGGAAGCTTCCTGTCATCCGCCCGGTGAGGCTTGGCCCATCGCGAGGGTCTTGAGCTTGAGCTGATGAAGATGGGCCGCGCTGGGCCCCCACTTGAGCCACGCCGCAGGCCGCAGGCAGGCAAGTCTGGGGACCCCCGTTCCCAGAATGCCGACAAATATCTGTGCTCACACTGCTGTTCGGTGGTGTTGCCTCTAAACTGCTACCATCTGGTAACATGGATGGTGCACTGTTCCACAAATAGATTCTGGGGTTGTACATTGTGTCCTAGTGTGAACGGCATCCTGAAAGGTTTCCGCTGGACATAAGTAAGAGATAGTTATCGCATGATCCAAGCAGTAAGCTTACATGGTAAACGACATACGAATTATTGCAGAGCATGGCAAGCTATATTTAAATGGTTCAAAGCAGCATCAGCCGAAAAGAAATTAAAATGGTAAGATGAAACTAGGGAAGTAAGTGGCAAATAAACGACATCCGCCAGTCCCATCTAGTTAGTTTTTGCTAGCTCCCTAGTTCATTTTCCTCAAAAAACAAAAACCCTTTTGAACTATCATACTAGTAGTGGACTTTAATCGGGATTAAACGAGACCCAGTTGACATCCCTACTTGAAAGGGAGTGTACCACCGCTATATTTAAGTTGCCAAGGCATCTAAGCAGTTCAAATAATCTGAGAAAGCACTTAACAGTGTGTCCTCATATAAACTATGAAGACAGTCTTGTGATGAAGTTCAGAGGAAAAGTTAAGGACTCAAATGAACTAGGAATGCATTTCTTTACGATAGTACAGCAGGCACTGTTGACATATTGGCCAACTCAGGTATAGCCTAACAAGTAACAAACAAGCATTTGAATCAAGCAATACAACAAAGCAGACAACTGAACTATTTGTAATTCCGTAGGATTACAGGTTGAGGCCACAAGCCAAGAAAGCAACTCACACGCATTACATTTCACATGTACTAAAACACACTGGCTTACCATATGTTGCTGTGAAGCCTCGCTGCTGTTGCAATGTTCTTTGAAGATATCGCCAACATCCTGTGGTTGCAAATCTAGTTGATGTAGTTTATTCTTCACCCTCTATTTAGGTAAAATTAATTTTAATCGCACGCACTGGTTCGAATTGATCATCAATGGTTCATCTAAACTAATGAAATAAGGGTGTGTGCTTACACGGCAATATATCTGCTTCACTCTATTTTTATGCTTGTTCGAGGTGCCAGCCCCAAAAGAACAAATATTTTGCTTGATGGGGTTGGCAGCTCCATAATTAATAGAAGCATCAAATTAGTCATGCAACTTGGGAAGATCAAGAACACACAAAAAAGTAATGAACAGAGGCTCGGAGCAGTGATGTAATAGCTAGCATCAGAAAATGTAGGGTAAAACGAACAAAAAGCAGCGGAACCACATGCTAGTTTGCTAATGTGTAATTAAGCATAGAGAACATGAAGCAGTCTGATGGAACCAACAGGTGGCATCAGAACAACACCATTATCATAAATATAGCATGCAAGAAGTAAAATAGTAGGCAGTGATATCTAGGAAGTACAATAATACTTAGGACAAAACTAAAGCATATTAACTATATGTGCACTGGTATGTAATTTAGCACATGTAACATGTTCACTGCCAGAAGTATGGCCCTAAAGGTGCAAGGAGAATAACACATCTCATGAAAAACTGAATGATGCCCTGAAGAGATTCAAAGGTGCGGTGCTTATGCTAAGGAAGTGAACGTAGGCACCGGCCGTTGGATAATAGTACCTGATTCTCGGCGGCGTATGGGTATCGTTGTCATACTTTATAGCTAAGGATCGTTGATGGTGCTCATGTTGCGGTTGAGTTTGGGCCGGCTGTCACTGTCGTTGAAGCGGCGCCGGTGCTTCGGTTGCGGCGCATGTCGACATACAAGAAAGCTCATCTGTGGTAAGTGAACAGTTGCACGATAAAGAAGAGAAAAACCGAAGGAGTACAAATCGAAATAACCTGATGAGGCTGCAGCGTCAGTAAAGCAGGGCCGATGGAGTTGAATATGGCGTCCATGGAGCAGGTCTGGTGCAGTGCTTGAAGGCTTCGGCGGGCATGGTGTATAGTGCTTTCGGTGAGGCGGATCTATTGCGGCGGACGAGGGCTTGTATGAAGGGCCAGTGATGGGGCGGACGAGGGAGTAAGTGAAGGGCCTACACTTTGGTGGACGAGGGCGTCGGTTCAGCAGATCCGGTGCGGTGGACCATGATGGCGGTCAAGGAGATCTGGAGCGGCGGACAAGCCAGTCGGTGAAGCGGCTCCCGTGAAGTGGTGAGTTGGCAGGTGCGGAAGTTAGATCCCGCGGGGTGTGAGGTCCACCGCTGTGGCGGAGGACTAGATTCAGCGGCTTGTCGTGGTTGGGGGTCGGGGAGGGGAAGGGGAGGGGCTCTGGGGAAGAATGTTGGGGGCAAAGAGGGGAAAACAACAGAGTTACCAAGGCAGCCCTTTTCCGTTCATGTGGCAGGGGTAAAACAGGAATATCGTAGGGCTAAACTTTTGGGAACGATATATTTCAATGTGAGCGGTAAGTTTGAAAGCCTTTGGCGCCTAAAATTATAAGTGTTCTGCTCTTGTACGGCCGATTATGATATCATGGCCGAGAATTTATTTGTTTTGCACGCAAAAAAGTGCAAGTTTTGAAAATCAATGTCTCAAACTCGAAACTTAGATTGTCCATTCAATTCAAATATGTATCATTAAGCTAGTACAAGAAAATACCATCATACAGTCCAATTCAAATGAAATTCCAAATGTGTTTATCCTAAATATGATGACAAACGCAAAAATGTGTATGTGTATGAATAAAGTGGATGATTATAAAGTTTGAACATGCCCGTATGTGTATATCTCTATGTCTGATATATGAATTTGAAATCACGAAATCCCGGCTTAAAAAATGTACCTCCGTTTAAATGAATTACAAAAGCTAATGATGGAGTTGAATTCCAAAATTCCAATCTTAGGTTTGTAATTCTGGTACATCAAGGTATATCATGCATGTTCAAAAGTATCGTTATCTCATAGTCCAAACTGTGAAACAAATTGATCAACCATGAGTGCACACACTATTGACCATATATATCTCAATTACACTAAAGTCCCTCAAATATAGACACCTAACTCATTATCTGAAGCCAACCCCACCCCCTCCGTCGCCACCCCCCACACACACGCCGTTCTCTCCCCCAGACATGAACACACGAGCACATTAACACCCCACTCTCTTCTAAAGTATGAACACCAATACAGGTCTCTTATCACTTTGTCTCTCGGGCATGCACACATCTCTTCCCCCACTCTCCAGGTCTTTCGGCATCTCTCTTTCCCAAGCACATGCACTATGTAGAGTGTATCTTTCCCATACACACAAAACGTCGCCCCAAATGTCTATCTCCCTAGTTATGTGGTTCTCGCACACTCACCTCACCCCTCCCCTGCAACCAATCACACTTTGTCTCCTTGTGCACCACTCTCCTCTTTCTATCTCTCCCACATGCGGACCCGCCCCAGCTCCTTCCCTGTATACATATATGTCGTGAATCTTTCCATAGCTCCCTAATGTATCATCGTTCTCAATCTCGCACGTTGTTCTCTACACCATCTATTCTAGATCTCTCATGAAGTCCCTATCACACACGATGACTGGCTTCCCTTGCGTCTCCGTACATAGGCCAATCTCGAACAACATCAACATTGTCTCCCTATCTATACGCCACTTATGGATACAAACGACCCCTCTCCCCCTCTTTTCCTCTCTCTCTTTGTCTCTAGCTCTCTCTCTCTCTCTCTCTCTCTCTCTCTCTCTCTCTCTCTCTCTCTCTCGCTCTCACACCCCTCTCCCACACACACTCGATGTCTCTTCCAAATAGTCTGCTCCCCGCCCGCACCCATGCTATCCCGCTACTACACATGCCTTTGTCTCTCTTTGACACACATGTCACACCATTCCCCCTTACCTTATACTAGGTTTACATCATTAGTGATCTCTCTACTCCACATACACACACTCCCTCTCACACACAAACGCGCGCACAAACACACATAGACACACATAAACACCCATCTAGCTATCTGGATCCTTCTTTTAAGACACACACCCTTGCATATTCTCTACTGCTCTAGATATGTATATACCCCCCCCTCTCTAGCTCAGATGCACGCCAAAATTCTCCATCTCTCTAACTCACACATCTCTCCCCATGTCCGCATGTGTATCTCACACACTCACTCTCTGATTATGTCTATGTGTCTCCATGTTACACAACACAAAGCCCCATGTACATATCTCTCTCTATGCTCCACACACATAGACACAAAGAATCTCTTATCATTGCCTCGGTCTCTAGACATATCACACATGCACATTGTCTCTCTCTCACACACACACACAAACACGCTCAACAAGGGTTTCCCCGTGAACAACTTATCGTCTATTCATCAATAGTCGTGGCAGTACGGCGAACACAAGACGTGAAAAAGAATAAATCTACACGTGCATAGACCACCTAGTATGACTACTAGGACTAGAGCAAGCCGAAAGCGCGCCGCCGTCACCCCCTCCTTATCAGCGACGGGAAAACCTTTGTTTTACACAGTCGAGAAGTCATTGTGCTAAGGCCCCACATGTTGAGCCGTTGAATAGAATGTAGATCCTAGTTTACGGAAGCAAGTATCGATAATACGTTTGTATCTCCATACTTATATTTCTTACCTTATAAAAAACCAAGTTGGTGATGATGGTATGCATGCCATCTTGCAATAGACTGTCTGATCTATATCTGAGGGATGGAAATTAAACTAAAAGATACCCGCACCTCTCTCCACATTTGCAGACAAGGCCTTCCCTTGTTCATCCTTATCTCCAACAACCTCATTGTTGAGCAATTAAAAAAGGAAGCCTCTGGAACAAACTGGCCTAGTGGCCGCTGTCGGTGTCGTCCATCCCCTTGCCTCCGCTCAGTCCGACCACCAATCAGCACCACGCCCCACTCCTCTTCACCTTATCTCCTCTTTCTCGAGATATTATTAGTTTTTACACATGGGATTACTCCTGCATGGATCAATCACAACAAGTGTTTTATAAAAATATGCATCTTGATGTTTCGTGCAATGCACAGATATCTTGCTAGTACTCCTACAGAAGACTAAGTTGGTGATTATGGTGTGTCTGCCATCCGTCATTTCTAACCATTAGATCTACATCTAACGATTGTGAGGTAAGTTGTTGCCTTTTCTCACCAACATCCCACTTCTCTACCAATTTGCGGAAAAACCCATATTAGTATCTTAAAACCAACCACACCCTTCCCTCATCTCACCAAAACAGCTCAAGGAATATTTTCTGATTGAAACATAATATATCTCAAGTGATATATGTATATCAAAATTAGAGTGTTTTGTATCAAGTTTGTGAAATATTATTCTAATTATGATCTGTTGCAACGCACATGAACATTGCTAGCATTTCCAACCATTCCAACAAAATGCTAGTATTTCCATAGTTTTGAGTTTTCCATCAAGATATTAGTCACTCATGGTTGATATTTACTTTCAATCATGTACACGTAGGCACTCCAAAGCTTAACTTTCACTCCTAGTTATGTACATGGTTGTAACTAGCCTTGCTTATTGGCTTCCAAAGCTTAACTTTCACTCCTAGTTACAATATGTAGAGTATTTAACAAAAAGCTACCACTTTCAACCAGCCCTAGGAAGAAACTATTGTACAAAAAATAGCAAAAACATACCCAAAATTTCTTAATCCGTGCCAAAAACTACTACCTAGTGCCGATTAGGCTCGTTTAAACCCGTTTATGACAGGGTTGGCCCACACGTCCATGCTGATGAGGCAGCTTAAACCAACACATTTTGTTTGACCGTTGACACGAGGGACCCACATTTGACCTTCTATCCTATTATATTCCCCCTCAAATCATTATATTTCCTGAACATTACTTCAAACAGTACTTATGCGTGTTCGTCGGTGGCGCCGGTGATGAGGGAGTTGGCTGCCGCTTCGCCGGACGGGCCGGACGCCGCGCTGGCCTCCGCACGGGTTGGCAGGCTAGCCCGAGCGTGACTCACGCGCGGGCAAGCCACCGCGCTGGCCATCGCTCGAGTCAGATGGCTGGCCTTAGCGCGGCGCGTGTGAGCAAGCCGCCATGCCGCCATGCCAATCTAGCTAGCAAACCTTGCAGACAAGCAGCTGGACGGAGCTATCTTGGCTAGCTAGTGGCCGCGAGTGCCAGACAGAGCTGGCATCCGGCTGCCGCAAGATGGGCTCCGCACCGTCGGCGGTTTCGACCTCCCCTTCTGCTGGCGGCGAGAGCTGCATCCCATGGCCGAGGATGACTAGGTGGACGGGCCAGAGGTAGGAGGTCACTCGGGGATTTTTGTGCAGACTGACATGTAGGTCCCACAAGTCA
Organism: Triticum dicoccoides; assembly: GCF_002162155.2. Classification (NCBI taxonomy): domain Eukaryota; kingdom Viridiplantae; phylum Streptophyta; class Magnoliopsida; order Poales; family Poaceae; genus Triticum; species Triticum dicoccoides. The sequence goes on along the minus strand of NC_041392.1, from coordinate 554,648,998 downwards.
TAACGCCTAACTTGCCGGTCGAATAGAAGGTGTTGACTTAAGGGGCGACATGGGTTGAAACGTGCCTATAACGACACTTTGTAGAGTAGTCATTTCTTGGTAGGGCTGGTTGGTAAGGGCATGTACAATGGTTGATAAGGTAGTCTTATCTTAAGTCTGCCACGTATGCAAGTGGTACTAGTTTCTTGGCATTATTAGTGGTTTCTTGTAAGGAACAATGTGCTACTAGCGACAAAAGGCAATTCTAGGTTGCGTTGTGTACTTCAACGAGTACTACTAGTGGTCGTGGGAGTGTATACCTTGTTTTGTGGGTTCGATCATGGCCGAACGCACGGCGGCCTTTTTTTTAAATAGTAACTTCGCTACGAGCCAATATTGTACACGGGTAGTTTGAGTTTTGAAGTCAAACGGACGTGTCGCACCACAATCTGGGTGCATTGGATAGCCCAGCCACGTGAACGGGGTTTCCTTCCCATGATATCGTGGCTCGCGTGCTCGCCCTAGTCGCACCTCACTTGCAGCTTCCTCATCAGCTAGTAGCATTTTTAAACTAGCGCCTCCCAATTAAGCCCGAGGAGTCGGAAAAGCCTGGCGCGACATTAGGAACTGTGCAATATGGCTCTATACGTAAAGTGCTAGTACTCTACTACTCTGTAGCTTGTGGCGTTGCACGCATGGACTTCACTCCATTATCGACTCTATAAAAGAAATTCCTCTAGTCGTGATTTTTTTTGTTTTGAAACAGAGGCAAAAGCTTTGCCTCATCTCATTCATAAAGAAGGAACTACTAACAAAGTTCGATGAGATCATTTACACCTCCACAAATGGAAGCGAAAAGCCTAGTCTCGCTATATCAAATAACTCAAATGTTCTGCCCCTGCAGTAACCATCGCTGATAAACAGGCTGCTAGTGTGTGTGAGAGAGGAGCGGCTAAGTAGGCCAGCTACGCGCTTGAATAGAGCATCGAGAGTACTCACTACGCAAGTGTACTTTCCCTGCATTGATAGTACATCAATGGCCCTGAGATTCAAGAGTTCAAAACCGGTGCACTATACTAGAAGTACAATACATCGCACTACTAGTTGAGAAAGTAGTGCTCTACTAGTACTTCTACAGTACTAGTACATAGTAAATAATAGACTCACCCCTTCGCTTAGGAACGATCGAGGAGCTACAGTTGGAAGGGACGAGGCCCTGCAGTTACTATGCTCTTACTTCCTCCTAGTCAGTTCCCCTCCCCCCGAAGAGAAGGCAGTTCATCACTGCTCCCATGGATTCGCCAGGCGGTTCTCCTCCTCATCGGGGCTGGGAGACCTTGGACAATGATCCTTTGGAAGAAATCGCATGCCACTCCGACGTCCTCATCGGCACAAGACTCGGTGCTTCCTGCACCAACTTTTTCAAGACGATGCTTAAACAAGCTTGGTAAAAGGCCATGCTTGTTGGTGTTCCATGCGTCCTCGAGGAGAAGGTTCTTCTATGGGACAATCCTTCGAACAGTCCACCGCTCCATGGCCATGGTTGCACATTGACTCCGCTAGAGTTGCTGACGTTGAGAGGTAGTTAGATTTTGTCCGATGAGCAGGTCAATCATGGAGTTTGATCATGTAGTACTTAGTTATTCCATTTCCATCCCGTAATTTCTCCGCTGCCCACCGTCTTATATATAGGTCTGGGTCGGTGCCAACGAAGATTGGCTTGCATACCTCCGGCCGGGTACCACCATCATTTTGCACAACATCCAAAACAGCGCGGCCATTCCCGTAGACCCCTTCTCCACCATTGGGATCGGTCTTCCGGACTGGCTGGGCTTGAATACGTATGATGATTCCTACATGGGATTGAAGAAGATAGCAATTGCGTACCCGCCGACAAAGCGACGCGGCTACGATGATTACTATCTCATCGCGGTGTTTGACATAAGGATTGCCATCAATGCAAGAGGCGGTAACGGCAGAGGCTGGCGCATGTTGGCCGCGACAGATTTGTACCCCTACAGGTTCGAAGACGTCGTGCCCCATCTAGGCCGCATCTTCGCGGTGACAAGCCAGGGGACTTGTTTCATCTGGTTGCCATCCTACGGTATGGGAGATTACAAACGGAATGCACAAACCATCATTTGCATCCCTAACGGTACTCCATTATTTTGCGGGGACCAGTCATACCATGATCAAAATAAGATCGTCGATCCTGGATGTGCATTTGCATTTGCATCCGTGACTTGATCTAACCTGGAACCTTGTAGCTGACTTTGGCATATTGGGATCAACTATCTTAGCAGCCGTTACCCATGGTACCACTGATGTGCAACATGGTCACACAATCTACCACGATCCGACCGTCACCATCTACCCAGGTATTCCATTTAGTATTATATTTTTTAACCCTCTCGCCTTCTCTTTCGTTGTTGTACTAGGAGTACTTACTAGTACTAGTAGGAGTACTTTTCACCTTAGAGGACGCGTATAGCTAGCTAGGCCCTTGAAGACTTGAACCCACTAGCTGCCACCATTTTGGTTTTTCCATGTCTTACTATCTCATCCATGTAGCCAAGAGTGGCTATATATAATAAGCCGGTTATTTTACTTCCTCTATACTGGAGTAGTACTATTTGCTGCACAGTATTACTGATCGTCATATTTGAGCACAACATTATTAAGCATGGCCGTTGACTGTGTACGTCACCATGTGTCCAGATCTGAGATGTCGCGTGTACCAGATGAACGGCGCTGAGTTCGACCCCTGTGATGCTACGTGGGTGCCGAGGAACACTCTTGGAGAGTACTTGCTTTTCATTGGGGACAGCTACCCCATTGTGAAGAGGATACCACCTTCCGTGCACAACACCCGAAGGCCTGCTGTTCATGAAGCATGGTTGTGTCTTTAGTGCGCACCGTCGGATGAACGACATGCTGGGATACGCTATCCCTGATTTATGCCACTTCAGCTTGGATGAGTCTCCATCGTGTGGAAGTGGACTAGAAAGCTGCGGCGATGATTCCCGTTGCCCACCGCTATGGATCGTACCATCCATGAAGAACACCTGGGACTGTGATACGTCTCCAACGTATCTATAATTTTTTATTGTTCCATGCTATTATATTATCTGTTTTGGATGTTTAATGGGCTTTAATATACCTTTTTATATTATTTTTGGGACTAACCTACTAACCAAAGGCCCAGTGCAAATTGCTGTTTTTTTGCCTATTTCAGTGTTTCGCAGAAAAGCAATATCAAACGGAATCCAAACGGAATGAAACCTTCGGGAGAGTTATTTTTGGAACAAACGTGATCCAGGAGACTTGGAGTGGACGTCAATAAAGAAGCGAGGAGGCCACGAGGCAGGAGGTCGCGCCCGGGGGGGAAGGCGCGCCCCCACCCTCGTGGGCCCCTCGCAGCTCCACTGATGTACTTCTTCCTCCTATATATACCCATATATCCAGAAAACATCCAGGAGCACCACGAAACCCTATTTCCACCGCCGCAACCTTCTGTACCCGTGAAATCCCATCTTGGGGCCTTTTCCGGCGCTCCGCTGGAGGGGGAATCGATCACGGAGAGCTTCTACATCAACACCATAGCCTCTCCGATGATGTGTGAGTAGTTTACCACAAACCTTCGAGTCCATAGTTATTAGCTGATATGACCCTGTCTTCGGACAAGAGGGAGTACAAGGGGAGGTCCGATCTTCACGGCGTAGGATCGATAAATGGATGGGGATAACTAGCTGCAAGCAGCCGGAAAATGGAAAATAAGAGATTATGACCCGACGAGGAGGAGGCTCACTGAAGCTTGCAATCCGAACATTTGCCGATCCACAACCCGCAATACTACCCCACACAACCACACTCAAGTCGTGGAGCATGGGATAGGTGCAATCCGCAAGGGAAACCACGAACTCTAACCCACACAACATGATCTAGTCGTGGAGCACGAATTAGGAGCAATTTTTCAAGGAATCACGAGAATAAGGGTAACAAGAGCTCTCCAATCCCAGGAGGAGTCTATGTCTTTGGTCTTTGATAGAAATGACAAAAGTCCCCAAAGAAGGGAAGAACTAGCCTATTTATAATCGGGACAACCCCCTGGATAGGTGTGGAAATAAACTAGCTTTGGGACCCAACTTAGGTGTGAAAGAGAACCAACTTTGATTGGACTAAATGGCTTCAGGACTTAATGAGGTAGCTTCTGGAAAACTCTCATTGGAGGTGGTTGCTACCTCTTGAGCACTGCATTGGTTTTCCCTTGAAGAGGAAAGGGTGATGCAGTAAAGTAGCGTAAGTATTTCCCTCAGTTTTTGAGAACCAAGGTATCATCCAGTAGGAGATCACGCTCAAGTCCAACGCACCTACACAAACAAATAAGAACCTCGCAACCAACGCGATAAAGGGGTTGTCAATCCCTTAATGATCACTTATGAGAGTGAGATATGATAGATATGATAAGATAATATTTTTGGTATTTTTATGATAAAGAGAAATAAAGATGCAAAGTGAAATAAAAGGCAATAGGAAATAACTAAGTGTTGGAAGATTAATATGATGGAAGATAGACCCGGGGGCCATAGGTTTCACTAGTGGCTTCTCTCAAGAGCATAAGTATTACAGTGGGTAAACGAATTACTGTTGAGCAATTGATACAATTGAGCATAGTTATGAGAATATCTAGGTATGATCATGTATATAGGCATCACGTCCGTGACAAGTAGACCGAAACGATTCTGCATCTACTACTATTACTCCACACATCGATTGCTATCCAGCATGCATCTAGAGTATTAAGTTCAAGAGAACAGAGTAATGCTTTAAGGAAGATGACACGATGTAGAGGGATAAACTCATGCAATATGATATAAAACCCTTCTTTTTATCCTCGATGGCAACAACACAATACGTATCGGTTCCCTTTCTGTCACTGGGATCGAACACCGCAAGATTGAACCCAAAGCTAAGCACTTCTCCCATTGCAAGAAAGATCAATCTAGTAGGCCAAACCAAACTGATAATTCAAAGAGACTTGCAAAGATAAACCAATCATACATAAAATAATTCAGAGGAGAATCAAATATTGTTCATAGATAAACTGGATCATAAACCCACAATTCATCGGATCTCGACAAACACACCGCAAAAGAAGATTACATCGAATAGATCTCCAAGAGAATCGCGGAGAACTTTGTATTGAGATCCAAAGAGAGAGAAGAAGCCATCTAGCTAATAACTATGGACCCGAAGGTCTGAAGTAAACTACTCACACATCACCGGAGAGGCCATGGAGTTGATGTAGAGGCCCTCCATGATCAATGCCCCCTCCGGCGTAGCTCCGGAAAAGGCCCCGAGATGGGATCTCTCGAGTACAGAAGGTTCAGCGATGGAATTAGGTTTTCGTGGTGCTCCTGGATGTTTGGGTGGTACATGGATATATATAGGAGGAAGAAGTACGTCGGTGGAGCAACGGAGGGCCCACGAGGGTGGATGGCGCGCCTAGGGGGTAGGCACGCCCCCTGCCTCGTGCCTTCCTCCCTTGTTTCTTGACGGCCCCTCCAAGTCTCCAGGATCATGTTTGTTGAGAAAATCACGTTCCCGAAGGTTTCATTCCATTAGGACTCCGTTCGATACTCCTTTTCTTCGAAACCCTAAAATAGGCAAAAAAAACAACAATTTGGGCTAGGCCTCCGGTTAGTAGGTTAGTCCCAAAAATGATATAAAAGTGTAAAATAATGCCCATTAACATCCAAAATAGATAATATAATAGCATGGAGCAATCAAAAATTATAGATACGTTGGAGACGTATCAAGCATCCCCAAGCTTAATTCCTGCTCGTCCTCGAGTAGGTAAATGATAAAAGAAGAATTTTTTATGTGGAATGCTTTCCAACATATTTCTCAATGTAATTTTTATTTATTGTGGCATGAATGTTCAGATCCAAAAGATTCAAGATAAAAGTTTAATATTGACATAAAAATAACAATGCTTCAAGCATACTAACTAAGCAATTATGTCTTCTCAAAATAGCATGGCCAAAGAAAGTTATCCGTACAAAATCATATAGTCTGGCTATGCTCTATCTTCACCACACAAAGTATTTAAATCATGCACAACCCCGATGACAAGACAAGCAATTGTTTCATACTTTTGATGTTCTCAAACCATCCAATCTTCACGCAATATATAAGCGTGAGCCATAGATATAGCACTATATGGTGGAATAGAATGGTGGTTGTGGAGAAGACAAAAAGTAGAAGATAGTCTCACATCAACTAGGCGTATCAACGGGCTATGGAGATGCCATTAATATATATCAATGCGAGTGAGTAGGGATTGCCATGCAACGGATGCACTAGAGCTATAAGTGTATGAAAGCTCAACAAACGAAACTTAGTGGGTGTGCATCCAACTTGCTTGCTCACGAAGACCTAGGGCATTTTGAGGAAGCCCATCATTGGAATATACAAGCCAAGTTCTATAATGAAAAATTCCCTAGTATATGAAAATGATATCATAGGAGACTCTCTATATGAACAAGATGGTGCTACTTTGAAGCACAAGTGTGGAAAAAGGATAGTAACATTGTCCCTTCTCTCGTTTTCTCTCTTTTTTTTATTTGGGCCTTCTTTCTTTCTTTTTTTGGCCTCCTTTTTCGTCCGGAGTCTCATCCCGACTTGTGGGGGAATCGTAGTCTCCATCATCCTTTCCTCACTTGGGACAATGCTCTAATAATGATGATCATCACATTTATTTACTTACAACTCAAGAATTACAACTCGATACTTAGAACAAGATATGACTCTATGTGAATGCCTATAGCGGTGTACCGGGATGTGCAATGATGCAGGAGTGACATGTATGAAAATTATGAACGGTGGCTTTGCCACAAATACGATGTCAACTACATGATCATGCAAGCAATATGACAATGATGAAGCATGTCATAATAACGGAACGATGGAAAGTTTCATGGCAATATATCTTGGAATGGCTATGGAAATGCCATAATAAGTAGGTATGGTGGCTGTTTTGAGGAAGGTATATGGTGGGTTTATAGTATCGACAAAAGTTGCGCGATACTAGAGTACTAGAGAGGCTAGCAATGGTGGAAGAGTGAGAGTGCGTATAATCCATGGACTCAACATTAGTCATAAAGAACTCACATACTTATTTCAAAAATCTATTAGTTATCGAAACAAAGTATTACACGCATGCTCCTAGGGGGATAGATTGGTAGGAAAAGACCATCGCTCGTCCTCGACCGCCACTCATAAGGAAGACAATCAATAAATAAATTATGCTCCGACTTCATCACATAACGGTTCACCATAGGTGCATGCTACAAGAATCACAAACTTCAACACAAGTATTTCTCAAATTCACAACTACTCAACTAGCATGACTCTAATATCACCATCTCCATATCTCCTAACGATTATCAAGTATCAAACTTCTCATAGTATTCAATGCACTTATATGAAAGTTTTTATTATTTCCATGTTGTTCTAAAGGAATCTCAAAATAATATAAGTGAAGCATGAGAGAACAATTATTTTTATAAAATAAAACCACCACCATGTTCTGAAAGATATAAGTGAAGCACTAGAGCAAAAACTATATAGCTCAAAAGATATAAGTGAAGCACATAGAGTATTCTAATAAATTTCAAATCATGTGAGTCTCTCTCAAAAGGTGTGTATAGCAAGGATGATTGTGGTAAACTAAAAAGCAAATACTCAAATCATACAAGATGCTCCAAGCAAAACACATATCATGTGGTGAATAAAAATATAGCTCCAAGTAAAGTTACCGATAGACGAAGACGAAAGAGGGGATGCCTTCCGGGGCATCCCCAAGCTTAGGACTTTTTGTGTCCTTGAGTTTTACCTTGGGGTGCCATGGGAATCCCCAATCTTAGGCTCTTTCCACTCCTTGTTCCATAATCCATCAAATCTTTACCCAAAACTTGAAAACTTCACAACACAAAACTCAAGATAGAAAATCTCGTGAGCTCCTTAAGCGAAAGAAAAGAAAACACCACTTAAAGGTACTGTAATGAACTCATTATTGATTTATTTTGGTGTTAAACCTATTGTATTCCAACTTCTCTATGGTTTATAAACTCTTTTACTGGCCATAGATTCATCAAAATAAGCAAACAACACAAGAAAAACAGAATCTGTCAAAAACAGAACAGTCTGTAGTAATCTGTAGCTAACGAAAGTTCTGGAGCCACAAAAATTCTAAAATAAATTGCTGGATTTGAGAAATTTACCTATTAATCATGTTCAAAAAGAATTAACTAAATATCACCTTCCAAATAAAAATGGCAGAAATTCTCGTGAGCGCTAAAGTTTCTGTTTTTACAGCAAGATCAAAAAGACTTTCCCCAAGTCTTCCCAACGGTTCTACTTGGCACAAACACTAATTGAACACAAAAAACACAAAAAATAGGCTAGATAAATTATTTATTACTAAACAGGAGCAAAAATCAAGGAATAAAAATAAAATTGGGTTGCCTCCCAACAAGCGCTATCGTTTAACGCCCCTAGCTAGGCATAAAAGCGAAGATAGATCTAGGTATTGCCATCTTTAGTTTTAGGGAAGAAAAGAGCAAACTTATTATCTATGGCATTAATATTTCTATTTTGATAAAGCACATGGTTGTTAATGGTAGAAGAAAGATTAAGCATTTTACGGAAATTTGCATCTAAGCTAGCTTTCATCTCTTTGATAGATTCGTTTTGGTAGGAGAGTAAAAGAGATGTGGATTCAACCCTCTCATTCATGGGGTGCCCAAATACGGTTTTCATCTTTTCATAAGTTTCTATGGCATCCCCTTCAAGAAAATCTTCTTCAAAAATATAACCTAGGACATGCTTAAACGAAGAAGGTAGGGCAACATAAAAGCTCTTTAAGTAAATTTCAATTTGGTATTGGGGCACATAGCTGGCCTGGATCCTTAATATTCTATCCCAAGCATCTTTCAAACATTCATTGAGTAAATAACGAAAAATTCCGGAATCATCTTCGTCAAAATTCTCATTGATAACTTTGGTAGGTCTTTCCATAGCATCATTTTTTATGAGTTTAGAGAGAATAGAAGGATTGTCAAAAGTACTAAACCTAGGGAGAGAACCCCCAACCCTTTTTGATTCCGACATGGCGAAAGAAAGGAGAGTGGAAAGGAGATGGCGAATAAAACATCAAGGGTGAAGTGGAGGAGAGGAAAACGAGAGGCAAATGGCAAATAATGTAATGCGAGGGATAAGAGTTTGTGATGGGTACTTGGTATATTTTGACTTGGTAATGGCACCAGAAATGACTCGTTGTGGGAGTCAAATCTTGACTTGACTTGGCGCAAATCTCCCCGGCAATGGCGCCAGAAATCCTTCTTGCTACCTCTTGAGCACTGCGTTGGTTTTCCCTTGAAGAGGAAAGGGTGATGCACTAAAGTAGAGTAAGTATTTCCTTCAGTTTTTGAGAACCAATGTATCAATCCAGTAGGAGATCACGCTCAAGTCCCATGCACCTACACAAAAAAATAAGAACCCCGCAACCAACGCGATAAAGGGGTTGTCAATCCCTTAATGGTCACTTACGAGAGTGAGATCTGATAGATATGATAAGCTAATATTTTTGGTATTTTTATGATAAAGAGAAATAAAGATGCAAAGTAAAATAAAAGGCAATAGGAAATAACTAAGTATTGGAAGATTAATATGATGGAAGATACACCCGGGGGCCATAGGTTTCACTAGTGGCTTCTCACAAGAGCATAAGTATTATGGTGGGTAAACGAATTATTGTCAAGCAATTGACAGAATTGAGCATAGTTATGAGAATATCTAGGTACGATCATGTACATAGGCATCACGTCCGAGACAAGTAGACCGAAACGATTCTGCATCTACTACTATTACTCCACACATCGACCGCTATCCAGCATGCATCTAGAGTATTAAGTTCAAGAGAACAGAGTAATGCTTTAAGGAAGATGACATGATGTAGAGGGATAAACTCATGCAATAAGATAGCAACCCCATCTTTTTATCCTCGATGGCAACAATACAATACGTCTCAGTTCCCTTTCTGTCACTGGGATCGAACACCGCAAGATTGAACCCAAAGCTAAGCACTTCTCCCATTGCAAGAAAGATCAATCTAGTAGGCCAAACTAAACTGATAATTTGAAGAGACTTGCAAAGATAAACCAATCATACATAAAAGAATTCAGAGGAAAATCAAATATTGTCCATAGATAAACCGGATCATAAACCCACAATTCATCGGATCTCAACAAACACACCGCAAAAGAAGATTACATCGAATAGATCTCCAAGAGAATCGAGGAGAACTTTGTATTGAGATCCAAAGAGAGAGAAGAAGCCATCTAGCTAATAACTATGAACCTGAAGGTCTGAAGTAAACTACTCACATGTCACCGGAGAGGCCATGGAGTTGATGTAGAGGCCCTCTATGATCAATGCCCCCTCCGGCGGAGCTCCGGAAAAGTCCCCGAGATGGGATCTCTCGAGTACAGAAGGTTGTGGCGGTGGAATTAGGTTTTCGTGGTGCTCCTGGATGTTTCAGGTACGTGGATATATATAGGAGGAAGAAGTACGTCGGTGGAGCAACGGAGGGCCCACAAGGGTGGAGGGCGCGCCTAGGGGGGTAGGTGTGCCCCCTGCCTCGTGCCTTCCTCCCTTGTTTCTTGACGGCCACTCCAAGTCTCCTGGATCATGTTTGTTGAGAAAATCACGTTCCCGAAGGTTTCATTCCGGTTGGACTCTATTTGATATTCCTTCTCTTCGAAACCCTAAAATAGGGGGAAAACATCAATTTGGGCTGGGCCTCCGGTTAGTAGGTTAGTCCCAAAAATGATATAAAATTGTAAAATAAAGCCCATTAACATCCAACATAGATAATATAATAGCATGGAGCAATCAAAAATTATAGATACGTTGGAGACGTATCAGTGGTTGGCAGTTCCCGACCAAACATTGTTCATTGGGGTCGAACAATGTTTCCTTCAGCAGAAAACTTGAGTTCTGGAAATCTTTCGCAAGTTTGGATATCAAACTCATGCAAAACATTGTTTCGTCAGAATCGGAACAATATTTCTTCAGCAGACAACTCATCTCTTCATCAACCCCTAACTTTGTTTCTTCGCCATAAAACATTGTTTTGCATGGACTGATATGTGTTTGGCCTTCTTCGATATCGCACCTGAGTTCAACCAACAACAAAGGAGGTGCAAGTGCAGCCATGTGTCCAAGATTATAGTATAAACTTAAGTTAGCCTTCACCTGGCAGTGTGTTCGTTTGAGACCAAATATTATGATTTCTCCTTTGATGACCAAGGACGTATAAATGGTTGTCGTGTCCTCATCATCATCCCCCTCTTGAAAAGGAGTTTTCCTCGACTCTAAGGGCTCAATGATTTTCATGTCCTCATCATCCTCCCTCGCTTGAGAAGGAGTCGTCCTCGACTCTAGCTGGTCATCACATAAAAGAAAATAGGCCAGTACGAAGAAGCAATGCAAAGATTTTATCAAATGCTTAAGTTTAGCTTTCACCTTTGCGAACTTTGAATGCTTGTGTTGGCTTAGCAATTCCTTCCAACTAACATTTCCATGGAGTAGAAACTTGTAATCAGGCACATCCATGTTCATATCATCCTCCCTCTCTTGAAGAAAAGTCGCCCTCGACTTCCTTCGGTCTACAAGATAATAGCACGAGGACAATACAAAATATCTTGGCAAAGTAAAAGTTGAATATTGATGTGCATGTTTCTGTTTTGTTGGCTCTTTTATACTCTCGACAAGATTAACAAAAGGGTGTTGTTGTATTGACGATATATCAAACATCTTGTCTCTGATTGCATCGCGCCAATGCTTCAAGAGTTCATAAGTGCATACCTATGGGTGCTTCAAGATGAATGATCTCTTTTCTTTTACCTTACTGAGTACTTCAATGCCCTTTTGAAGATCACTTACCCCACATGATGTTTCTTTAATGGTACTCCACGTGCGCCATAATTGTTCATGGATCTCATCCTCCCATCGCTGTAGCAGGGCAGCTACGTATGATTTTTGCATCTGCACATACTCCAAATAAAGAGAAATTTGTGAATGGTTAGCAATTGAATATTCTTCTCTCCCGTCATTTTTTGGATCACTCGGTTCTTTGATATTGTGTGTAAACACCTCAAGTTCACATTTGGTGGACTCACACAACTTGCTACCCCTCTCACTTTGATGGTGTGGTATAATATGTTGAGGTTCACTCATTTCTCTAATCTTGAGGTGGATTACCTCATCCTCATATTTGGTGGACTCACACAACTCACTGATCCTCTCTCGCTGAATGTGAGTGTCGGTGAGAACGACACCTATGGGATCACTGGGATCCCTTCTACGGTCGGCGGGCGCAGGGTCGTGAGAAGAGCAGGTTTAGGAGCAAGCACACAGATCGTTTACCTAGGTTCGGGCCGTGAGGATGCGTAAAACCCTAGTCCTGCTTTGGTGGATGTATTGAGTGCTCTTGAGCTTTCTGAACTAGCTACGGTGCCGTCCTGTTCCAAAAAGCCGAATCCCTCTCTTGGTCACCTCGGGCCTCCTTTTATAAGAAAAAGAGGATGCCATAGTGGTGCACAGGAGGTGGAAAGGTATACAGTGTGCGAGCTTATCGCACGACATTACGGGACAAAGCGCATTAAATGCGCTACGTAGGTGTCCATTAGCTTTATCGGGGACGGGAACGAGGCCCGTCCCATCCGTCGCCGCTTTGCCTTGCTTCGACACGCGCCCAGGCTGGCGATGCATGCATCACCATGTAGGCAGGAAGGAAGCGGAGGTGGCACGGTGGTAGGGCCTTTAGGAAGATCTGCATGCCGCCACGCAGATGCTTTCTAATTTGGCCTGGAAGCTGCATGTTGCCACGCGGGTGCCTGCCCAGCTGGTTGGGCCGACAGCTGCATGCGAATGGTGGCGGAGTGTTGGCTGATGTGGGCCTGGCAGTGGCCCTGCTGACGCCCTCGGCAAGGGTCTTGCCGGGGGCTCGGCAAGGGTCTTGTCATGGCGCTGCTGTCATCCCCGACAAGAGTCTTGCCTGGGGTCTTGTGGATTTCCTCGGCTAGGATCCTGCCGAGGGTCACCGTCTTCTAGTCCTCATCTGAACTCATATATTTATGAGTTCGACGAAGATTTGCATGCCACCACAGAGGCGCCTCCCGAGCCCTGGTCCAACGCAGCTGGTTGGGTTGGAGCCGGTGGGCTCAAGGGTGGTTCACTCCGCTGGCATCGGGAAACTTGCCCCGACAAGGCTCTTGTCGGGGCTGCGGGTGGCTGCCTCGGCAAGATCAAGGATCTTGCCGAGGGAGTCCACCTCGCCCTCTTGCACTCCTGTGCTTCCGATCTTGGCGTCGCCTTGCTCATCTCGTGCTTCGGCTTCTCTCCAGATTCCCTCCTCTTCCCTGCTAAGTGTGGCCACGGCGCATGGCTCTGACTGCCCGTGCACAAGTAAAGGGGTCAAAAGGAGAGCCCCTACTTTTGTACACCGACAGGAGCCCCCGGGCCTGGGCTATACATAAGCGCGACGTGTTGTTGGGCTAGGCCCAGAACGGTGCGCGGGCAGGTGGGGCGGATTTTACCGTAGTAATTTCTCGTCCGCTGCGCTTCACCATGACCCGCATTGAACGTGCAGCGTGGAAGGCCGTGCGTGGCGTGGGGTTATGCGTGGGGTGGTTCCCGCATGCATGTGTCACATCGTGGTAAAGAGGCGGCTTGCGCCTTCCCCATAAAATGAGGGAGGCGTAGAGGCACGGCCCATTTACTCAGGTGGACTCGGGTCGTGGCCTTCAAGGCGCCCGCCCCCCACAATCACGGGGTGGGGAGCGGCCGCTTCGCCTATCCCTTCAATGCTGCTCGCTTGCCATGTGTCCCTCATGCAGGTGGCAGGAGGTGGAGGCGGGAAACCGGGCCGTCGCTGATTGGGGCAGCGGGCCGGAACTGATTCCCTGCGCCCCTGATGACCCGATTGGTCGAGTGGGGCGGCCGAGCCCCGACTCCGCCCCTTTATAAGGAGGGGAGGGGGCAGCATTCCACATTCTTCCATCATCCGTCTCCTTCCACCTCTGCTTCTTCCTTCCATCCGCCATGGCGAGAGGAAACGCTGGCCCTTCGACGGTGGTGGCGAGGGTCGCTGCCCACCAGCGTGTTCCTCCTTCCCAAGAGCTCGTGGCGGCGGAACCGGCCACGAGAGGAAGGGGGAGGGGCGAAGTTGAGGTCGTCGTGGCGCTCGGGGGAGAGGAGGACGGGGCGGCGCATCGGCCTCGCCTCCGCCAGCGATGCCTCCCCGACGGAGCACCATGTCGGGGACCAGCCCCGAGCGTTCTTCATCAGGCTACGCCAGCCACCACGTCGCCGCCTCCGCCTCCCTACTGCCTTTGCTCGGGAGATGGAGCTCGATCCACCCCAGACCCTTTGGTTGCACATGAAGGGCTGTGGGAACGGCGACAGGCGGGTCGACGTCGACTTCCCCACCCCTCATGTCATGTACCTCCACCGCGGATGGAAGACGTTCACACGCAACCACAGCCTAACGGCGGGGCTTGTCGTCTACTTCAAGTTAACGGAGGGCATCCTGCTCTCCGTCAAGGTCTTCGGAGATCTCGGAACTCGCTTGAAGTGCTGCGTGGAGAGTTCTTCCGACGATGAAGATTCCTCCTCAAGCCGGAGTGGCAAGGAGGACAGCGGCAGTGACGGCGAGGGAGTCAAGCGGCAGGATGCCGACTCCGACTTCGACTGACCGCGCCGCCCCTCCCTCGGCCACGCGCCTTGCCGAGGGCCATCCTCGCCAAGCTCTCCATCGGGGCGCTCCCTGTCGTCTCCTTGGGCGGCTGGCGTAGGAGGGCCAGAGAGGGCGAAGAAGGCGGGTGGCGGCCGTCAAGTCGGAGTACGCAGGCACCGACGCCTTCGTCGCGTATAGCCGGCCCGCTGCCTCATCTTCCAGCTCCCCTCCCGGCACCGGGACGTTCTCTTGGCGCCTTCTGCTCCTCGCACCTCACCTAGGCGCTCTTTTCGCCCTCCCGCCCTCTTGTTCCACCTTCTAAGGGGAGGGACAAGAAAGGGATTATGGGCATCTTATCTTTTTTTTAGTTTCTAAGCCTGCGGGCACTTATTTATTTTAAGACTTGTTATCCCCTTGCTCATGTTTTTAATTCCGTATGAACTGTACCTGTATGGGATGTTTTTAATGAAAAAGGGTGCTTGCTGGGTTCTTTGTGCATGAGCGAGGCCCATGCCAAGGATGAATCCTTGTTATTTTTAATATAACCAAGTCGCCCAGCAACAGGCCTTGCCGTCTCCCCACTTCGGTCGACCATTCTCGCGCTCTTGGCGGAGGCAGGGGCGAAGTAGAGTTAGGCCCCTCGTTCATCTCCTCGCCACCGCGTCTACTACCAAATTCCGACCCAGGAGGTAACTCTTGGGTACAAGAAAGGGGGAGCACGGTGGTTTCAAGGACATAAGCGAGGTTTCACATGTCCCAGTTCTATACGGAAACGCATAACAAGGGGATGAAAGACTTATCTGAATCCACAGCCCCCGGCAACCTTGTCTTGTCGTGGTTGGATCCTTGTATCTTCAGCCCCGGGTAGTCTTGGCTT
Source organism: Triticum dicoccoides (assembly GCF_002162155.2). Taxonomy (NCBI): domain Eukaryota; kingdom Viridiplantae; phylum Streptophyta; class Magnoliopsida; order Poales; family Poaceae; genus Triticum; species Triticum dicoccoides. Next base: position 554,633,339 of record NC_041392.1, on the reverse strand, counting down.
GCCCGGGCCGAAGCGCCGGTTCGTTCTCTTTTTCCCAAGCGGCTCAGCAGAAGTGTCCGCGTGCCCTGCGAACCAAAGAGAACAGAAAGACGCACACTCGACCTCTAGGCTGGGGGTTAGTCGCCGCTAAGCACTATCAACCCTAACCGAGGGAAATACTTGACCTTGCATGCATGCTATAACTTAGGGCGCCAACGCTTCATTTATTTATGCTTAGGGTATGCGCCTGGCTTTGTACAGAGGGTTACATGCCTTGCCGGCAAGGCTCGTACAGAAGGTGGTTCGCTGGGAGGCCCGGCAACCGCGCATTATGGGTAAATCCTGCGAAGATGTTCGATGTTCCAGGAATTGCTTACTAGGACAGCATCTTCGGTCTCCAGGCGGACTGCGCCGGGCCTGGTGACTCGTATTACTCGATAAGGGCCTTCCCACTTTGTCGTCAACTTGTTGGAATTCTTGGCCGACTGAATGCGCCAAAGAACAAGGTCACCTTCCTCAAAGCTCCGGGCATGGATCTTGCGGCTATGGTAGCGGCGCAAGACTTGATGGTAGCCTGCTTCTCTCACAGCCACTCGAAGACGATCTTCCTCAAGGAGCGTTGCGTCATATTGCTGCAATCGCTCTTGCTCAAGCTCATCATAAGCGAGCACTCGAGGTGACCCGTATATGAGTCCCGTGGGGAGAACTACTTCTACCTTGTATACCAGGGCAAAGGGTGTCTGGCCGGCGGCTAGATTTGGCGTTGTCCTGATCGACCAAAGAACCGCCGGAAACTCATTAATCCAGCGCCTTCCGCTTTTGTGCAGCTTGTCAAAAGTCTTTGTTCTTAGGCCTCGCAGTACTTCAGCATTTTCCCTCTCCGCCTGGCCCTTGCTCCGTGGGTGTGCCAAGGAAGCAAAACAGACCTTGTTGCCGAGGTCTTGGGTGTACTGCATGAAGGCATGGCTTGTGAACTGCGTGCCGTTGGCGGTGTGACTCTATTTGGCACACCAAAATGACAGACTAGTCCCTTGAAGAACTTGACGGCTGACTGTGCTGTCACCTTCCTCACTGCTTCCACTTCCAGCCACTTTGTGAACTTGTAGATTGCAATGTACAAGTACTCAAAGCCCCCGATAGCATGGGGGAAGGGCCCAGTATGTCGAGCCCCCAGACTGAAAACGGCCAGGAGAGAGGAATTGTTTGAAGGGCTTGAGCTGGTTGATGAAGCTTCTTTGAATGGAACTGTCACGCTTCACACCTGGTTACTAGTGTCGTCGCATCCTGGAGGGCGGTGGGCGAGAAGAAGCCTTGCCGGAATGCTTTGCCGACAAGGGCCCTCGACCCTATGTGGGAGCCACATATGCCTCCATGTATCTCTGCTAACAGCTCTAGTCCTTCCTCCCGGGGCATGCACTTCAATTTCACACCATTTGGTCTTTTTCTGTACAGGACGTCATCGACGAACTGGTACAAGGTAGACCGACGGGCTACTTTTTCCGATTCTTCCAGCTCTTCAGGAAGTTCCCCTGTCTGGAGGAAACAGATGGTATGCTGTGCCCCTGCCGGAGCCTGGGGCTCGACGGCAAGGACCAAAGGCAATTCTTCCGCCATGGGGGTAGTTGTCTCTACGGCCAGGGCTTGGCGCCCTGCCGGAGCCAGCCGCCCCTTGGCAGGCTCGGAATCCACGGCAACACTCTTGCCGGCGGCCCCTGGGGGCTCGGTGGGAAAGTACTTGTCGGGGCCTGATTTCTTCCGCTTGTTCCGCTCCGTTGATGGTTTGACGGATGGTTGAGTTAGCTGAAGCAAAAAGGTACCTGGTTCCACAGGTAGCTTGAATGCAGCGCGCTTTGATAGGTACTCAGTGATGTCGTTCTCCGCTCGGGGAACATGCTCTGCTTGAATACCTTCGAAGCGCTCCTCCAGCTTCCTCACCTCATCTACGTAGGCCTCCATCAACGGGCTCTGGTAATCTTTGTTGATCTGTCTGACGACAAGCTGCGAATCACCCCTGATGATGAGCTTCTTCACCCCGAGGTCTTCCGCGATCCTAAGACTAGCAAGCAGCCCCTCGTACTTAGCACATCGACATTCACCCGTAGGAAAGTGACGAGTGCGCTTTCCTATTTGCTGTCGAGGGTGGAGCTTATGGTGAAAGCCCCTCCCGCGCCATCCTCCTTGACGAACACCCTCTTGTTCTCTGGTGGTGCAGCTCTGGATTTCTTGCTCTTTCCAGTAGAGCTCTCGGGCACGTCCTCGACAGTAGCACAGCACTCTGAACAGGTGTGCTTGCTGGAGTGGGTGGGAGAGGTCTTGCCGGTCTTCTTCTTCCCTCCTGGGGCCTCAACTGGCAGGAGCAGGTGCCTTGGCCGCAGCTGCTGCAACTGCTTCTCGATAGAGTTGGTCAGTGCAGATCAGTGCATTCTTCTTCTCGGAAGGGACGGCGATTATGGTCATCGGCCCAGTCATCTTCAGCGTATTGTAGGCATAGTGCGATGCCGCCATGAACTTGGCTAGCGCCGAGCGGCCGAGGATCCCGTTGTAGGGCTAGGGGATCTCGGCCACATCGAAGATGATCCTCTCCATCCTATAGTTTAACTCAGCTCCAAACGTCACGGGCAATGTGACCTTCCCCTTTGGCTGGCTCCTTCGCAGGCTGACCCCTTGAAACGTACCCGTTTCCTCAAGGTCTCCATCAGGAATTTGCAGCCTTTTGATCACGACGAGCGAGATCAAGTTCAGGCCGGCCCCGCCGTCAACCAGCATCTTATTCGGCTTGAGGTTGTGTATCATTGTTGAGACCAACAACGGCAAACACCCGACCACAGTCGTGCGGTCAGTGTGGTCCTTGGCGTCAAAGATGAGGGGCGTGCTGGACTACTTCAGTGGCTTCCGAGCGTCGAACGATGGCTCTGCTGCTGTAATCTCATGTGCCCACTGCTTGAGCTGGCGGTGAGAAGTGTGCAGCGTGGCACCACCAACGACGCACATGGCCTCCGTAGCCTTCTGGAACTCATGCTCACCGGACTCATCGTCCTCGTCACAACCATCGTCTTCCCGCTTTCTATCGCAGCCCCGGGCGGGCCTCACTTGTTGGTTATCCTTGCCGTGGAGATCTCCTTGGCCACCATGCTTCTTGCCAGATTCTTCGGCACCATCCCGACCCTTCTCGTTGTCCCGCCTCTCATATTTGGCTTGTTGCTATTCAGCAAGCACCTGAACTCGTCGACGGTTCTGGAGGTCCTGGCCCTTGGTGTGGTGGATCTTGCAGTACAGCTTGTCGGAGCCCCCTGGCTTGTCGGCAGCCGCCAAGGCCCGGCAAGCGGCGCACCCCGCAATCTCCTTGACGGGGTCGTCTTCCTTGGCCTTCTTAGTGGCGCTTGTGTCACTAGATCCCTCGATGGCAAGCACGGTCTTGACCTTGCTCTTCTTGTTGCGACGCCGGCCCTTCTTCGTCGGGGCGGCGTTGTCTTCGTTGGTAGAGTCGGTTTCCGCACCGGCGTCTTCGCCGGGGTACTTCCTTCCCTCTTCAGCCCGGGCGCATCTATCGGCCAGAACGTAAAGTTCAGCCACATCCTTGACCTTGTTCATTGCCAACTCTTCACGCATCTTGCGGTTACGCACATTCTGATGGAATACGCTGATCACGGCGGCAGGATGAACATTCGGGATGTTGTATTACACTCGGCTGAACCTCTGTATGTACTTTCGCAGGTTTTCACCTTCCTTCTAGGGAATGATATGCAAATCACTCGCCTGGCCATGAGCTTGGTGGCCTCCAGTGGAGGCACCAACGAACTCGTGGCACAGATCTGACCAAGAAGAAATGGAATCTGCCGGCAAGTGCATCAACCAACACATGACATTGGGTTTCAGGGCCAACGGGGAGTAATTGGCAAGCACCTTGTCATCACGAGCTCCAGCGGCTTGCATCGCGATGGTGTAGATGCTGAGGAACTCTGACGGGTGGGTCTTGCCGTCGTACTTCTCACCGACGTCGGGCTTGAATGTGCGGTGGGACGGCCACTGGAACTGTCGCAGCTCACGGATAAAGGCTGGGCAACCCACCTCGTAAGGTAGGCCGCCGGAGCCTCCCGGTGCTGGGTGGTCCATAGCGGGCCCTGCCCGCCTGTCTGACTGATGGCGCGTATCGGGCCGGCGCTCGATGGTGGTCGAGCGTCTTCATGGGCTCGCTCCTGAAGAACCTGGCGTTGATCGCGGCGGGTCCGTGGTTCGGACGACGCTATGGAAATGTCATCATAAGCGTCATCACAATGGACCGACATCCGCGGTGGCTGGCGTGGAGGAGGAGAGTGCACCGTGGCCAAGGTGCCTCCGGCCCCTCCACCGCCAGCATGCAGTGGCTCGATGGAGCACCGGCCTGAGGGCCCCGCCGGCCGTGGCTCGTCTTTGTTGGCGATGCTGACAAGGCTCCTAATAGTGGCTCTCCACTCGTCGAGCTTCTCCACGGCGGGAGGGAAGTTGAGGAGCAGCTGCGCGCGCGCCAAGGCTTCCGCTGGCATGGGCGATAGCGAAAGTTGCATGGACCGTGGCGTGCTTTGACTTCTAACCACGTTAGAAGGAGCTCTGTCATGGCCCAGCGGCTGAGCGCCGTCCTCGCCAGCACTTCGGCGGGCATGCTGGCCTCCTTCGTCCCGCGGATGACGCACGGGACTCTTCCCACGGCAGCGTCCAGGGTCACCGGCGTAGTGACGCTGCTCGTCGCGCACAACCTGGAAGAGCGCGCTGTGGGCGTCGGAGTGGGCATCTTGGAGGTCGCCGCGCCGCCAGTGGGTGGTACGGCAACGCCCCGGAGGGTCCCGTGCCGTCTGCGGGGGCCCCAGCTCCGTCTCTGTATTTCGCGACGTGTGGCCCATCGCTTTGCGCACGAACGACGCCGCTCGCCAGGCTCTGACTGCCAGAGCGATGTTGGTGCTCGCGGGTCGCGCCTCGGGTTCTGTCCATGACCGGCCCGCTGCTCACCCGCACCGGTACGGGCCGTCCGGCTCCCGACAGACCGACCGCCGTGGCCGCCTTCTTGTTGGGAGCCATGGCGACAAAGAACTGCTAGGCTAACTGCTAGACCAGATTCTCACAACTGCACCCCCTACCTGGTGCGCCAAAGATGTCGGTGAGAACGACACCTATGGGATCACTGGGATCCCTTTTACGGTCGGTGGGCATGGGGTCGTGAGAAGAGCAGGTTTAGGACACACAGATTGTTTACCCAGGTTCGAGCCGCGAGGATGCGTAAAACCCTAGTCTTACTTTGGTGGATGTATTGATTTTTCTTGAGCTTTCTAAACTAGCTATGGTGGCCGTCCCGTTCCAAAAAGCCAAATCCCTCTCCTGGTCGCCTCGGGCCTCCTTTTAGAAGAAAAAAGGGTTGCCACAGTGGTGCACAGGAGGTGGAATGGTCTACAGTGTGCGAGCTTATCGCACGGCATTACGGGACAAAGCGCATTAAATGTGCTACGTAGGTGTCCATTAGCTTTATCGGGGACGGGAACGAGGCCCGTCCCGTCCGTCGCTGCTTCGCCTCGCTTCGACACACGCCCAGGCTGGCGATGCATGCAGCACCATGTAGACAGGCAGGCAGCTGAGATGGCGCGGTGGTAGGGCCTTTAGGAAGATCTGGATGCCGCCACGCAAGTGCTTGCTGATTTGGCCTGGAAGCTGCATGTTGCCACGCAGGTGCCTGCCCAGCTGGTTGGGCTGACAGCTGCATGCGAACAGCGGCGAAGTCTTGGCTGATGCGGGCCTAGCAGTGGCCCTGCTGACGCCCTCGGCAAGGGTCTTGTCGGGGGCTCGACAAGGGTCTTGCCGTGGTGTTGCTGTCATCCCCGGCAAGGGTCTTGCCGGGGGTCTTGTGGATTTCCTCGGCTAGGATCCTGCCAAGGGTCGCCGCCTTCTAGTCCTCATCTGAACTCATATATTTATGAGTTTGACGAAGATTTGCATGCCACCACAGAGGCGCCTCCCGAGCCCTAATTCCAACGCAGCTGGTTGGGTTGGAGCCGGTGGGCTCATGGGTGGTTCACTCCGCTGGCATCGG
>NC_041392.1:554581067-554627103 GCF_002162155.2 Triticum dicoccoides | reverse complement strand
GGATCTTGCCGGGGGAGTCCACCTCGCCCTCTTGCCCTCTCGTGCTTCCGGTCTTGGCGTCGCCTTGGTCGTCTCGTGCTTCGTCTTATCTCCGGCTTCCCTCCTATGCCCTGCTAAGTGTGACCACGGCGCGTGGCTCTGACTGCCCATGCACAAGTAAAGGGGTCAAAAGGAGAGCCCCTACTTTTGTACACCGACAGTGAGGTATACATGGGTGGAGATATTCCTTCTCTCTAATCTCATTTTAAACAATCTGATCCTCACATTTGGTGGATTCACTCACCTCACCTCTCTTATCACTCTGATTATGTGGACTTTTGGGAAGTGAACACTCTTCCTCACATCTGGTGGAATCACTCATCTCACATCTCTTATCATTCTCAATATGTGGATGTTTTGAAAATGGACATTCTTCCTCACATTTGGTGGAGTCACGCAACTCACCCCTCTTAGCACACTCAATATGTGGAATTTTTGGAAGCGAGGCGCCCGGAACCAAGTCGATTTGTTGTTCAATGCCTCGCTTCAGTGGCAATCTGGGTGGCACCTCCTTGTGAAGCAGATCCCCATACTCTGCAAAATATCCAATACAACACTAGGAAGAGTTGAGGGTAAGTCGTTAGCAGTCAATAAAGTTTCCTTGTACATGAGTACAAATAATGGAGTATTAGGTTCTCTCAATGCCTGCATATCCCTTTTCCTAGCCATCATAACTAATACCTGTTTCCCGGGGCTTGGTTATATTTGGCTGTGGAGCTTTTTGATGTGGAAACACTCCCTCACTATGTTGGTGGCTCACTCTTTGTGTATGATCAATCTCTCCCTTTTTCTTTCCCTTTCTTTTCATCTCATCAAGATAGAGTACCTCGGGTGTCATGGGCAGCCAAGTGAACTTTTCACCTCTATGGAAAAAACATAAGCGATTCACATGCCCACTGATTTGCACATCACGGTCATGCAAGCACGGTCGCACAAGAAGCAAGTGACAAGCGTGCATCGGCACCACATCACACTCAACATCATCCTGATATGTCCCTACTGAAAATGGTATTTGCACGTTGCTAATCACCTTAATTGCGCTGCAGTCATTCAGTCATTGCATGCGGTATGGGTGTGGGTGACGTTTTGTTTGCAATTGAAGCTTCTCGACCATCTCCGTACTTGCAATATTGTTGCAGCTACCACTATCAACAATCACTCGACATATTTTTGAGTTGATAAGGCAACGGGTGTGGAAAAGATTATGCCGCTGCCCCTTTTCCTCCTCCAGAACCTGGGCGTTAAGTGAGCGACATACAACCAAAGCTTCTCCATCAAGTTCCTCATGAGAAAAAATAGTTCCTCCTACTTCCCAACCTTGCTCCTCTTCCACTTCATCATTGCCACCTTTAGGGCCACTTTCAAACTCCCATTCACCTTGTTCATTGATGATCATAGTTCTTTTGCTTGGACATTCCGAAGAAATATGACCTCTTCCGTTGCACTTGTGGCATTGAATGTCACTGCTGCGTGTAGAACTCTTTTCTGGAGGTGGAGCAGAGGATACTCCTGTTGTAGCTGATGACCTCTTATCTTGATTGTGAATTCCAGGTGAGGAAGCCGTCGAGGCATGTGGGTGTATAGGTGGTGCACCCTCAAACTAAGAACCATATGGCTGTTGTGCTCGCTGCCATGAGTGTGTGGTTGTGCGGCCTTGGAAAGCACGAGTACGACCGTTACGCATATTCTTCTTCTCAACTCTTATAGCTTGATGTACCACATCTTGTAATGTATCATAAGGAAACATCTCCACAAAATCTGATATTTCATCATTCAGCCCATGTAAAAATCTCGCCATTTTCGCCTCATCACTTTCACGGGTTCTTGTCCGAATTAGCAGCACCTCCATCTCTTTATAGTACTCCTCAACAGTGCGGGAACCTTGAGTGAGCCCCTGCAACTGCTTGTACAATTGCCTCTCATAGTATGATGGAACAAAACGGCGCCTCATGACTTCCTTCATCAAAGTCCAACTGCGGATATGATTATTGCCTGACATCAACCGATCGTCTTGCAACTGATTCCACCATGTAAGAGCATATATAACCAGAGAACTCTATAATAGCAAGATCAACTCTCTTGGCTTCAGAAAAACCATGGATGTGAAAGATTTGATCACACTTCTCTTCCCACTCAATATATGCATCTGGATCCTCTTTTCCCATGAATGATGGCACATGTAGCTTCACTCTTGCTTGGTTGTCACGGCCATCCTAATCACGACGGTCATAATGATGACCATTGCGACCAAATACAGCACCGCGGCGAGGTGGGGATTAGGGTTTATAGTCCCCCATGCCTTCATCTTCGTCACCATGCTCCAAGAGATCTTCAAGGAAGATGGCATCACCATCATGTGTCGCTCGTCGTCGGTGATCCGCAGCAAACCCGCGGGGGTCATGGCCTCGCCCGCGAGCTTCTCCTCCATGCAGCCCACCCTCACGGGGGGCAGGAAAGTGGCCACGCCTCTGTTCAGTACCAACAGTAGGGGCGCCGTGGGCAGCAGCTCCTGCCGCTCGTCCACCACCAACATGGCGATCGTTGTGTTCTTGATGTTGCCGGTTAAAGGCGGCCAGCGAGGTAGCGGGGCTGTGTTGATGTTGATCCCCATTACCCGCAATAGGAAGACGACCACCGAACATCCTTCGCATAGTTGCAACTATACTCTCCTCAATCATATCACCAAGTGTTGCGCGAGTTTTTGGGAGATCGTCCTCCACATGTTGATGTCCATGTACACTCGAGTTGGATCATGTCATGTTAACTCTTGGAAACAAGTGGACAAAAGAAAAATATATGTGGAAAACACTTAGCTCAGCTTCTTGCTTACCCAAATTCTAATGATTCCTTGGCGGCTGTGCGGAAGTAGCAAATCAGGAGTGGACAAGCGAATGAAAGGAAGGAAGCTAGCGGTTTATAGGTGGATTTGGGTGGGGTAAAAAGGGAGGGCTAGTGCTAAGATCCAATTGATGCAAACCAAATGAACAAGAAAAATTTGTAGATCCTTGTACCACATTTGAGCTGCAACACTTGCCACTACAACTTATGAAATTTCTCACCCAACTGAAAATAATTGCACACTTTCTCAACACTTCCTCTTCTCTTTTTTTGCTTTTTTGCTTTTTTTTCTTTCTCTCCCTTTTTTTGCAGCACAAAAGATCCAACAAGACTCAAAGAAAACAACAACAACTTTGGATAGAACTTGGTGCAAACACAAAGAGGAAATCAAACAACTAGATCTCAACAACAAAGGCTTGGATTTTTGTGGCTTTTTAGCTTTGGACTCTAGGACGTCGAAAACCAAACTAAAAAGGATAGATATAGCGACAAAGATACAGATCCTACCATGTAAGCCTTGCTCTGAATACCAGATGATATGACCCCATCTTCGAAGAAGAGGGAGTGGAAGGGGAGGTCCGATCTTCACGGTGTAGGATCGATAAATGGATGGGGATAACTAGCTGCAAGCAGCCGGAAAATGGAAAATAAGAGATTATGACACGACGAGGAGGAGGCTCACCGAGGCTTGCAATCTGAATATTCGCCGATCCACAACCCGCAATACTACCCCACACAACCACGCTCAAGTCATGGAGCACGGGATAGGTGCAATCCGCAAGGGAAACCACGAACTCTAACCCACATAACACGATCTAGTCGTGGAGCACGAATTAGGAGCAATTTCTCAAGGAATCACGAGAATAAGGGTAACAAGATCTCTCCAATCTCAGGAGGCGTCTATGTCTTTGGTCTTTGATAGAAATGGCAAAAGTCCCCAAAGATGGGAAGAGCTAGCCTATTTATAATCGGGACAACCCCCTGGATAGGTGTGTAAACAAACTAGCTTTGGGACCCAGCTTAGGTGTGGAAGAGAACCAGCTTTGGTTAGACTAAATGGCTTCGAGACTTAATGAGGTAGCTTCTGGAAAACTCTCGTTGGAGGTGGTTGGTAGTTCCCGACCAAACATTGTTCATTGGGGTCGAACAATGTTTCCTTCAGCAGAAAACTTGAGTTCTGGAAATCTTTCGCAAGTTGGGATATCAAACTCGTGCAAAACATTGTTTCGTCAGAATCAGAACAATTTTTCTTCAGCAGATAACTCATCTCTTCATGAACCCCTAACTTTGTTTCTTCTCCATAAAACATTGTTCTGCACGGACTGATATGTGTTTGGCCTTCTTCTATATTGCACCTGAGTTCAACCAACAACAAAGGAGGTGAAAGTGTAGCCATGTGTCCAAGATTATATTATAAACTTAAGTTAGCATTCACGTGGCAATGTGTTCGTTTGAGACCAAATGTTATGATTTCTCCTTTGATGACCAATGACGTATAAATGGTTGTCATGTCCTCATCATCCTTCCCCTCTTGAAAAGGAGTCGTCCTCGACTATAAGGGCTCAATGGTTTTTCATGTCCTCGTCATTAGCTAGATGGCTTCTTCTCTCTCTTTGGATCTCAATACAAAGTTCTCCTTGATTCTCTTGGAGATCTATTCGATGTAATTCTTTTTGCGGTGTGTTTGTCGAGATCCGATGAATTGTGGTTTTATGATCAAGATTATATATGAACAATGTTTGATTCTTCTCTGAAATCTTTTATGCATGATTTAATATCTTTGCAAGTCTCTTCAAATTATCAGTTTGGTTTGGCCTACTAGATTGATCTTTCTTGCAATGGGAGAAGTGCTTAGCTTTGGGTTCAATCTTGTGGTGCAACACTGTTGCCATGCCGACCCTGACGCCATCCACGACGGACTACCAGCGCGGCCCACGGGCGGTGGGTCCCTTCGGGCAGAGAGACACCCAAAGGCGGCCACACCTCCCCCAGTCGGCCCAAGAGAGAGCCGGCTCCCCGCAGCCGGCTTGCCATCTTCCTCGAAGGAGACGCCCCATTAAGGAGACAAGACGCGGTGAGGCTACAGCGATCGCCCACCGGGCAGCGGCACTGTAGCCACGCCTACCTCGACGAAGCCCACGTCACCAAGATAGAGCAACAGTAACCAGCCGCCGACCAGGTCCTGGACAGTGGGGCCTGCCTGTCGACCAAGGGGCTAGCAGCCGGCGGGACCCACCAGTCGGCGGGCCCTAGGAGCCGGCACAGAAGCCGGCGAGCGCAGTCACAGACGGCTGGGCCCCGCGCCCAGTCGGATTACCATTGTACCCCTGGGGGGTAGGCCTATATAAACCCCCCGGGGCACCCATGCAAAGGGTTGGACCCCCGGCTAGTTTTAGACACCACACAAGGAGAAGAAGCAAGCTAGCCGTGCCCTTCTTCCTCCTCCCACCGAACAGCTCAAGGAGCATTGTCTAGCTACTTGTCCATCTAGTGATCATGCGGAGACCCCGCAGAGCAGCAGTAGGGGTGTTATCTCCACGGAGAGCCCCGAAGCTAGGTAAGATTCACCGGCGTGCATGTCTTCGCCTCATCCCGTTTCCAGGCACCGGTGACGTCTTACTGGCTCCCACAACGATAAGCCACCCGTTGGCATATGTTGCACCTACCACCCGACATTTGGCGCCCACCTTGGGGCCAGGTGCACCGTCGTCCGGAGACCTGTTCTGGACGGGAACCCTCTTCCTCCCCAGCGAGCGTAGCTAGCCCGGCACGCCCGATGGCGCTTGCCACGACGCGCTGCAAGGCGTCACCAGCATCTGCACGGCGAGCAGCGTCGCCAATCTCCTCGACGAAACCCTCATCTCAGACGAGCTCGCCTCCGATGCGGGCACCGACCATCTCGCCAACCTCCTCGGCCAGCTCCATGTCTCCAGCGAGCCCACTGTGGATTTGGAGTCGGTTGGCTCCACCGGCCCGATGCCTGTCGACTCCGACACGGCCTCCTTCGAGACCTTCCCCACCAACGTCGCGATCTACAACGACCCGCTTCCTCAGACCGACGGTCGCGATACTGTCACCACCGAAGTGATGGTCGTCGGCCACGGCGGCCCAGCCGACGAGAGCGCCCACGACGCCCCGCACGCGGCGGCCCACGACTTGTCCACCCCCGTCCCGGCTGATGCCGACGACGAAGCACTGGAGGCGCGCCGCCTCACCCTCCTCGCAGAGGGCCAGAGGCTGGCTTCCGTGAGACGCCTCACTGAGGCCTACCAGCGCGAAGCTGACCGTGCTGCCTTCGGCACGCCGGCCCCGGGCGGGCCAAGCCGGGCCGGCATTGTCAAGCAACGCGGCGCCGTCATTGCCGACATGCTGGGAGTCGACCGCCCGGTCTATGCCACTCCGCTCGAGAACTTGCGTGCCGCCCAGGCAGCCGTGGACGAGTTGGACGGCTTGGAGGCCGAAGAACTCCCCCACATGACCCGGCGCATCCAGCAACTGATTGACGCGGCCGCACGGCGGCACGAAGCCGACGCCCGCGCGGGAAGCCCTCCCCCGCGCCGAGATCATGGCGCGACGTCCCGGACACCGACTACGAGCAACACCCGCGCGCGGCGCGAGAAAGTGCCGGCGGCCAGCCGAAGCCGGACCCGAATCTCCATCGAGCGAGACGCGGACGGCCATCCCCGAGCCATGGAATGGCGGGGCAACCCGCCTCCGCCTCGACCCCGTGGAGAGAGATATCCCACCCCGCCGCCAGTGGCGCACCCGAGTCTCAGCGGCCGACTAGGTCGCCGCGAAGGAGTCGGCGAGAACGACGCCCGCCATCGGATCGACCACCTGGCGCGATCCCTGGCGCTGGAAGAAGAAGACGATGTCGGCCCGCCTTGTTTCGGCCCCCGCATCCGCAACGAGCCTTTCCCCAAAGGGTTCTCGCTCCCAAGAGACACGCCCAAGTACAACGGCTCCGTGAAGCCGGAAGCTTGGTTGATCGACTACTCCATGGCGGTCAGCATAGCCAACGGCAACCGGCGCATTGCCATGAAGTACGTGCCCCTCATGCTGCAAGGCATGGCACGGACCTGGCTCAACAGGCTCAAACATCTCAGCATCGAAGAACCAAGCAGGCGACCCCGGGACTTCAGTAGTCGGCCCGGGGACTTCGGCAACCGGCTCGGGGACTGCCACACCCGGCTCGGGGACTGCAGTAGCCAGCCCGGGGACTGCACCATCACAACAGCCGGCGGCCGACTCCAGCATTTCACCACCCAGCCCGCCCACCCTGGTGGCAGTAGCCACATTGGCAGTAGGAGAACTCGCGGCTCCGTCATGGGCTCAGTCCATCCTCAACTTCCTAGTAAACCAAGATCTGCCGGCTGACGAAACAGAGGCAAGACAAGTCCAACGTCGAGCCGGAGCATACACAATCGTCAACAGAGAACTCGTCAAGTGCAGTGTCACTGGAGTCCTCCAACGGTGCGTCGAGCAAGAGAAGGGCATTGCAATCCTCAGAGACATTCACCAAGGAGAATGCGGCCACCATGCGGCTTCAAGATCACTCGTCGCCAAAGCTTTCCGCCATGGTTTCTTCTGGCCGACTGCTTTGGATGACGCCAAAGAATTAGTTAAATATTGCAAAGGGTGCCAACTCTTTAGCTCCAAGCAACACATGCCGGCTTCGGCACTCAAGACCATTCCCCTCACCTGGCCCTTCGCCATTTGGGGACTGGACATGGTGGGCCCATTCAAGACGGCGCGTGGCAGCATGACGCATTTGCTCGTCGCTGTGGACAAATTCACCAAGTGGATTGAGGCAAAGCCGATCAAGAAGCTGAATGGGCCGACTGTTGTGACATTCATCGCAGACATAACAACTCGGTACGGCATGCCACACAGCATCATCACCAACAATGGCACGAATTTTTCCAAGGGAGCCTTGGCACGTTTCTGCGCAGCCCAAGGTATCCGGCTGGACTTAGCGTCCGTCGCCCACCCGTAGTCAAACGGCCAGGTCGAGCGAGCCAACGGCCTCATCCTTTCCGGCATCAAGCCCCGACTGGTCGTACCACTGGAGCGTTCAGCCGGCTGTTGGCTCAATGAGCTGCCGGCTTTCCTCTGGAGTCTGCGCACTACCCCAAACAAGTCAACTGGCTTCACTCCTTTCTTCCTCATGTACGGTGCCGAGGCGATCATCCCAACCGACATCGAGTTCGACTCGCCCCGGGTAACCATGTACACGGAGGCGGAGGCCAAGGAAGCACGAGAAGACAGCGTCGACCTGCTAGAAGAAGGCCGGCTATTAGCCTTCAGCCGGTCTGCCATCTACCAGCAGGGTTTGCGCCGCTACCACAGTCGGAAGGTTAGGCCAAGATCTTTCCAAGAGGGCGATCTTGTGCTCCGGCTGATCCAGCGAACAGCCGGCCAGTACAAGCTCTCGGCCCCTTGGGAGGGCCCCTTCGTCATCAGCAGAGCTCTAGGCAACGACTCCTACTACCTAATCGACGCGCAGAAGCCCAACGCACGCAAGAGAGACGACTCCGGCAAGGAGTCGGAATGACCATGGAATGCCAACCTTCTTCGAAGATTTTACAGTTGAAATGCAGTATGTATCACGCTAACTTTTGTACTAAATACAAGACAATAGGCCCCCCGAGGAGGGCTCGGGGACTGCCATCTTTTATCTGTGAATGAAAAGTATCATGCTTATGACCTTGTCATTTCATTACTTGTTCCGTCCGGCACCGGGTTCGACTAGTCGGCCCGGGGGACTGGCCGACTGGAGTTATATTAGAAGTCCTACCCGCGGTCAGACAAGTAGTGTGCCGACACCCAGGCTTAGCTCTTGCCAAAGTCGCAGTGCGAAGAACCGGCTGTCCGGCTAGCAAGAGTCAAAAGCAGGAAAGGATGCCCACACGAAAAATGGCCAGGGACCAACAGACTAATATAACGAAAGCCGGTTTGCCGCCTACCACCGACCGACTACCAAAGTAGCCGGCCGGCCGGTTTCCATTCACTTCACTTCAATCCAAGAAAGCTCGAGTACTTGCCTCCCCAAAGAGGGAAGGCGGAAAAGGAAAAAGCCTAAGGATAAAAAGCATATGCGAATGGAAACCAAACATGCACATAATAATATTTACATAAAAGACCTCCAAGAGGCCGGCATTCCACATAGTTTGGATACACCCCAAGTGGGTGGAACTGCGAAAGCTTAATAAAGATTGTTCAAAAGGCAACAAGCAGGAAAAATAAGGACGGCAGGTCAAGCTGGCGGAGCGACCGACGAGCCGGGCTAGTCGATGGAGACGGTTGTGCCGGCTGAAGGAGTGGCCGGCTGGCGAACCTCGGCTTGATCACCGCCTCCCGCAGAGGGCGCGCTTCCACGCGCCTCGTTGCTGGAGGCACGGTCAGCCTGAGGCCGTCCGGTTGTTCCACTAGCCGGCTCGACGTCTTCACCGTCCCCTTCTTCGTCATCCTCGCCCTCGTCGCTGGAGGCGATCTCCTCTGCCGAGTCCTCGCCCACCGCCGGGTTCAGCCCGAACCACTCCTCCGGCTGGGCAACGCCGTCATCATTGATTTCAGGTGCAAAAACACTGATGTTGGTGCACTCGGCAATCGTCTAAGCACGCTGGGCGATAGCCGGCCGCACCTCCTCCAGCTCCGCGTGGGCCTCCAGCCGCCAAGTGCGCAGCTGGTCCAGGTTCAGCCCTGGGTACCAAGCTCGAACGAACTCCAAAGCCCGCCCGGCTCCAAGGCGGGCCGCCGATGCCTTCCAAGCTTCAAAGCGACCGACTGCGACCTCCAGCCAGTCGGCAGTCCGGTTTGGGGTGCGGGGGATCGTCTCGCCGGGCAGAGGGCGGCCAACACCTGCGCCCCGGCATGTTGGAGCCGGCTGCAGCCGCGCTTGGACAGCCAAGAGCTGCTCATCAAGCGTCCGATTCGCGTCCGGCGCGATGTTGACCCCCACCTGACGGCGCGCCTCGCGATGGGCCTCAATGGTTTGGGCGGCGAAGGCGGAGTAACCGGGAAAGTAGTCTGCACAAGAAAATAGACAGCAGCACAAGTCAGGCCAAAAACCAGGCGGCAAGGGGCAGGAGAGGAGCGAGGAAGGCGGCTTACCGTCGATCAAGTCCTCGATGCGGCCGAAGCCTTCATCCAGCGCTCGCCGGCTCTCAGCCCAGCTCGCCGCCTCGGTCTCAAACTCTGCCTTTAGGGCAGCCTCGCTATCCTGCGCTTTCTGCAGGGCCGCCTTGTGGCTCTCCTCTTTGTCAGCCAGCTTCTTGGCCAGGCGGTCACGCTCCTGGACCAAGGCAGCGTACTCAGCATCCTTGGTATGAAGGGCGGCCTGCGCTTCGCCGAGCTCCCTCCTCAAGTCGGCGTTGGCCCCTGAAAGCACGAAAGAAGAAAGAAAAAAAACCAATAAGGAAAAAGTCATCAAGGAAGATCTGACCCGACTGCTTAGCAGTCGGCCCGAATCTCGGGGACTACACCCGGTGGGTGCGCTGACGCGCCCCCACAGGAGACAGACAAGATCAAGCACTTACTTCGGCTGTTGGCCTGGTCGTCGGTCTTCCGACCCAACTCCTGAGCCTGGGAGTTGAAGGTGGCAGCACGGGAGTTATGATATTCCTGGAAGTTCAGACAGGAAGCAAAAATAAGGTAGTCGTCAAGAAAGATCCGACCCGACTGCTCAGCAGTCGGCTCGAATCTCGGGGACTACATCCAGTGGGTGCGCTGACGCGCCCCCACGGAAGAAATCAAGAGACCAAAGCGGCCAAGAATGAAAGACTCACCCGGATGGCGGCCCGCGTCGACAGGAACTCCTGGGTGTACTGCTGCAGCAGGGCGGCCTGAGCTTGAAGCCGGCTCCGGGCCTCTTGAGCCGCCACATTCAGCTCGCCAGTCCTCCCACTGGGAGTCCACTCGGACGTGGCGGTGCTGGCCGCCTCCAGAGCCTCCGCCGACTAGCCGGCGCCCGCAGCTCGGCGCGACTCCGGCGGAGCGGCGCCTCCCCCTGCGCGCCGACGCGTCACCGGCTGCACCTCGAAGCCGGCTCCGTCCTCCGGCTCACCCCCGGTTGGCTCCTCTGGTGCCGCTGACGATTGGCCGCCTTGGCCCGCTCCGGTTGGCGCTGCCGGCGGCGCTCTCCCTGCAAAGACCACGAGTTCCTCCCTCCTCTCCATCAGCGGCGGGTCTTGGATGATTTCCTCCGCCAGGGGCAATGGGGTGTCAGGGGCCACGGCTCGGAGGGGAATGGCGAGCAGCGGAGGCTGGTTACGCGAACCCTCCGCCTTCGTTTCCGCGGTCGCCGCCTCCGCCTGGGCCTTGGTTGCCGCGTCGGCCTGCTCCCTCGTGGCCTGGGCGGCCGCTTTTTCCGCCGCCTCACGCTCCTCCCGCGCCTCGCGGGTGTTCCGCTCCGTGGCCTCCCTGAGGTCGGCACGGGGGTCCACGCGGCGGGAGCCCAAAGACACTCCAGTCGGCCCAACTATGGAGCCGCCCGGACCCCGCTCAAGGGAAAGCGGCGCCCTGTCCAGCGAGCGGGAAAAGTTTAGGAAGAATGTTCGAACAGGAGAGAACAATGAAAAGCATGCGACCAGGCAATCGACGACTTACGCTGAGACCGCTAGAGGCTGCTTCACCGCCTTGCGGAAGCGGGCCGCTTTTGCGGCCGCCTCATCTCGTTTGGTCGCCGCGGTGGAGGCTTTGGACTTCTTCGGCCGACTGCCGAAGAAGATTGATGCGGCCCGGCACTTCTGTGCGCCGCCGCTGGCAGCCGGCGCGGTGGACAAGCCCGCGCCCTGATGGTCGGCTGCCGGCTGGCGACGCGGGGCGACTTCGGCTTCGGCATCATCCGGCCAGTCCTCGAAGCTGGCGGTAAGCCATGTGCCTCCGGGCTCGGCGTCGTCCCCCACGACGGCGTCTTCCATGGCGGACGCCCCCAAATCCTGGTCGTCGACGTCGTCCACCGTGCGGTCGGGGACGTACTAGCGTTCTATCCCTGCTGCCCCGGTCATTGGCGGAAGAAGGGGGTTCTGCTAAGAAGAACCGATCGATCAGAAGCCGGCCATCATAAAGCCGGCTACCAACAAAAAGAAGAAAGAGAGGAAAGCTTACCACGGGCGGAGGGTTGGCGCGAGAATACGGCACCTTGCTGTATCGCCAGTCCTCGGCGAGCTTGCAATTGGAGATATGATTTACCATGTACGACACCTCCGCATGAGGCATCTCCCTGGTGCTCAGCCGGCTTGGGTCGAAGCGGCCGCTCATCTGACACATCATGTGGGGCCGACTTTGGAGAGGAAGTATCCGGCGCTCCACGAAGGCGGCCACCAAGTCGGCCCCGCTCGGGACTTCCGACTGGATCATCACCCGAAGCCGGGAGACGGCAGTATTCCCGGCCTGAGACAGTGACCTGGACCGGAAACTCCATGAGGGCTGCCTCCCAGCCGGCGGGCCAGCTACGTAAGCCGGCAGGTTGACATGGTCTCCTTGCTGGGCGACGTTCTTCACGTAGAAGTACGACTTCTGCCAGATCTTCACCGACTGGACTAGGGGGATGGACGGGAACAGGTTGTTCTCGCCCGACCTCCTCATGGCAATGTAGGCCCCGCAGGGGGCGGACACGCCTACAACGACGGTGCCGAGTTTGTACTGGAAGAATTCCCCCCAGAGCTCCAGCGTGGGGAGCAGCCCCAAGAAACCTTCGCAGAGAGAGACGAAGGCCGACAGCAGCATCACCGCGTTGGGCGTGAGGTGATGCGGCTGAAGATTGTAGAACTCGAGGAAGGAGCGCAGGAATCCGCTCGCCGTAAGGCCGAAGCCGCGCAGGAAGTGCGAGCGGAAGACGACCCGCTCGCCCTCCTCCGGTGCCGGCGAGATATCCGTCTCTGGCGCCAGGCGGACCCGCACGAGGTTGGCATTGGGCAGGCGCCGAGTCTGGCGGAGGAACTCGACATGGTCCTCATGGACGTTGGAGCCATCCCATGAGCTCGACAGCGCCATGGAGAGCAAGACGATGTGGCGGTGCGGCGGCGCTGAGACGGGAGGCTGCGGCAGCGACGAGAGGAAGAAAGGAGGACAAGAAGGGGAGGAGCGAGAGAGAGCGTGCGAGCCTCTGTCTCTCCCCCTCCTCCCCCTACTTATAGGCTCGCGTGGCGGAGCCGAGGAGGCGCGGCATGGGGAAACGTGGGGATCGATCGTGCCCACTCCCCCACGTCCCGCGTTTATTGCGCCCTAACGGCGAAATAAAATCGCCACGGGAAGGCGAGCGGTCCACCTGGGCCGCAGAAGATCAGTGTTCGGGCCGAGGCCTAGGAGTGGCGGGCCCGGACCTGCGGCGGCCTCCCGTCGCGCGCGTGCGCTGGCAGGATCTTGCTGCCACGTGGCCCGCGGGAGGGCCCGCAGTCAGCACGCGGGTCGACCACTTTCCCGCCTGCAAGACGCAGGGCTCCCCGAAATCGGCATACACCAGCAAAGCCGGCTCTTGAGGGTAGGAAGCTGACCAAGCTTCTCGTCCCTTTGTCCGCCTCGAAGCTCGATCAGCTTCGGGGACTACTGTTGGAGTAAATAGCCATGGGTAGCCTAGCCGGCTTCCCGTGGCCCTTCTGAAAAAATTACGAGCTCGTCCGGCTCTCAAGAATCCAAGACATGGGGCCGCCTTCCCCTTGCTGGCTGTCACCTAGGCCGGCTTTCGGAAGGCGGCCCGACTTTAGCCCTCGTGAAGAAAGCCATGGGAGGGCCGACTTCGAGAAGCCGGCCGCGAGGAGGCCGACTCCAAGAAGCCGGCTCCCATAAAGCGGTCGAGACCGTACCCTCAAAGTTTGCATCCACCTAGCGGCGATGAGACGGGGCATGGCTACACTGCCACCCCCAAATCCCGGAGCACGATCGGCACAGTGCGCCGTACGGGTGACCATGACCCGCCCGGCGCAACACTGTTGCCATGCCGACCCTGACGCCATCCACGACGGACTATCAGCGCGGCCCACGGGCGGTGGGTCCCTTCGGGCAGAGAGACACCCAAAGGCGGCCACACCTCCCCCAGTCGGCCCAAGAGAGAGCCGGCTCCCCGCAGCCGGCTTGCCATCTTCCTCGAAGGAGACGCCCCATTAAGGAGACAAGACGCGGTGAGGCTACAGCGATCGCCCGCCGGGCGGCAGCACTATAGCCACGCCTACCTCGACGAAGCCCACGTCACCAAGATAGAGCAACAGTAACCAGCCGCCGACCAGGTCCTGGACAGTGGGGCCTGCCTGTCGACCAAGGGGCCAGCAGCCGGCGGAACCCACCAGTCGGCGGGCCCCAGCAGCCGGCGCAGAAGCCGGCGAGCGCAGTCACAGATGGCTGGGCCCCGCGCCCAGTCGGATTACAATTGTACCCCCGGGGGTAGGCCTATATAACCCCCCTGGGGCACCCATGCAAAGGGTTGGACCCCCAGCTAGTTTTAGACACCACACAAGGAGAAGAAGCAAGCTAGCCGTGCCCTTCTTCCTCCTCCCACCGAACAGCTCAAGGAGCATTGTGTAGCTACTTGTCCATCTAGTCATCATGCGGAGACCCCGCAGAGCAGCAGTAGGGGTGTTATCTCCACGGAGAGCCCTGAAGCTGGGTAAGATTCGCCGGCGTGCATGTCTTCGCCTCATCCCGTTTCCAGGCACCGGCGACGTCTTACTGGCTCCCACAATGATAAGCCACCCATTGGCATATGTCGCACCTACCACCCGACATAATGTTTGTCCCAAGCTTGGGGAAGCTACGTTTGATGAAGATGATATTTTTTGTCTCCCAAGTTTTGATGAGCAAATTTATTATGATGATAGCATGCCTCCTATTTATGACGATTATATTGATGAAAGTGGGTTTGGAAGAGCGTCAACTTTAGGAAGTAATGATCCCACTATTCTGAAGGGTGTTGAATCTTATTGTGACAATTATGAAAGTGGATTTGGAGAGGTCATGACTTTATTTAGTAATGATTCCACTATTTTGGAAGATGTTTCAATTGATTATGATGAGAACAAAGTTGCTACTTATGATGATTATTGTGATGACATTTATGCTATAAAAAGTAATGATGATTATATTTATAAAACTTGTCATAATTATGATTACCCTTTTTCTGAACATTAATCTTTTAATGTGGAAACAATTTATAGTATTCGAGTTTCTTATGATACTCCCACTATTCCGAATGAGAAGAATTTTGCTTATGTGGAGAATAGTAAATTTTCTATGCTTGTAGATCATGAAAAGAATGCTTTATGTGATAGTTATATTGTTGAATTCATTCATGATGCTACTGAAAATTATTATGAGGGAGGAATATATGCTTGTAGGAGTTGCAATAATATCAAGTTTCCTCTCTATGTGTTGAAATCTTGAAGTTATCCTTGTTTTACCTTCCTATGCAAGTTGATTCTTGTTCCCACAAGTTGTTTGCTCACAAAATCCCTATGCATAGGAAGTGGGTTATACTTAAATGTGCTAGTTATATTCTTCATGATGCCCTCTTTATGTTTCAATTCTTATCCTTTATGTGAGCATCATTGAAATCGTCATGCCTAGCTAGGGGCATTAAACGTTAGCGCTTGTTGGGAGGCAACCCAATTTTATTTTTGTTCTTTGCTTTTTCCTCCTGTTTAGTAATAAATAATTCATCTAGCCTCTGTTTAGATGTGGTTTTATGTTTTAATTAGTTTTTGTTCCAAGTAGAACCTTTGGGAAGACTTGGGTGAAGTCTTTGCGATCTTGCTGTAAAAAACAGAAACTTTTGCACTCACGAGATTAGCTGCCATTTTTTACTGGAGATTGCGTTTAGGTTGATTCTTTTTGAAGATGATTAATAGAAAAATTCCTCAGGTCCACCAATTTATTTCAGAATTGTTTGAGTGACAGAAGTATTCGAATGATACAGACTACTACAGACTGTTTGTTTTTGACAGATTCTGTTTTCATTGTGTTGTTTGCGTATTTTGATGAATCTATGAGAAGTATCAGAGGATATGAACCATAGAGAAGTTGGAATACAGTAGATATTACACCAATATGAATTTATAATGAGTTCACAACAGTACCAAAAGTGGTGATTTATTTTCTTATACTAACGGAGCTTATGAGTTTTCTGGTAAGTTTTGTGTTGTGAAGTTTTCAAGTTTTGGGTAAAGATTCGATGGACTACGGAATAAGGAGTGGCAAGAGCCTAAGCTTGGGGATGCCCAAGCCACCCCAAGGTAATATTCAAGGACAATCAAGAGCCTAAGCTTGGGGATGCCCCGGATGGCATCCCCTCTTTTGTCTTCGTTCATCGGTAACTTTACTTGGAGCTATATTTTTATTCACCACATGATATGTGTTTTGCTTGGAGCGTCATTTTATTTTATTTTGTTTTGCTCACTGCTTGAATAATATAACAAGATCTTAAATTCTTAAATGTTAGAGAGTCTTCACATAGTTGCATAATTATTCGACTACTCATTGATCTTCACTTATATCTTTTGGAGTAGTTTGTCATTTGCTCTAGTGCTTCACTTATATCTTTTTAGAGCATGGTGGTAGTTTTATTTTGAAGAAATTGTTGAACTCTCATGCTCACTTATATTATTTTGAGAGTCCTAAACAGCATGGTAATTTTCTTTGGTTATGAATTTAGTCCTAATATGATAGGCATTCAAGATGGGTATAATAAAAACTTTCATATAGAGTGCATTGAACACTATGAGAAGTTTGATACTTGATGATTGTTTTGAGATATAAAGATGGTGATATTAGAGTCGTGCTAGTTGAGTAGTTGTGAATTTGAGAGATATTTGTGTTAACGTTTGTGATTCCTGTAGCATGCACGTATGGTGAACCGTTATGTGATGAAGTCGGAGCATGATTTATTTTTTGATTGTCTTCCTTATGAGTGGCGTCGGGGACGAGCGATGGTATTTTACTACCAATCTATCCCCCTAGGAGCATGCGCGTAGTACTTCATTTCGATAACTAATAGATTTTTGCAATAAATATGTGAGTTTTTTATGACTAATGTTGAGTCCATGGATTATATGCACTCTCACCCTTTGACCATTGCTAGCCTCTCTAATACCACGCACCTTTCGCATGTATCATACACCCACCATATACCTTCCTCAAAACAGCCACCATACCTACCTATTATGGCATTTCCATAGCCATTCCCAGATATATTGCCAGGCAACTTACCACCGTTCTGTTTGTTATGACACGTTACATCATTGCCATGTTACTTTGCATGATCATGTAGTTGACATCGTATTTGTGGCAAAGCCACCGTTCATAATTCTTTCATACATGTCACTCATGAGTCATTTCACATCCTGGTACACTGCCGGAGGCATTCATATAGAGACATATTTTGTTCTAAGTATCGAGTTGTAATTCTTGAGTTGTAAGTAAATAGAAGTGTGATGGTTGTCGGCGTTCTGGGAACGGGGGTCCCCAGACTTGCCTGCCTGCGGCCTGCGGCGTGGCTCAGGTGGGGGCCCAGCGTGGCCCATCTTCATTAGCCCAAGCTCAAGACCCTCGCGAGGGGCCAAGCCTCGCGGGGCGGACAACAGGAAGCTTCCTCAAGAGCGGCCTCATCAGGCAGGCTCGCGAGGAGGCAGAGAGATAAATGCAAGTGTACCTCGCAAGGATCCCATGACGCAAGCCATGACGATCAAGGCCAGGCGAGCGCCAGGCAGGAGCCGGCCTGCACAGGGTCCTCGTTTCCCCTTTGGTGCAAAGGGGGCAAGCACAGGCCAAGGTATCAGGCAAAGGTTACCATTCCGGTGCAACGAGGCCAAGACCAGCCTGACGGCCAGACGGAGGTCACCGTGGAGCCCAAGATGGCGTCATCACAAGTGCTTTTGGTAGCCGAAGACCACCTTTGGTCAGGATAACTTGTACTAGATGTTCCCCTTCAAAATGGCCAATTGTTGGCGCCCTTCCCTCTCAATTATTCGGGGAGAGGCCCAGGGCCTCTATAAATAGAGCTAGCCTCCACAAAGGGAATGGAGGGAGGAGAAACCCAGTAGAGACTAAGTAGAACACACCGCACCAGCTCAAGAACACCCCTCGCGAGGCTGTTCTTCCCTTGTACTGTCCATCATCAGCCCCAGAGGCAATCCACGACACCACACACTGGAGTAGGGTATTACACCACAACGGTGGCCCGAACCAGTATAAACCTCGTGTCTCTTGTGTTGATTCATCATTTTCATCTTAGTTTGCACGAGAGGATCGGACGTAGATCGGTAGGGGAGAGATCTCCGTGCGCACCCCAGTGTTCGAACCTCAAGGGTCTGCTGGAACCCGAAATCCGACATTTGGCGCGCCAGGTAGGGGTGCGCCGGTGTTCCCTCCCGACAGCCCGCTCTCCACCAACACCGCGTTCCGTCCTCATGGCGGACAACGCGCCGCCCGCTCCAGCAGCAGATGCCGGCACTGGGGCCAGGGGGCTCCAGGCCTTGCCCCCACCTTGCGACGGGTGCAGTGGTTGCGCAAGTTCAAGCCCGAGATGCCGCCGTGCTACGGCGGCGCGACGGACCAGCTGGTTTTCCTGCTGGCGTATGAGGACGCCGTCCTCAAGGCCGGTGGCGACGACCGAGTGATGGCCAACTGGTTGCCCACGGCCCTCACCGGTGTCCCGTGCATGTGGCTCCTCCACCTACCGATAGCTTCTCTGACCTCTTGGGAGGAGCTACGTGACCTCTTCCTCGCCTGTTTCGCCGCGCCAGTGCCGCCCGTTGTCGTGGCTCTCCTGGGTGGTTCCCAAGCACCACCCTCGAGCCACCATGTCAAGCCATTCACCCATCAGATCAGCACTGCATCCAAGCGCCAAGAGGCCCCCAGGGCTGGGCGGCGCCCGAGGCCGATCTGACTTTCGGCGCGAATGATCACCCCTTCAACTCCTCCGGTTCGGGCACACTCCCGATGTTGTGCAACCCCACCATCTACCAAGTGGCCGTCACCATGACCCTCATCGACGGTGGTGCTGGCCTCAACGTGCTCTCGGTGGAGGCCTTCAGCCTCCTTCATGTGCCCCCAGAGCGGCTCCTGCCCAGCAGGCCCTTCTCAGGCGTCGGAGCCGGTTCCACCGCCTCCTTGGGGCAGATCCACCTCCCAGTGACCTTCGGCACCTACGACAACTTCCGCATAGAGTTGATCGACTTCGACATTGCCCCCATCGGCCTCCCCTACAACGCCATCCTCGGCTACCCGGCCATGGCCTGGTTCATGGCGGCAACTCACCCGGCGTACAACCTCATGAAGATGCCCGGGAGCAGCGGCGTCCTCAGCGTGCCAGGAGACGCGAGGGATGCACTGCAGGTGCTCCAACTCGCCTTCAAGGCGGCCGCGGTGGCACAGCCCACCAGCACCGATGCCCTTGAGCCCAAGGGGGTTGCGCCGGCTAAAAAGAAGTAGTTGTTCACCCAGGGCAAGGAGAAAACCAAGCAAGTACCGGTCGACAAGGACGGGTCCACCAGCGCCACCTTCACCATAGGGGCCAACCTCGAGCCCAAATAGGAGAAGGCCCTGATCGGATTCCTGCGCGCGAACAAGAAGGTGTTCGCGTGGGAACCTGATCAGTTAGCAGGAGTCCCGAGAGGTGTGATCGAGCATCACCTCAACGTGTGCCCCAACGTACGCCCCGTGAAGCAGAAGGCAAGGAGGCAGACTACTGAGAAACTGGCTTTCATCGTTCAAGAGACCCGGAAACTGGAAGCGGCAGGGGTTATCCGCGAGGTCCGCTACCCCGATTGGCTGGCTAATCCTGTTGTCGTGCCAAAGAAGGGGGGAAGGAGCGCATGTGTGTCGACTTCACCAACCTCAACAAAGCCTGCCCGCAGGACCCATTTCCGCTCCCCCGCATTGACCAGGTTGTCGACTCCACTACAGAGTGTGAACTATTGTGCTTCCTGGATGCCTTCTCGGGCTATCACCAGATCAAGATGGCGGTGGAAGACGTGGAGAAGACTGCTTTCCTAACCCTGTGTCGGGTGTACTGCTATACGTGCATGCCATTTGGGTTGCGCAACGCAGGCGCAACCTTTCAGCGGCTGATGCACATCGCTTTAGGCCGGCAGCTCAGGAGGAACGTTGAGGCTTATGTCGACGACATCGTGGTGAATTCTAGGGAGGCAAAAACCCTGATACAAGACCTGGAGGAAACCTTCGCGAGCCTCAATGAAGTGGATCTACGGCTCAACCCAGAGAAATGCGTGTTTGGAGTCCCCTCGGGCAAGCTCCTGGGCTTCCTAGTATCCCACAGAGGCATAGGGGCCAACCCGGAGAAGGTCAAGGCAGTCGAGGACATGAGCCCGCCGAAGACCCTCAGGGAGATGCAGAAGCTCACCGGGCATGTAACCGCGCTAGGGCGCTTCATATCCAAGCTAGGGGAGTGAGCACTGCCCTTCTTCAAGCTTATGAAGAAGAAAGGCCCCTTCGAATGGACTGAAGAGACCGACAAGGCATTCCAAGAACTCAAGAGGTACCTTACCAGCCCACCGGTGATGGTAGCCCCTCGCCCTCAGGAGCCCCTAGTGCTCTACCTTGCGGCCACGCCCTACTCCGCTAGCGCAGCTCTGGTGGCGGTCAGGGAGGAGCGTTGGGCCAAGGCCGCATCGACTGACCAGGCTGAAGCAGAGCGAGGCCAGGAGGGCCTCGTGAGGACCGCGACACAGCCAGAGAGGGGCAGCCGCAGCAGGAGGGCGCACCCGGGGCAGGGGAGGCCCCTTTAAACGATCAAGAGCTGGGGGCTCCGTTGCCTCAGGAGATGTCTCGACCCCTGGAGGACGCAAGCTGCGTCAGCACCCTCAACCTCATCGAGCACCCCGTGTATTTCGTCAGCACAGTGCTACGGGACATGAGGGCGCGGTACCCCATGCCTCAAAAGCACCTCCTCGCGCTATTGGTGGCCTCACGCAAGCTGCGGCACTACTTCTAAGGCCACCCCATCAAGGTCGTCTCGGCATACCCCTTGGAGAGGGTACCCAGGAGCCCCAACTCAGCTGGAAGGGTCGCTGAATGGAACATCGAACTACAAGCATTTCAGCTGGAATTCAGTACGACCAGGGAAATCAAGGGAGCCGCACTTGCGGATTTCGTGGCAGAATGGGCAGAAGCACCGGGTCTCGAGGCAGGCGAAGACCGGTCACTTTCCCCAGGAAGCAAAGTGCCGGACAGCTGGGTCATGTACTTCGATGGGGCATTCTCCCGACATGGCACGGGAGCTGGCGTGGTGCTCGTATCCCCCACTCAAGACAAACTCTATTACGTCATGCAACTCTACTTCCAGCACGGAGAGAAGGTCTCTAACAATATAGCAGAGTACGAAGGCCTGATAGCAGGCTTGAAAGCCACGGTCGCTTTAGGGGTAAAGCGCCTCACCATCAAGGGCGATTCACAGCTCCTCGTCAACTTCTCCAACAAGATATACGAGCCAAAGGACGAGCGCATGGAAGCTTACCTCGCTGAAGTCCGCAGGATGGAGAAACAGTTCTGGGGGCTGGAGCTACAACATGAGCCTCGCGGCACCAATCAGGAGGCTGACGACATTGCCAAGAGGGCGTCTAGGCGGTTGCCGCAGGAATCTGGCATCTTCGAGGAGCGGCTCTTCAAGCCCTCGGCGGTGCCGTCGCTATCAGGCACGGCGCAACCAAGGGAGGAGCCTCCTCAGCCGCCTGCCTCAGGAGCTCCGATCTGCGGCCCGGCCTCAGGGGCACGCCTGCTCCTGGCGTTGGAGCCTCAGGAGGGATGTTGGATCCCAGAGCTCAAGGACTACTTGATGCAAGGGATTCGGCCGGAGAACGAGGAGGAGGCGGAGCGTGTCGCACGGCAGGCCATGGCTTATTGCATCCAGGATGGCGAGCTCTATAGGAAGCTGCCAAATGACGTGTCCCTACGTTGCATTTCCAGGGAGCAAGGAAAGGAACTGCTGGCAGACATACACAGCGGAGACTGCGGGCACCACTCATCGTCGCGAACCCTCGTCGGCAAGGCGTTTCGCAGCGGGTTCTACTGGCCCACAGCACTCAACAACGCCGTTGAGCTGGTGAAGGCTTGCGAGGCCTGCCAGTTTCACGCTAAACAGATCCATCAGCCTGCGGGGGGTCTGCAGACCATACCCCTCTCATGGTCATTCTCAGTGTGGGGGTTGGACATTCTGGGCCCGTTCCCTCGGGCGCCAGGGGGCTATCGCTACCTCTACGTCGCTGTGGACAAGTTCACCAAGTGGGCCGAGGTGGAAGCTGTCCACACAATCCCGGCAGGCTCGGTAGTCAAGTTCATCAAGGGCCTCGTGAGCCGGTTTGGTGTGCCTAACTGCATCATCACTGACAACGGTTCACAATTCACCAGTAATCTCTTCAAAACATACTGTGCTAACCTTGGAACGCAGATATGCTACGCTTCGGTAGCACACCCCCAGAGCAATGGCCAGGCTGAACGAGCCAACGCCGAGGTCCTAAGGAGCCTCAAGGCCAGGACCTTCAAGAAGAAGTTGGAGGCCTATGGCAGGGGCTGGTACAACGAGCTCCAGTCCGTGCTGTGGTCAATCCGCACGACAGCGACCAAGCCAACTGGCGAGACCCCGTTCTTCCTCGTCTACGGAGCAGAGGTTGTTCTCCCTCACGAGGTCAGGTGTCGCTCCACATGGGTCCTGGCATTCGACGAGGCGCAGCAGGATGCCACGCGGGGGACGGATCTCGTGCTGGGGGAGGAACGCCGTCGGGAAGCTGCACTGCGAGCGGCAAGGCATCAACAGGCGCTACGACGATACCACTGCTGCAACATCCGCCCAGGACCCTTGAGGTAGGGGATCTCGTGCTCAGACGGGTTCTCTCCAGGGAGGGGCTGCACAAGCTCTCTCCCATGTGGGAGGGACCGTTCAAGGTTGTTCATGTTTCCAGGCCTGGCTCCGCGCGCTTGGAGACTCCGGAGGGAGTACCCATCTAGAACGCATGGAACATTCAACATCTCTGGAGGTTCTACCCCTGAGCAAGGCCTAGCACCTAGGAAAGGCCCGGTGCCTGTGAAGCTATTGTATTTTGGGAAAGGCCAGGTGCCTGTGAAGAAGGCCAATGCCTGTGAAGCTATCGCGTTTTGGGAAAGGCCCGGTGCCTATGAAGAAGGCCAATGCCTGTGAAGCTATCACGTTTTGGGAAAGGCCCGGTGCCTGTGAAGAAGGCAAACGCCTATGAAGCTCGCCGCCCGTGACACTCTCACGTAATAATGAGTGGGGCTGTACACGCCCCGGAGTCTCCAGAGTGCCGCCCTTGGGCCTCGGGGGCTCCCGCCCACGCCCAGTGGCAGCACTTAGCTCCGCGCTCGTGAGAAGATGTTGAAGACTAGAATAGGTGCCGGACATGGCTTTTTCATTTGCTTTCTGCAATTGGCGTGTTTATTCCCGTTTGAAGTCTTATTGGAGTTGTTGGCGTTCCTAGCTTGTGAGTCTCTGTCTTTTTCATCCACTGGCCTCGTTTTCTCTCACACAAGTCTCGCAAGGGATGTTCGCGGGCGCCCTCGTGAGCGTCTTCTACCCCGATCGTCTGGAGCTTTCCTGTCCGAGTCCTCTGCAGGAGCACCCCTCCCAGTCCATGCCTCACAGGCATCGCGACACAAACACAGGACGGCTGATCGCCCCCGCTGCCGGGACCAAAGCTTACCCCTCTAACTAATCCTTGCAGGGCATGAAGACTCCGGAGGCGAGGGCCGCGTCAAGCTCCACCAAGCTCAAATGACTCCCACACATGGACACGCAGCACGGAAACATAGCGCAGAAATGGCAAAAGCAACGCGACACTTGACAGCAACAGCTCTAACATGCCCCCACGGGGCCCTGTACTACCTTCTTCTTACGCAGGAAAGGAAGGAAACAAAATGGACACAACATGTCCAACACCAACCTATAGCAAAAGCTCAAGATGCTCCTGGGGTTCAGGCGGACGCCTCCTCTCGCTTCACTAGGGCGTGGCGGCGGGTGGACCCGCTGCCTTCACCCAGGCAGGCGCGACGGCGCGGGGGCTGGTCACGGCCACCGCTGGAGGAGCTGCTGCCTGAGGGAGAGTCGCCGAAACTTGGTGAGCCCCGAGCACCGCCGCCGGCATGCCTGGCACTGTCTTCATTCTGGTCGGTGCCGGGGCTGGGCAGGCGGCCGCGGTCACCATCTTCGGGGCAGCACCCAGCATGATGACCATCTTCCCCAAACACCCTCACGTAGAGGGTGGTGTCGCCATCGAACTTGAAGTGCAGGGTGCACCACTGACCCAGGCCGCGTGCGGGGGCAAATGTTTGCCAGCCGCGAGTCAGGGCCCCATTTCCAGAAGGGAAGACCTCCAGCGAAGCCCAGAAGGCCCTGCTGCAGCAACCATCCGCCTGGAGCCAGAAGCCGCACCGGGCGCTGGCCGGCAGCTCACCTACGAAGAAGAGGGGGAGCTGGAGCCAGGTGCTGATCGGGTCCGCCGACCACACGACAAACTCCGGCAGCACCTCCGCCTAGCGAAAGCGCGTCCTGGGGGTCGTGCGGTCACGACATGCCTCCTCACGGCAGCCGAGCGCTCACCACCGCGCAGGGAACCGCCTCCGTGGCCGCGGGAAGCCGCCGCGGGGACCGTGGGATGCTTGCGAGGACGACCCCGGCCATGCCTGGCTGGGGGGAGTCGGGCCCTGCCTGGCGGGCCTTTCCCTTCTCTGCGGCCGAGAATCTCTTCGGAGCCATGAGAACAGCGAGTGGCCAAGAAGAAGAAGGGAGTAGCACAAAGGGGTGAACTAAGGAAGCTCACATGGCACCGTACTTATAGCCGGGGAAGGCCAACTGCCGAGCACCATGACCTCAGGTAATCATGACCCATATCTCTGCATGTAGGGACTTGTCAAGTCATGTAGTTGCCGAGGCATCGTGGGAAGTGCAGACGCCCACGTCCAATCAACCGCCACGCGGCGCCCAAGGCCGCAGGCTGTTAGGGCCCGCGGCGCTTCGCGCTTCCCCCTTCGCTTCTCTGCTAAGCCAAGCCCGCACGCACCTTGGGCCCGAGGGATACTATCGGCGTTCTGGGAACAGGGGTCCCCAGACTTGCCTGCCTGCGGCCTGCGGCGTGGCTCGGGTGGGGGCCCAGCGCGGCCCATCTTCATCAGCCCAAGCTCAAGACCCTCGCGAGGGGCCAAGCCTCGCTGGGCGGACGACATGAAGCTTCCTCAAGAGCGGCCTCATCAGGCAGGCTCGCGAGGAGGCGGAGAGATCAATGCAAGGGTACCTCGCGAGGATCCCATGACGCAAGCCATGACGATCAAGGCCAGGCGAGCACTGGCCTGCGCAGGGTCCTTGTTTCCCCTTTGGTGCAAAGGGGGCAAGCATAGGCCAAGGTATCAGGCAAAGGTTACCATTCCGGTGCAACGAGACCAAGACCAGCCGGACGCCCGGACGGAGGTCACCGTGGAGCCCAAGACGGCGTCATCACCAGTGCTTTTGGCAGCTGAAGACCACCTCTGGTCAAGATAACTTGTACTAGATGTTCCCCTTCAAAATGGCCAATTGTTGGCACCCTTCCCGCTCAATTATTCGGGGAGAGGCCTAGGGCCTCTATAAATAGAGCTAGCCTCCACAAAGGGAAGGGAAGGAGGAGAAACCTAGTAGAGACTAAGTAGAACACACTGCACCAGCTCAAAACACCCCTCGCGAGGCTATTCTTCCCTTGTACTGTCCATCATCAGCCCAGAGGCAATCCACCACACCACACACTGGAGTAGGGTATTACACCACAACGGTGGCCCGAACCAGTATAAACCTCGTGTCTCTTGTGTTGATTCATCATTTTCATCTTAGTTCGCACGAGAGGATCGGACGTAGATCGGTAGGGGAGAGATCTCCGCGCGCACCCCAGTGTTCGAACCTCAAGGGTCTGCTGGAACCCGAAATCCGACAATGGTCATCATTATTAGAGCATTGTCCCATGTGAGGAAAGGATGATGGAGAGTATGATTCCCCCACAAGTCGGGATGAGGCTCCGGACGGAAAAAAAAGAGAAAAAAGAGGCCATAAAAAAAAAGAAAGCCCAAATAAACAAAAAAATGAGAGAAAAAGAGAGAAGGGGCAATGCTACTATCCTTTTACCACACTTGTGCTTCTAAGTAGCACCATGATCTTCATGATAGAGAGTCTCCTATGTTGTCACTTTCATATACTAGTGGGAATCTTTCATTATAGAACTTGGCTTGTATATTCCAATGATGGGCTTCCTCAAAATGGCCTAGGTCTTCATGAGCAAGCGAGTTGGATGCACAGCCACTTAGTTTCTTTTTGAGATTTCATACACTTATAGCTCTAGTGCATCCGTGCATGGCCATCCCTACTCACTCACATTGATATCTATTGATGGGCATCTCCATAGCCCGTTGATACGCCTAGTTGATGTGAGACTATCTTCTCCTTTTGTCTTCTCCACAACCACCATTCTATTCCACCTATAGTGCTATATCCATGGCTCACGCTCATGTATTGCGTGAAGATTGAAAAAGTTTGAGAACATCAAAAGTATGGATCAATCGCTTGGCTTGTCATCGAGGTTGTGCATGATTTAAATATTTTGTGTGATGAAGATAGAGCATACCCAGACTATATGATTTTGTAGGGATAGCTTTCTTTGGCCATGTTATTTTGAGAAGACATGATTACTTTGTTAGTATGCTTGAAGTATTATTATTTTTATGTCAATGTTAAACTTTTGTCTTGAATCTTTTGGATCTGAATATTCTTTCCACAATAAAGAGAATTACATTGATAAATATGTTAGGTAGAATTCCACATCAAAAATTCTGTTTTTATCATTTACCTACTCGAGGACGAGCAGGAATTAAGCTTGGGGATGCTTGATACGTCTCCAATATATCTATAATTTTTGATTGATCCATGCTATTATATTATCCATCTAGGATGTTTTATATGAATTTATATGGTATTTTATATGATTTTTGGGACTAACCTATTAACCTAGAACCTAGTGCCAGTTTCTGTTTTTTCCTTGTTTTTGATTATCGCGGAAAAGGAAACCCAAACGGAGTCCAATTGACTTGAAATTTCACGGAGATCATTTTTGGACCAGAAGAAGCCCACGGAGTACCGGAGATGGGCCAGAAGAGTCCCGAGGCCACCACGAGGGTGGGGGCGCGCCCTACGCCTTGGGCGCGCCCCACTACCTCGTGGCCACCTCGGGGACCCCCCTGACTTGTTCCCGACTCCAACACCTCTTATATATACCCAAACTTCCAGAAAGAAACCTAGATCGGGAGTTTCGCCACCGCTAGCCTCTGTAGCCACCGAAAACCAATCTAGACCCGTTCCGGCACCCTACCGGAGGGGGGAATCCCTCTCCGGTGGCCATCTTCATCATCTCGGTGCTCTCCATGAAGAGGAGGGAGTAGTTCACCCTCGGGGCTGAGGGTATGTACCAGTAGCTATGTGTTTGATCTCTCTCTCTCTCTCTTGTGTTCTTGGTTCGGAACGACCTTGATGTATCGCGAGCTTTGCTATTATAGTTGGATCTTATGATGTTTCTCCCCCTCTTTCTCCTTGTGATGAATTGAGTTTTCCCTTTGAAGTTATCTTATTGGATTGAGTCTTTAAGGATTTGAGAACACTTGATGTATGTCTTGCATGTGCTTATCTGTGGTGACAATGGGATATCACGTGATCCACTTGATGTATGTTTTGGTGATCAACTTGCGAGTTCCGTGACCTCGTGAACTTATGCATAGGGGTTGGCACACATTTTCGTCTTGACTCTCTGGTAGAAACTTTGGGGCACTCTTTGAAGTTCTTTGTGTTGGTTGAATAGATGAATATGAGATTGTGTGATGCATATCGTATAATCATACCCACGGATACTTGAGGTGACATTGGAGTATCTAGGTGACATTAGGGTTTTGGTTGATTTGTGTCTTAAGGTGTTATTCTAGTATGAACTCTATGATAGATCGAACGGAAAGAATAACTTTGTGTTATTTTACTACGGACTCTTGAATAGATCGATCAGAAATGATAACTTTGAGGTGGTTTCGTACCCTACCATAATCTCTTGTTTGTTCTCCGCTATTAGTGACTTTGGAGTGACTATTTGTTGCATGTTGAGGGATATTTATACGATCCAATTATGTTATTGTTGTTGAGAGAACTTGCACTAGTGAAAGTATGAACCCTAGGCCTTGTTTCCTAGCATTGCAATACCATTTATGCTCACTTTTACCACTTTCTACCTTACTGTTTTTATATTTTCAGATTACAAAAACCTATATCTACTACCCATATTGCACTTGTATCACCATCTCTTCGCTGAACTAGTGCACATGTACAATTTACCATTGTATTGGGTGTGTTGGGAACAGGGCCGGCCCTGGGGAGGGGCAGGGGGGCGGCCGCCCCGGTCCCCCAAAGTTCAGGGGGCCCTCCCCAGGTATGCGTACATAGGCTATATGTCCAGCGAGGCAGAAGAAAAAAATGCCATATCGGGCTGGCCTGCTGGGCCTCACGCAGCATGTAGCACGCAAGCATCAGGCCATCAAGGCACAACGGCAGCAATCGTTTCTTTCCTTTTTTTCACGTAAAAATAGGAGTGATTGATCCCTTCCTATTTCATCTTGCATTGACGCATCGATTTCTAGCGGTCGCCGAGGCTTCGATTATTCGCGACTGCGTGCTCGACGCTTCTGTCTCCTTTTCTCCTAATCCTAATTTAGATCATCAGTCCATCGCTGCCGATTTCAATTCGCTGGGGCCCCGTCGTAATCCGGCTCCGGTTTCCGTCAATCGGTGATTCGTCCATCCGAGGTACTCCCTCCGTTTCGAATTACTCGTCGCAGAAATAAATGTATTTTAGTTCTAGATACATCATTTTTGCGACTGAGTAATTTTGAACGGAGGGAGTATATAACATGTATTCTTATTGCGGTTCTGTAGATGCATAGCCGGCCTAGTGGCACTGTTCAACAATTAATGATTTGTTTTCAGCATTGTGTCATCCAGAAGAAAATATGCATCTGCTAGCGATAAAAGGAAAAAGAAAGAAAATACAAGGTATAACACAATATTTTAAGATGTATATATAGAGATGAGGGGTTTTCTACTAGTTTGATAATTGCGAAAGTTATTACAAATGAAATGAGTGTAGGTCCATTGTTTCCGGTAAGATGTCATGTTACAAGGAAGAAACAATTTGAGGAAAGTGATTGTCGAGAATAAATTCTAGAATTTGAGAAGGCTGTCCAAGATTTTTTTTTGTTTTGGTTGGTAGCAATCACTTTTTTGAAGGGTAGATTTAAAGAACCTATGGTGTTTAAATATATATTTGTATTTTTTTAGCTCGGAATCTATGAAGTCATTGATGATAATGAACTTGAAGAGTGGTGCACAGAATTTGCAAAAACTTTCTCTCTTCAGAGTTCATGTGATGTTGAGTATATGATCTTATTTCTGAATTGAAAATTGCGGGATTCACTTTGCCAGATGACCGTAATATATGCTATGGAGATTTCAAGCATGTAAGAGAAGTTGGTTGTTATTTGATATCTCCATTGCTTATTGCATCTTATTTACTATACCTGTGACTATCGTATAAGCCGGAAGAACCTTTTTGAAGTTGAAATTATTGAGGAACTATCTGAGGTCACTAATGACCCAAGAGTGGTTATGTGGTTTGGCAACATTATGGAATCGAGAAGAAACTATTGGATGATATTGACAACGACCCCATCATAAGTGATTTTGCATCAGGAATGTTAGTACTATTATTAAAGGTAGTATTTATAAAGTATTTGATATGCATACTAGTACTGGATGCATTTAAGTGCTTGATAATGCATGTACCTATATTCAATGTTATTGTTAAGATGTCTATATTAAGGGCCCCGACTTTTACTTTCGCCCCGGGCCCCCAAAATCTCAGGACCGGCCCTGGTTGGGAACACAAGAGACTCTTTGTTATTTGGTTGCAGGGTTGTTTGAGAGAGACCATCTTCATCCTACGCCTCCCACGGATTGATAAACCTTAGGTCATCCACTTGAGGGAAATTTGCTACTATCCTACAAACCTCTGCACTTGCAGGCCCAACAACGTCTACAAGAAGAAGGTTGTGTAGTAGACATCAGCACACTGGCATTTGTCCTTTAGAATTTATTACTAGTAAATGTGTTATGTGTATGTGAAACTTGTG
Source organism: Triticum dicoccoides (assembly GCF_002162155.2). Lineage (NCBI taxonomy): Eukaryota > Viridiplantae > Streptophyta > Magnoliopsida > Poales > Poaceae > Triticum > Triticum dicoccoides. The sequence goes on along the minus strand of NC_041392.1, from coordinate 554,597,031 downwards.
TGGTTGTTGCACGGGCTCCAACATGCTCTTTGAAAAAAAAGGTGGCACAGCTTTGGATATAGCTGACGTGGCGATATCAAACAGTAGCATCGTTCGCTATAGTTGTAATACTCCTACTAGGACGACAACTTCCAATGCATCGGTGCTTACATGGGGAGCTAAGCACATTAAAAACTTTAGCAACTAAAGCTCCCAATGCATAGGTGCTTAACTTGTTGGTGCTAAGCATCCTTTATTTAATGATTTTGTAACTAAAGTTCTTCATGCATTGTTGTGATTCTTCCATTTAAGTCTTTTGTCTAGGTTCTCGTGCATAGTAGGGTCACCACACTTATCTCTCTCCTCTTAATTACCTTGCCACATCAGGCTTTTTGCCTACATGGCAACCTTAGAACCTGTACAAGGCGGAGAGTTGGGAGGGGCCTAAGCGTACAGGCATAGGGATACTGTAGATAGGAAGTCTTCGCAATCCATTATTCCCCATCTCGGTCAGAGAGAACTATTCAGCTAGTCTTACAGTGAAGTAACAATACCCGCTGCAGCAGATGGGACACTTAATTAATAAGTTGAACCAACGTGTTGGTGTTACTAAATCAGCCTTACCCAGTACTGCCATCATGTTTGCCAGTGGAGCACGCTTCCGCAAATACGACTACGCACCTCTCTCCTCCATTAACTGACATATGGGCCCTCTTGAGGTAGACCCACATGTCATCGGCATAACTATTTACAGTCCAAAGGATGGTATATCCTGGTAGTAGTACTAGTAGAATTGAGATTTAATGCACTCTTCTTCCTCCTCTCTTCTTCTTCCACCTCTCTTCTCCATCGTCGGCTGCACACCATTCCCCCCGCTCACTGCTCGCCCGCCTGCACCATCATTATTGGTAGCTCGCGCGTACCATATCCCCCCGCTCACTGCTCGGCCACACACGCCATCTTATGCGCTCGCCCGCCCGAATCCACTTCCCCGCTGGCTCGCAGGCACCGAAAACCCCAGTCACTTAGCACCCTAAAAAAACTATGGCAAAACCGACTAACACGCAGAGCCGCGATTGGAATATCCCCCCCCCCCATGTTCTCTTGGAGCAGATCTGTAATCATATGGACCTGCTCAGCACCATCCGTCTGGCCGCATGCTCGGTGTCTTTGTACCGTCTACTCATCTACAACCAGCCGGCTCTTTTCAAGACACCCTGCTTGCTGATGCCTGATCCTCGTAGGTGGCCCAGACACCGACTTGATGATCCTATGGAGGTTGTCGTGGTGCCCCTCGACATGCTACCACTACCCATCCACCTATCCTTCATGCGCGGCCACTACTGGGCGGGCATGAAGGCCAACTGGATCATCCTCATCCACCAATCCGATAGTCTGTAGCGTCTCGTGGATATCTACACCCAGCGAGAGATCACCTTTTCATGATACCACCGCCATCGAACCTCGCGGCCCGCCGAACACTCCTGCCTTCTACGCACGAGACGCGTCGAGCTTTTGGCTCGACCTCTGTTTGCTGAAGGTTGTAATCTGCGAAGTGCCCACACCATCAGAAGACTACATTGGTTACAAGCTCATTGCCGTGTTCAACATGGGATTAGTCTATCTGGAATCCGGTCGCCATACATGGTTATGGCTTGTCGTCAATCCTCTTTAGCTAACATTTCTGTCTGATGCTATATTGCGCGATGGCATCGATTATGCGGTCGACGCACAGATTGGCTGCCTATACTGGTGGAATCTATCGTCGTGTAACTGTTCTATCTCATCTCATCTTTACCTTATGAATACGACTGCCTATTCATTGTTACAAATTTAGAGTATATAGTATGTCTATAACCACATCATTGATATATGTTCCTCTCATTTCCTAGATTTTTATGACCACACATGTTATTGTTAGAGTTGATATGAGAATAATTGGCATCTAATGATTGTTATAATAGATACTATGAGTATAACCTCATGATTGCTATATGTTACTCTCATTTCCAGGATTTTTATAACAATGCATGTTATTGCTTAGAGTTGATATTATAACTGTAGTAAGTGCTATGGTAGAATATGAGTAGGCCCTATCATATCTATTTTTCTCTCATTGTTACATGATGTTTGAACCATGATATATTGCTAGAATATGAAAGCCATTGGCTTATTTTTTTTAACTTGGGGTATGATTATGACCACGGCATTGCAATTATCTGTCTATGATATGTGTCACTGTTATAATAATCTTAATTCCACACATACTCTCAACATGATTGTTTATTTTTGTACTTTTGGTCTCCAATTTGAATTGTTGCAGCAGACGCAAATGCGTTGGCCTTCATGATTCCAAGACCTGGAATCATACCAGCCGATGGGTGGTGGTTTATCGCTCGTTCAGCTGACGATGGTCATTTGATGCTCATTTGCATGTACCAAATTGACCAAACCATTTCATCAAACCACATGCAGTACAATGCCTGGGGCGTTCGTGACATTGATGGCTATGGCTGCTTCCTGTTCAAGAAAGATCCCAACTCCATTGGGCCAGGCATATTCAATTGGAGGCGGGTTTACAGCCTTGGCAACCACTCTGTGTTCCTCGGCCTCAATTATCCGATCATCCAACCAATCATCGATCATATCACCGGCGATGATTACTGTGCTATGCAACTTCCATTCACCAGGGGGAACTGTGTTTACACATCATACCATGGGTTTCATGAATCACCATATCCAGAGATTCGTCGACACAGCTTGTTGCTAGATAATCTTCAGTGTGTGAAAGGCATCAAGCATCCATGCGATGGATGGCTTTTGCAAACCCGACATGCAGCAATGTGGTTCATGCCAACAGCAAATATGCACAACTTGATTCGTACTAATATCTAGACTGATCCATGTATCCTGCTGCTATAGCATGACCCTCTTTTGTTGGATATTATGTATTCTTGTTAGTTTGAAGCACTCCTCTGGTTTGAAGGATAGATACCTTTCTGGGATCAAGTGCATCCTAACTCACCTGCGTAGGATATACTGATAATGATGATGGAGATGTTGTGCAGAAGCCATATATCAATTAGGCTTCAAGTGTGTACTTGTTGCTGAAAGTGTTGTCCAATGGGAATTATATTTTGTATTACTCGTGTAGCCTACAAAGTCTGTCGCACAGTGATAACCCACAAGTATAGGGGATCACAACAACTTTCGATAAGTAAGAGTGTCGAACCCAACGAGGAGCTAAAGGTAGAACAAATATTCCCTCAAGTTCTATCGACCACCGATACAACTCTACGCACGCTTAACGTTCGCTTCACCTAGAACAAATATGAAACTAGTAGTACTTTGTAGATGTTGTTGGATAGGTTTGCAAGGTAATAGAGAGCACGTAAATAAAAATTAGGGGCTGTTTAGATAAAGACACAACTAAGTTCGTTTTAGTAAAGAGCTTTTTGTTACGAGAAAGTTAATTGTCCCTAGGCAATCAATAACTAGACCGGTAATCATTATTGCAATTTTATTTGAGGGAGAGGCATAAGATAACATACTTTCTCTACTTGGATCATATGCACTTATGATTGCAACTCTATCAAGCATCTGCAACTACTAAAGATCATTAAGGTAAAACCCAACCATAGCATTAAAGCATCAAGTCCTCTCTATCCCATACGCAAACAACCTACTTACTCAGGTATATGCTTCTGTCACTCACGCCACCCACCATAAGAAAATCATGAACATATTGCAAACCCTACAGTGGGAATCCCTCACGCTTGCATGACACGGAGAGCACCATAGGAAAGCACCAATAATAAAACATGCAACTCAAACCAATCACGATCATCAATTAACCCATAGGACAAAACGAATCTACTCAAACATCATAGGATAGCCATACATCATTGGGAAATAACATATAGCATTGAGCACCATGTTTAAGTAGAGATTACAATGAGTAAAAGAGGGGTTACACCACTTCATAGAGGGGGGAAGAGTTGGTGATGATGGCGGTGAAGCTGTTGGTGAAGATTGCGGTGATGATGATGGCCCTGGCGGCGTCCCGGCGCCACCAGAAGAGAAGGGGATAGGGGGCCCCTTCTTCTTCTTCTTCTTCTTCTTCTTCTTTTTCCTTGACCTCCTCCCTAGATGGGAGAAGGGTTTCCCCTCTGGTCCTTGGCCTCCATGGCATGGGAGGGGCGAGATCCCCTCTGAGATTGGATTTCTCTCTGTCTCTCTCTGTTTTTGCATTCTGGCATGCTGTCCTTTCACCGTTTCGTATATATATATGGAGATTCGTAACTCCGATTGGACTGAAACCTTCACCGAGATTTTTTCTTCTGAAAATTAGCTTTCTTGTGGTCGAAGAAGGGCATTAACCTCCTTACGAGGGGCCCACGAGGGTCAGGGGCGCGCCCAGGGGGGTGGGGCGCGCCCAGGGGGGTGGGGCGCGCCCCCTGCCTCGTGCCTCCCTTGAGCACCGTCTCGCGTTGATTTTCTTCCCATATTCTCCAAATGTTCCAAAAATATTCTCCATCCATTTTTATCCCGTTTGGATTCCATTTGATATGGGTTTTCTGTGAAACATAAAACATGTAACAAATAGGAACTGGCACTAGGCACTGGATCAATATGTTAGTCCCCAAAAATAGTATAAAACGTTGCCAAAAGTATATGAAAGTTGTATAATATTGGCATGGAACAATAAAAAATTATAGATACGACGGAGACGTATCAGCATCCCCAAGCTTAATTTCTGCTCGTCCTCAAGTAGGTAAATGATAAAAAAGATAATTTTTGATGTCGAATGCTACCTATCATAATCTTGATCACATAATCTAATCATGGCATGAATATTAAGATACGAGTGATTCAAAGCAATAGTCTATCATTTGACATAAAAACAATAATACTTCAAGCCTACTAATAAAGCAACCATGTCTTTTAAAAATAACATGGCCAAAGAAAGTTATCCCTACAAAATCATATGGTCTGGCTATGCTCCATCTTCACCACACAAAATATTCAAATCATGCACAACCCCGATGACAAGCCAAGCAATTGTTTCATACTTTTGATGTTCTCAACCCTTTTCAACTTTCACGCAATACATGAGTGTGAGCCATGGATATAACACTATAGGTGGAATAGAGTATGATGGTAGAGGTTGTGTGGAGAAGACAAAAGAGGAGAAAGTCTCACATCGACGCGACTAATCAACGGGCTATGGAGATGCCCATCAATTGATGTCAATGTGAGGAGTAGGGATTGCCATGCAACGGATGCACTAGAGCTATAAGTGTATGAAAGCTAAACTGAAACTAAGTGGGTGTGCATCCAACTTGCTTGCTCATGAAGACCTCGGGCATTTGAGGAAGCCCATCATCGGAATATACAAGCCAAGTTCTGTAATGAAAATTCTCACTAGTATATGGAAGTGATAACTCAAGAGACTCTCTATATGAAGAACATGGTGCTACTTTGAAGCACAAGTGTGCTAAAAGGATAGTAACATTTTCCCTTCTCTCTTTTCTCTCATTTTTTTATTTTTTTCTCTTTTTTTGGTGGGCTTCTTTGGCCTCTTTTTTATGGGCTTCTTTGGCCTATTTTATTTATTTTTTTAAAGTCTGGAGTCTCATCCCGACTTGTGGGGGAATCATAGTCTCCATCATCCTTTCCTCACTGGGGCAATGCTCTAATAATGATGATCATCACACTTTTATTTACTTACAACTCGATACTAGAACAAAATATGACTCTATATGAATGCCTCCGGTGGTGTACTGGGATGTGCAATGATCTAGCATAGCAATGCATAAAAAATGGACAAGCCATGAAAACATCATGCTGGCTATCTTACGATCATGCAAAGCAATATGACAATAAATGCTTAAGTCATGTATATGATGATGATGATGGAAGTTGCATGGCAATATATCTTGGAATGGCTATGGAAATGCCATGATAGGTAGGTATGGTGGCTGTTTTGAGGAAGGTATATGGTGGGTTTAAGGTACCGGCGAAATTTGCACGATACTAGAGAGGCTAGCAATGGTGGAAGGGTGAGAGTGCGTATAATCCATGGACTCAACATTAGTCATAAAGAACTCACATACTTATTGCAAAAATCTATTAGTCATTGAAACAAAGTACTACACGCATGCTCCTAGGGGGATAGATTGGTAGGAAAAGACCATCGCTCGTCCCCGACCGCCACTCATAAGGAAGACAATCAATAAATAAATCATGCTCCGACTTCATCACATAATGGTTCACCGTACGTGCATGCTACGGGAATCACAAACCTCAACAAAAGTATTTCTACTAATCCACAACTACCCACTAGCATGACTCTAATATCACCATCTTTATATCGCAAAACTATTGCAATGAATCAAACATATCATATTCAGTGATCTACAAGTTTTATGTAGGATTTTATGACTAACCATGTGAATGACCAGTTCCTGTCATCTCTCTAAATAGATATAAGTGAAGCAAGAGAGTTTAATTATTTCTACAAAAGATATGCCCACGCTCTAACAAATATAAGTGAAGCAAAATAGTATTCTACAAATGGCGGTTTTCTATGTAAAGAGAAACAGGCAATCCAAACTTCATATGATATAAGTGAAGCACATGAAGCATTCTATAAAGCCATACTCAAAAGATATAAGTGAAGTGCATAGAGCATTCTATAAATCAACCAAGGACTATCTCATACCAGCATGGTGCAGAAAAAAAAATGAAAACTAAATGCAAAAGACACTCCAAGATTGCACATATCGCATGAACAAAACGAATCCGAAAACATACCGATACTTGTTGAAGAAAGAGGGGATGCCTTCCGGGGCATCCCCAAGCTTAGACGCTTGAGTCTCTTTGAATATTTACTTGGGGTGCCTAGGTCATCCCCAAGCTTGAGCTCTTACCTCTCTTCCTTCTTCTCATATCGAGACCTTCTCGATCATCGAACACTTCATCCACACAAAACTTCAACAGAAAACTCGGTAAGATCCGTTAGTATAATAAAGCAAATCACTACTCTAAGTACTGTTGCAAACCAATTCATATTTTGGTTTTGCTTTGTAGCTACTGTAATATAACTTTTCCATGGCTTAATCCACTGATATAATTTGATAGTTTCATCAAAACAAGCAAATTATGCATCAAAAACAGAATCTGTCTAAAACAGAACAGTCTGTAATAATTTGAACATTCACCATACCTCTAGTACTCCAAAAATTCTACCTAAATTAGGAAAAATAAAAAAATTGTATAGAAAGACAGTGCAAAAAGTTTCAGAACTGTTTGACGTTCTAGCAAGAAAATGTGAAATCGCGCACTACAGCCAAAGTTTATGTCCTGCACCGTACAAACCAACAAGCATTGTAAACATCCTAAAGGAAAACCTTGGCACATTATTTTTATTTTTAAACTTTATAAAATGACACAACAGAAATAAATGACTCTCTATAACTTCCAGGTTGTCTCCCTGGCAGCGCATTCTTTAAAGCCATTAAGCTAGGCATATAGTGCTCAAGTAATGGATCCACCCGGATCCCAAGGTATATCAAAGCCAATTTGAATCAACAATGATTTGTAATTTAGTAGTGAGCACAAAGTAACATATATCAAGCAATGACGAAGTCTAACTCTCTTCCTATGCATCGGCATGTCATAAAAGAACAATTCATGCACACATAGTAAAGGCCAATGCATATTATAAACAATTTCTTGCAATTTTTTCGTGTGGGAAACATAGAGAGGTGGAGATATAGTTCCTCTCTCATAATAATTGCAAGTAGGAGCAGCAAGCACATGCATATTATATCTATCAAAATCATCATGTGTAATAGTAAAACACAACCCATCAATATAATCCTTAATGAGGGTAAACTTCTCCGATATAGTGTAGTTGGGAGAATTCAAAAAGATAATAGGACTATCATGTGTGGGTGCAATAGCAACAATTTCATGTTTAACATAAGGAACTATAGCAAGTTCATCTCCATAAGCATAATTCATATTGGCATCTTGGCCACAAGCATAGCAAGCATCATCAAAAGGTGATATTTCAAGAGAATCAATGGGATCATAACAATCATCATAGCATTCATCCTTCGGTAAGCACGAAGGGAAATTAAACAATGTATGAGTTGAAGAGTTACTCTCATCAGAAGGTGGGCCGGGTAGCTAATCCGCTCTTCCTCCTTTTGTTCTTCGCTCTCCTCATCATCTTTTTCATCCAATGAGCTCGCAGTTTCATCAATTTCTTCTTCCATAGACTCCTGCAAAATATTAGTCTCTTCTTGGACAGCGGAGACTTTCTCAATAAAATCATCAATATCGGAGTTGAATTTATAATTCTCATAGCAATATTTAAGGATAGCTAAATTTTCAGGTCTATAAACTGAATCATCAAAATTTTCACACTCTTTAAACAAAGATTCAATTTCATAAGCACCCATAAAAGCAACAAATTCTTCTATTTGTCCCACATCATAGTAATCATATATACCATTGCTACGTCTTAAGCTTGCGTTGGTTTTCCCCGAAGAGGAAGGGATGATGCAGTAGAGTAGCGTAAGTATTTCCCTTAGTTTTTGAGAAACAAGGTATCAATCCAGTAGGAGCCCACGCTCAAGTCCCTCGTACCTGCACAAAGCGATAGCTACTCGCAACCAACGTGATTAGGGGTTGTCAAGCCCTTCACAGTCACTTACGAGAGTGAGATCTGATAGATATAATATTTTTGGTATTTTTGGTATAAAGATGCAAAGTAAAAAGTAAAGAAAGTAAAAAAAGCAAAGCAAGATTAAAGTGATGGAGATATGATGAGAATAGACCCGGGGGCCATAGGTTTCACTAGTGGCTTCTCTCAAGAGCATAAGTATTCTACGATGGGTGAACAAATTATTGTTGAGAAATTGACAGAATTGAGCATAGTTATGAGAATATCTAGGCATGATCATGTATATAGGCATCACGTTCGTGACAAGTAGATCGAAACGATTCTGCATCTACTACTATTACTCCACTCATCGACCGCTATCCAGCATGCATCTAGAGTATTAAGTTAAAAACAAAGTAACACCTTAAGCAAGATGACATGATGTAGAGAGATAAATTCATGCAATATGAAATAAACCCCATCTTGTTATCCTTGATGGCAACGATACAATACGTGCCTTGCTGCCCCTTCTGTCACTGGGTAAGGACACCGCAAGATCGAACCCAAAGCTAAGCACTTCTCCCATGGCAAGAACTACCAATCTAGTTGGCCAAACCAAACGGATAATTCGAAGAGACTTGCAAAGATAACCAACCATACATAAAAGAATTCAGAAAAGATTCAAATATTATTCATAGATAGACTTGATCATAAACCCACAATTCATCGGTCTCAACAAACACACCGTAAAAAGAAGATTACATCGAATAGATATCCACAAGAGAGGGGGAGAACTTTGTATTCAGATTCAAAGAGAGAGAAGAAGCCATCTCGCTACTAACTATGGACCCGAAGGTCTGAGGTAAACTACTAACACTTCATCGGAGAGGCCATGATGATGTAGAAGCCCTCCGTGATGACGACCCTCTTCCGGTGGAGCTCCGGAACAGGCCCCAAGATGGGATCTCGTGGATACAGAAAGTTGCGGCGGTGGAATTAGGTTTTTGGCTCTTGTTCTGATCGTTTGGGGGTACGTGTGTATATATAGGAGGAAGAAGTACGCCAGAGGAGCAACGAGGGGCCCACGAGGTAGGGGGCGCGCCCTAGGGGGGCGCCCCCACCCTCGTGACTGCCTCTTTTGTTCCTTGGAGCAGGGTCCAAGTCTCCTGGATCACGTTCGGTGAGAAAATCACGTTCCCGAAGATTTTATTCCGTTTGGACTCCGTTTGATATTCCGTTTCTTCGAAACACTAAAATAGGCAAAAAAAAAGGCAATTCTGGGCTGGGCCTCCGGTTAATAGGTTAGTCCCAAAAATAATATAAAAGTGGAAAATAAAGCCCAATATAGTCCAAAATAGTAGATAATATAGCATGGAGCAATCAAAAATTATAGATACGTTGGAGATGTATCAGGCATCCCCAAGCTTAATTCCTGCTCGTCCTCAAGTAGGTAAATGATAAAAAGAGAATTTTTGATGCGGAGTGCTACTTGGCATAATTTCAATGTAAATCTTCTTAATTGTGGTATGAATATTCAGATTAGAAAGATTCAAGACAAAAGTTTATATTGACATAAAAATAGTAATACTTCAAGCATACTAACAAAGCAATTATGTCTTCTCAAAATAACATGGCCAAAGAAAGTTATCCCTACAAAATCATATAGTCTGGCTATGCTCCATCTTCACCACACAAAGTATTTAAATATGCACAACCCTGATGACAAGCCAAGCAATTGTTTCATACTCTAACTTTTTCAAAACTTTTTCAATCTTCACGCAATACATGAGCGTGAGCCATGGACATAGCACTATAGGTGGAATAGAATGGTGGTTGTGGAGAAGACAAAAAGGGGAAGATGGTCTCACATCAACTAGGCGTATTAATGGGCTATGGAGATCTTATTATAATTTCCATAAGAGTTGTTGTAGGAATTACCATAATTATTAGAAGGATTACTAGGATATGGCCTAGGATTAAAATTCCCTCTATAAGCGTTGTTACCAAAATTATTCCTACCAAAAAATTCACATCCATAGATTCATTGTTATTCTCAATCAAAGTAGACAAACTCATATCATTAGGATCAGAAGAAACACTCTTAGTAGCAAATAATTTCATAAGTTCATCCATCTTTCCACTCAACACATTGATTTCTTCTATCGCATGCACTTTTTTATTAGAAGATCTTTCAGTATGCCATTGATAATAATTAACCATAATATTATCTAGGAGTTTAGTAGCATCTCCTAAAGTGATTTCCATAAAAGTGCCTCCCGCGGCTGAATCTAAAAGTTTTCTAGAAGCAAAATTCAATCCGGCATAAAAATTTTGTATAACCATCCACAAATTCAAACCATGAGTAGGGCAATTATGTATCATTAATTTCATTCTCTCCCAAGCTTGTGCAACATGTTCATGATCAAGTTGTTTAAAGTTCATAATATCGTTTCTAAGAGAGATGATCTTGGCGGGAGGAAAATACTTAGAGATAAAAGCATATTTGCACTTGTTCCATGAATCAATATTATTCTTAGGCAAAGACAAAAACCAAGCTTTAGCACGATCTCTAAGCGAAAAAGGAAATAGCTTCAATTTAACGACATCATTATTGACATCTTTTTTCTTTTGCATATCACATAAATCAACGAAGCTATTCAGATGAGTAGCAGCATCCTCACTAGGAAGGCCGGCGAATTGATCTTTCATAACAAGATTCAACAAAGCAGTATTAATTTCACAAGATTTAGCATCGATAAGAGGAGCAATCGGAGTGCTAAGGAAATAATTATTATTGGTATTGGTGAAGTCACACAATTTAGTAGTATCTTGAGCCATCACGAGAAGCAAGCAATCTAACACACGAGCAAACAAAAAGCAAACGGGCAAAAAGAGGCAAATAGAGAGGGAGGATAGGGAGAGAGAGGGCGAATAAAACGGCAAGGGTGAATTGGGGGGGAGAGGAAAACGAGAGGCAAATGGCAAATAATGTAATGCGAGAGATAGGGATTGTGATGGGTACTTGGTATGTTGACCTTTTACGTAGACTCCCCGGCAACGGCGCCAGAAATCCTTCTTGCTACGTCTTGAGCTTGCGTTGGTTTTCCCCGAAGAAGAAGGGATGATGCAGCAGAGTAGCATAAGTATTTCCCTTGGTTTTTGAGAACCAAGGTATCAATCTAGTAGGAGCCCACGCTCAAGTCCCTCGTACCTGCACAAAGCGATAGCTACTCACAACCAACGCGATTAGGGGTCGTCAAGCCCTTCACAGTCACTTATGAGAGTGAGATCTGATAGATATAATATTTTTGGTATTTTTGGTATAAAGATGCAAAGTAAAAAGTAAAGGCAAAGTAAAAAAAGCAAAGCAAGATTAAAGTGATGGAGACTGATATGATGAGAATAGACCCGAGGGCCATAGGTTTCACTAGTGGCTTCTCTCAAGAGCATAAGTATTATACGGTGGGTGAACAAATTACTGTTGAGCAATTGACAGAATTGAGCATAGTTATGAGAATATCTAGGCATGATCATGTATATAGGCATCACGTTTGTGACAAGTAGATCGAAACGATTCTGCATCTACTACTATTACTCCACTCATCGACCGCTATCCAGCATGCATCTAGAGTATTAAGTTAAAAACAGAGTAACGCCTTAAGCAAGATGACATGATGTAGAGAGATAAATTCATGCAATATGAAATAAACCCCATCTTATTATCCTCGATGGCAACGATACAATACGTGCCTTGCTGCCCCTTCTGTCACTGGGTAAGGACACCGCAAGATCGAACCCAAATCTAAGCACTTCTCCCATGGCAAGAACTACCAATCTAGTTAGCCAAACCAAACGGATAATTCGAAGAGACTTGCAAAGCTAACCAATCATACATAAAAGAATTCAGAGAAGATTCAAATATTATTCATAGATAGACTTGATCATAAACCCACAATTCATCGGTCTCAACAAACACACCGCAAAAAGAAGATTACATCGAATAGATCTCCACAAGAGAGGGGGAGAACTTCGTATTGAGATTCAAAGAGAGAGAAGAAGCCATCTAGCTACTAACTATGGACCCGAAGGTCTGAGGTAAACTACTCACACTTCATCAGAGAGGCCATGATGATGTAGAAGCCCTCCGTGATGACGGCCCTCTTCCGGCGGAGCTCCGGAACAGGCCCCAGGATGTGATCTCATGGATACAGAAAGTTGCGGTGGTGGAATTAGGTTTTTGGCTCCTGTTCTGATTGTTTGGGGGTACGTGTGTATATATCGGAGGAAGAAGTACGCCGCAGGAGCAACGAGGGGCCCATGAGGCAGGGGGCGCGCCCTAGGGGGGGCGCTCCCCCCACCCTCGTGACCGCCTCTTTTGTTCCTTGGAGCAGGGTTCAAGTCTCCTGGATCACGTTCGGTGAGAAAATCACGTTCCCAAAGATTTTATTCCGTTTGGACTCCGTTTGATATTCCGTTTCTTCGAAACACTGAAATAGGCAAAAAAACAGCAATTCTGGGCTGGGCCTCCGGTTAATAGGTTAGTCCCAAAAATAATATAAAAATGGAAAATAAAGCCCAATATAGTCCAAAACAGTAGATAATATAGCATGGAGCAATCTAAAATTATAGATACGTTGGAGACGTATCAGGCATCCCCAAGCTTAATTCCTGCTCGTCCTCGAGTAGGTATATGATAAAAAGAGAATTTTTGATGCGGAGTGCTACTTGGCATAATTTCAATGCAAATCTTCTTAATTGTGGTATGAATATTCAGATTAGAAAGATTCAAGACAAAAGTTTATATTGACATAAAAATAATAATACTTCAAGCATACTAACAAAGCAATTATGTCTTCTCAAAATAACATGGCCAAAGAAAGTTATCCCTACAAAATCATATAGTATGGCTATGATCCATCTTCACCACACAAAGTATTTAAATCATGCACAACCCCGATGACAAGCCAAGCAATTGTTTCATACTCTAACTTTTTCAAAACTTTTTCAATCTTCACGCAATACATGAGCGTGAGCCATGGATATAGCACTATAGGTGGAATAGAATGGTGGTTGTGGAGAAGACAAAAAGGGGAAGATGGTCTCACATCAACTAGGCGTATTAACGGGCTATGGAGATGCCCATCAATAGATATCAATGTGAGTGAGTAGGGATTGCCATGCAACGGATGCACTAGAGCTATAAATGTATGAAATCTCAACAAGAAACTAAGTGGGTGTGCATCCAACTTACTTGCTCACGAAGACCTAGGGCAATTTGAGGCAGCCCATTATTGGAATATACAAGCCAAGTTCTATAATGAAAAATTCCCACTAGTATATGAAAGTGACAACATGTGAGACTCTCTATATGAAGAACATGGTGCTACTTTGAAGCACAATATATGAGACTCGCTATATCATGGTGCTACTTTGAAGCACAAGTGTGGAAAAAAGGAAAGTAGCATTGCCCCTTTTTATTTATTTTCTTTTTTTGGGGCCTTCTTTTTTTCTTTGGCCTTTCTCTTTTTTTATTGGGACAATGCTCTATTGAATGATGATCATCACACTTTTATTCATTTACAACTCAATGATTACAACTCGATTCTAAAACAAAGTATGACTCTATATGGATGCTTCCGCTGGTGTACCGGGATATGCAATGAATCAAGAGTGACAAGTATGAAGAAATTATAAACGGTGGCTTTGCCACAAATACTATGTCAACTACATGATCATGCTAAGCAATATGACAATGATGAATGTGTCATGATGAACTAGGCGGTGGAAAATTGCATGGCAATATATCTCGGAATGGCTATGGAAATGCCATAATAGGTAGGTATGGTGGCTGTTTTGAGGAAGGTATATGGTAGGTGTATGATACCGGCAAAAGTTGCGCGGTATTAGAGAGGCTAGCAAAGGTGGAAGGGTGAGAGTGCGTATAATCCATGGACTCAACATTAGTTGTCGGTGGGAACGACACCTATGGGATCACAAGAATCCCTACTACGGTTGCGGGGTGTGGGGTCATGAGAAGAGCGGATCAAACAAATAGCACACGGTTCGTTTATCCAGGTTTGGGCCGCGAGGATGCGTAAAACCCTACTCCTGCTTTGGTGGATTGTATATCTGTGTTCTTGAGCTAGCTATGGGGCGTGAGGAGCTCCAAAAAGCCGAATCCCCTTTCTGGTCGCCTCGGGCCTCCTTTTATAGGAAAGGGGTTGCCACAGTAGCACCAGGAAGTGGAAAGGGAATAGTGATGTGAGGTTATCCCTCGCATTACATGACAAGGCGCTTTTAATGCGTCTTGCCCAGGTGTCCTTGCTTTATCGGGAACGGGGGAGAGCCCTATCTCGTCCGTCGCCGCTCCCTCTCGCGTCGACACGCGCCCTGGCCAGCGGCGCCCGCGGTGCCATGTAGGCAGGCAGGCAGCTAAGGTGGCGCAGTGGTGGGTCTCCATGAAGATCTGCATGCCGCCATGCAGGTGCCTGCCCAGCTGGTTGGGTTGGCAGCTGCATGCGAACGGTGGTGGAGGTTTGACTGGTGTGGGCCTGATGGTGGCCCAACGGGTGTTCTTGGCAAGGGCCTTGCCGGGGCCCCGGCAAAGGTCTTGCCGTGGCGCCTGCTGTCATCCTCGGCAAGGCTCTTGCCGGGGGCCTTGTGGTCCTCCTTGGCTGGGATCCCGCCAAGGATCATCATCTTCTGAAGGGTGTATCTGATCTCGAATGTCTTCACAAAGATCTGTATGCCACCACGGGGATGTCTCCCGAATCCTTGCCCCATGGGGGCAGTGGACTCAAGGGTGACTCACTCCGTAGGTGTGGGGTGAGCTGCCACGGCAAGGGTCTTGCCGGGTTTGCTAAAACAGCCTCCCGGCAAGGATCTTGCCGGGGGAGGGGTCCGCTTTCTCCCCTTTGCTCTTTGTGGTCTTGGTCTTGGCGTCGTTCTGCTTCTCCTGAGCTTCGGCCTTACCTTGGCTCACCTCCCTTGCCTTACTCAGTGTGGTGGTGCCCGTGGCTCAGACTGCCCGTGCACAGTTATAGGGGTACAAAAAGTGCACCCCTCTTTTTGTAAACCGACAGGAGCCCCCGGGCCTGGACCACACGTAAGCGCAATCGCGTCATTGGGCTAGGCCCAAAAACGGTGCGCGGGCAGGCGGGGCGGTTTTTACCGCGGTAAGTCTCTTCGCGCGCTGCGCTTCCCATGCTTCCTGCGCGTGGCGCGGCATGGGGAGGCGTGTGTGACGTGGGCGGCATGCGTGGGGTTGCTTCCCACGGGCATGCGTCACATCACAGTTAATGTGAAAGGAGG